>NW_023596818.1:15574423-15589423 GCF_011947565.3 Pollicipes pollicipes
GGGGCGGCGTTGCGCTGTTTATTTCTGGCCATGCCTGTCACCCCTGTCGCGCCGACCATCGTCAAACTCTTAACTAATCGTCTCCGACTGTAGCCGAAATACCGTGGCTGCCGCACGCGCCGCCGCCGCCGCCGCCGACACATGCCACCGCGCTGGCCGCCGGCTCTGCAACAGGTCACAGATAGCGCTGACGGGTCGGCGCGTGACGCTCGCCGCCCCCCGCTGAGGTCAGGTGACACCTGAGGGGAGGAGAGGGACAGGGCGGGCTGAGGTCAGGTGACACCTGAGGGGAGGAGAGGGACAGGGCGGGCTGAGGTCAGGTGACACCTGAGGGGGGGGGAGAGGGACAGGGCGGGCTGAGGTCAGGTGACACCTGAGGGGGGAGAGGGACAGGGCGGGCTGAGGTCAGGTGACATCTGAGGGGAGGGGAGAGGGCAGGGCGTGCTGAGGTCAGGTGACACCTGAGGGGAAGGGAGAGGGACAGGGCGGGCTGAGGTCAGGTGACACCTGAGGGGGGGAGAGGGACAGGGCGGACTGAGGTCAGGTGACACCAGAGGGGGGGGAGAGGGACAGGGCGGGCTGAGGTCAGGTGACACCTGAGGGGGGGGAGAGGGACAGGGCGGGCTGAGGTCAGGTGACACTGAGGGGAGGGGAGAGGGACAGGGCGGGCTGAGGTCAGGTGACACCTGAGGGGAGGGAGAGGGACAGGGCGGGGCTGAGGTCAGGTGACACCTGAGGGGGGAGAGGGACAGGGCGGGACTGAGGTCAGGTGACACCGAGGGGAGGAGAGGGACAGGGCGGGCTGAGGTCAGGTGACACCAGAGGGGAGAAGAGGGACAGGGCGGGCTGAGGTCAGGTGACACTGAGGGAGAGGGGAAGGGGACAGGGCGTGCTGAGGTCAGGTGACACCTGAGGGGGGAGGGGGGACAGGGCTGGGCTGAGGTCAGGTGACACCTGAGGGGGGGGGGAAGGGACAGGGCGGGCTGAGGTCAGGTGACACCAGAGGGAAGGGGACAGGGCTGTGCTGAGGTCAGGTGACACCTGAGGGAGAGGGGAAGGGGACAGGGCTGTGCTGAGGTCAGGTGACACCTGAGGGGGGGAGGGGACAGGGCGGGCTGAGGTCAGGTGACACCTGAGGGGGGGGGAGGGGACAGGGCGGCTGAGGTCAGGTGACACCTGAGGGGGGGAGGGGGACAGGGCGGGCTGAGGTCAGGTGACACCTGAGGGGGGGGGAGAGGGACAGGGCGGGCTGAGGTCAGGTGACACCAGAGGGAGGAGAGGGACAGGGCGGGCTGAGGTCAGGTGACACATGAGGGGAGAAGAGGGATAGGGCGGGCTGAGGTCAGGTGACACCAGAGGGGGGAGAGGGACAGGGCGGGCTGAGGTCAGGTGACACCGAGGGAGAAGAGGGACA
This sequence comes from Pollicipes pollicipes, assembly GCF_011947565.3. Taxonomy (NCBI): domain Eukaryota; kingdom Metazoa; phylum Arthropoda; class Thecostraca; order Pollicipedomorpha; family Pollicipedidae; genus Pollicipes; species Pollicipes pollicipes. The sequence goes on from NW_023596818.1 coordinate 15,575,838, forward strand.
GGGCGGGCTGAGGTCAGGTGACACCAGAGGGGGGAGAGGGACAGGGCGGGCTGAGGTCAGGTGACACCTGAGGGGGGGAAGGGGACAGGGCGGGCTGAGGTCAGGTGACACCTGAGGGGGGAGAAGGGGACAGGGCGGGCTGAGGTCAGGTGACACCAGAGGGGGAGAGGGACAGGGTGGGCTGAGGTCAGGTGACATCGAGGGGAGAAGGGGACAGGCGGGCTGAGGTCAGGTGACACCAGAGGGGAGAGGGACAGGGCGGGCTGAGGTCAGGTGACACCAGAGGGGGGGAGAGGGACAGGGCGGGCTGAGGTCAGGTGACACCCAGAGGGGGAGGGGCAGGGCGGGCTGAGGTCAGGTGACACCTGAGGGGAGGAGGGGGACAGGGCGGGCTGAGGTCAGGTGACACCTGAGGGGGGAGGGACAGGGCGGGCTGAGGTCAGGTGACACCAGAGGGAGGAGAGGGGACAGGGCGGGCTGAGGTCAGGTGACATCTGAGGGGAGGAGAGGGACAGGGCGGGCTGAGGTCAGGTGGTACGTTAGTGGAGGAGAGTAACGGGCTGGACTGAAGTCAGGTGACACCTGAGGGAGAGGGGAAGGGGACAGGCTGTGCTGAGGTCAGGTGACACCTGAGGGGAGGGAAGGGACAGGGCTGTGCTGAGTCAGGTGACACCTGACGGGGAGGGGAAGGGGACAGGGCTGAGGTCAGGTGGCACCTGACGGGGGGGAAGGGGACAGGGCTGTGCTGAGGTCAGGTGACACCTGACGGGGAGGGAAGGGACAGGGCTGTGCTGAGGTCAGGTGCACCTGACGGGGAGGGAGGGGACAGGGCTGTGGCTGAGGTCAGGTGACACCTGACGGGGAGGGGAAGGGACAGGGCGGGCTGAGGTCAGGTGACACCTGACGGAGAGGGGAAGGGACAGGGCTGTGCTGAGGTCAGGTGACACCTGACGGAGAGGAAGGGGACAGGGCTGTGCTGAGGTCAGGTGACACCTGACGGGTAGGGGAAGGGGACAGGTGTGCTGAGGTCAGGTGACACCTGACGGGGAGGGGAAGGGGACAGGGCTGTGGCTGAGGTCAGGTGACACCTGACGAGAGGGGGAAGGGGACAGGGCTGTGCTGAGGTCAGGTGACACCTGACGGAGAGGGGAAGGGGACAGGGCTGGGCTGAGGTCAGGTGACACCTGACGGAGAGGGGAAGGGGACAGGGCTGTGCTGAGGTCAGGTGACACCTGACGGAGAGGGGAAGGGGACAGGGCTGTGCTGAGGTCAGTGACACCTGACGGAGAGGGGAAGGGGACCTAGGGCTGGGCTGAGGTCAGGTGACACCTGACGGAGAGGGGAAGGGGACAGGGCTGTGCTGAGGTCAGGTGACACCTGACGGAGAGAGGGGAAGGGGACAGGGCTGTGCTGAGGTCAGGTGACACCTGACGGAGAGGGGAAGGGGGACAGGCTGTGCTGAGGTCAGGTGACACCTGACGGGGGAGGGGAAGGGGACCAGGGCTGTGCTGAGGTCAGGTGACACCTGACGGAGAGGGGAAGGGGACAGGGCTGGGCTGAGGTCAGGTGACACCTGACGGGGAGGGGAAGGGGACAGGGCTGGGCTGAGGTCAGGTGACACCTGACGGGGAGGGGAAGGGGACAGGGCTGGGCTGAGTTTAGGTGGCATCTGAGGGGAGGAGAATCATGGGACCGGATTGAAGCCAGGTGGTTACTATGTGCAGGGAGCTTGGCTGAATTCAGGTGACACCTGAGGGCAAATCTCTGAGTTTAGATCAAGTGACGCCTGATGCCAGGGAGGGGCAAGGCTGTGGTGAGGTCGGAAAGGACAGCTTTGACGCTTGCTGAAGGTAACCAGAAAGACAATTGTCACACTGCGTTGGATATGCCATGTCTTTGCACCAGACGCAGGAGAAAACCGGTCGTGCTGAGATCACGCGAAAGGTAGGAACGTGTCCACATCGGTTGGATGTCGTAGCTGCCAGGGTCGTGCTCTCTTGGCGATGTGATTGGTGGCGGGGGAAGCGGCTGGCAACGTACACCAAAAAGATCGCCACGGCGTTGCTCCGCAGAGTCCTGATTGGGTGGTGACGGTACAGCGTCCACGGGTGACGGTACAGCGTCCACGAGAGATTGCTTTGACGCCCCTACCAGAGACCTTCCGGGGCGACGGCGGTACGACACTCCCGAAGGCTCACCCTGCGTTCCCTACCAGAGACCTTCCGGGGCGACGGCGGTACGACACTCCCGAAGGCTCGCCCTGCGTCCCCTACCAGAGACCTTCCGGGGCGACGGCGGTACGACACTCCCGAAGGATCGCTCTGCGTCCCCCTCAGAGTCCTGCCGGGGCAGCGGTGGTACGACACTCCCGAAGGATCGCTCTGCGTCCCCCTCAGAGTCCTGCCGGGGCAGCGGTGGTACGACACTCCCGAAGGATCGCTCTGCGTCCCTCTCAGAGTCCTGTCGGGGCGGCGGCGGTACGCCACTCCCGAAGGATCGCTCTGCGTCCCCCTCAGAGTCCTGCCGGGGTGGCGGCGGTACGACACTCCCGAAGGATCGCTCTGCGTCCCCCTCAGAGTCCTGCCGGGGTGGCGGCGGTACGACACTCCCGAAGGATCGCTCTGCGTCCCCCTCAGAGTCCTGCCGGGGTGGCGGCGGTACGACACTCCCGAAGGATCGCTCTGCGTCCCCCTCAGAGTCCTGCCGGGGCGGCGGTGGTACGCCACTCCCGAAGGATCGCTCTGCGTCCCCCTCAGAGTCCTGTCGGGGCGGCGGCGGTACGACACTCCCGAAGGATCGCTCTGCGTCCCCCTCAGAGTCCTGCCGGGGCGGCGGTGGTACGACACTCCCGAAGGATCGCTCTGCGTCCCCCTCAGAGTCCTGCCGGGGTGGCGGCGGTGGTACGCCACTCCCGAAGGATCGCTCTGCATCCCCCTCAGAGTCCTGTCGGGGCGGCGGTGGTACGCCACTCCCGAAGGATCGCTCTGCGTCCCCTACCAGAGTCCTGCCGGGGCGGCGGTGGTACGCCACTCCCGAAGGATCGCTCTGCGTCCCCTACCAGAGTCCTGCCGGGGTGGCGGTGGTACGCCACTCCCGAAGGATCGCTCTGCGTCCCCTACCAGAGTCCTGCCGGGGCGGCGGTGGTACGACACTCCCGAAGGATCGCTCTGCGTCCCCCTCAGAGTCCTGCCGGGGTGGCGGCGGTGGTACGACACTCCCGAAGGATCGCTCTGCGTCCCCCTCAGAGTCCTGCCGGGGTGGCGGCGGTGGTACGCCACTCCCGAAGGATCGCTCTGCATCCCCCTCAGAGTCCTGTCGGGGCGGCGGTGGTACGCCACTCCCGAAGGATCGCTCTGCGTCCCCTACCAGAGTCCTGCCGGGGCGGCGGTGGTACGCCACTCCCGAAGGATCGCTCTGCGTCCCCTACCAGAGTCCTGCCGGGGTGGCGGTGGTACGCCACTCCCGAAGGATCGCTCTGCGTCCCCTACCAGAGTCCTGCCGGGGCGGCGGTGGTACGACACTCCCGAAGGATCGCTCTGCGTCCCCCTCAGAGTCCTGCCGGGGCGGCGGTGGTACGACACTCCCGAAGGATCGCTCTGCGTCCCTCTCAGAGTCCCGCCGGGGTGGCAGCGCGGGTAATTCCCATGAAGACGTCAATTACCTTTCAGCCAAGAAATGAGCTCCAACCATACAAGTCCGTTGATAATTGAAAGATACGTTCAGTCAAGGATATTGTTTCGGAAAATCGTGCTGTTTTTGCCGTAATCAGATTATACCTTGTCACATGCCGGTATTACTCGCATTCATCCCCGAGCGGTGTTTTTCCAGTGTGAGTGCGGTTGATAAATGCGCCCCACCATCTCAAAGACGTGTGGTTCGTGTATTCACGTGTCAGCTGATGACAACGCTAGTGCCAGGCGAACTGGATTTCTTGAGCCGTTATTGCATGATATAGGTAATGTCACTGGGATGCCAAACAAATGGCAAATTAATGTTTGGAATGCAGCATTCTTTTCAGCTGCTGCGTTTTAAAAAGTGACGAACTGTTTATGGCGGCCTGAAATTCACGAAGGCACGCCAGTGGATGTGACAGGCAGGCCAGCGGATGTGACAGGCAGGCCAGCGGATGTGACAGGCAGGCCAGCGGATGTGACAGGCAGGCCAGCGCTCACATGAACGCTTTTCCACGCTGAGGATAAGTTCGAGATCGGATTGGGCCGAAATATAAGGGTCGATAATTGAAAGATAACAATATATGTTGATTTTTGCGTAATATCTGAAGGCTTCTTGTACCGATTGAGAGCCCCCTGATACAATGCGGGCCTCCATTGCCGCCACACCCTACCGACACCGAACAGTTGTCTCCGTGTCAGGCTGAGCTCCAGAAGCCCGAGTGCCCGGGCAGGAGCAAGACTGGAGCCCACGGTTAGCATTGTCCGGGGTTCCTGGCACAATGCGGCACCACTTGCTGTCGGCCAGGAACATATAGTGGCCAACAAGGGGCCCTTTTCCGCAAAGTGTCCCCGAGTCAACTGGTGGCCGTGTTTGAAGGGTGCCGAAGGGGCTCTATTATATATAGAGGGGCTCGAAGCGCCTCTTGGGACCAAAGATGAAGGGCCCGACTGGAATCCCAAAGGACCCAAAGGGTCTGTGGGGCCGTGGGGCTCTTCAAAGACTCCCGACCGTAGGGCCGTGACCTCAAATGTCAGTCAGATGGCCTCTTATTGCACCGATAGGAGACCCCTTGAACCATGCGGGTCCCTTCCGACCAGAGACGAACAACACCGCACAGCCTGCCCGTATTGGCTCTGACCTTGCCATGAGGTGTTCCATCCCCGAGGCAGGGACGCGCGATTTGGATTGGTCTGAGGCCCTGCAACAATGAGGGGCTCTGTGTCAGTCAGGGCCCACCATGCCTCACAGCGAGTTTTGTGCGATAAAGGGTCTCGAATCGGCCACGGAAACATTTCTTTTGAAAAAATTCAGCACCCACGTTGAAAGCTCTCAAGTGAGATATTTTGCCCCGATAGGGCCAGGTTCAATTCGGTCCAGTCTGATCCGGTTGCTCATCAGCTGCCTATCGCAGCCGTAGTTAGATTCAGCCCCTTCCGTTCTATTTCGGCCAAGCCCGATCGCTAACTTTTCTTCAGGGTGAAAATATATTCATGTGAAGCGTGGTGCTTCCTCCCTAAACGCCTTTTTAGCATAGTGCGTGCATTTTGTATGTTGGTGACGTCAACTACAGCTTTTAGCAGATCTCATTAATGCACAGGTTGCGCCGTCCGTGACTTACCATCCGCTGGCGTGGCTCCGTGAATCCTATATTTCCCTAAACAGATCGTCACGTTTGAAAACGCAGTGGCTTGGAAAGTACGGTGCGGAGTAAAGTTCCCGTATTCAGTTGGGGGGGGGGGGGGGGGAGGGGGAGCAGCAACCCCAAGTTGGGCTCCAGATCCCCAACTTTGGGAGAAGGCAAAAGTTGGCCCAATGGCCCAAGTTCGTAAGCTTCATATCTTTCACAATTCAGCCCACCACGTCCCAACTCGTTTTGCAAAACTACTCCGCTGGTACGGTACGTTTCCAATCATTCATTTTCCGTTTCTTTGCTTCACCAGTGACGTCACAAAGTGACGTCGGTGACGCAATAAAGGATAAAGAAACTCAGTTTGCTTGGAAAAGGTGTCATAATCAGGTGGAAGATGTATGCACGAGCGGCACTTTCTTCAGATGGTGCGCCGCCTTTATTAACTGCATTGACGATGGAAAACACGACTCGGGGACGGATGCTGGTATTACCAACATATTACATCATATAAACATGCTTACAATTTAGACGGCACCATTTTCCGAAACAATATCCTTGAAGTAACATATCGTCACATTTTAAAGAGAATCGTATGCATGAAGCCCATTTTTGAGACCTGCGAGTAGGCAACGTATGTTCGTAGAGTGCGGCGGCGCGTTCGTTGTCGATGCCGTCGGCTGGCGAGTATGCACGATGCTATCAGCGTAGCGCGGCGCTGGGTGGCGCTGATGGTCTGAAGAGTATGATTTATGTCAGGCCACTGATGGAACGTTGCACACCGACGACTGGGAAACAGCACGCGGTCCCTGCGGATGCCGCCCACTCATTGGATATATACGGCCTGTGCGCCAAATCCATCGGTTGGCCGCAGATATTATTCAGGCAGCTGATGGGAAACGATGTCATTCGTGCATCTGGTAGGGCTTGGAGAATCTGTTGACTGTTTTGGTAGACAATTCATGCAAAGCCGTAGTGCACGGCTGACCTCCAATGCAGCTGACATTTGTGATGATTTGATGCGGCTGGCAAGGTGCGGATGTCAACCTTTGAGAGGGAGGAAGAGGGAGGAGTGAGAGAGAGAGAGAGAGAGAGAGAGAGAGAGAGAGAGAGAGAGAGAGAGAGAGAGAGAGAGAGAGAGAGAGAGAGAGAGAGAGAGAGAGAGAGAGAGAGAGAGAGAGAGAGAGGAGAAAGAGAGAGAGAGGGAGGGAGAGAGAGAGAGAGGGGGGGAACAGAGAGAGAGAGAGGGAGGGAGAGACAGAGAGAGAGAGAGAGAGGGAGAGAGAGAAGGGAGCGATAGAGGGGTAGAGTGTAGATAAAAAGATAGAGAAGAGAGCAGAAGAAAAGAAAATGACGGGTCTGATGACTACAACCACTATACGTATCCACAAAACACGACATGGTCAATCAAAATGGTGGTCATACGCAGTGATATTGTCATTCTAACCAAGCCCCACATTGACACTTGCCTCCCACGGCACCTGTAAGCCGCCTGGGACCGTTGTGGGACACAAAGAGTGCCACAGCAGCGCTTTCGCCGCGCCCAAATACCTCGGGATAATCCGTTACGGAAGACCATTCTCTATCGGAACGCGCCGTGGGTACATCGATGCGATGTACGGCGAGTGAATGCCAGCGCCCCTGCCTCCCCCTCGCTCCTCCCCGTCCGCGGTTCCCACAGGGGTACGGTGCAGGGGAGCCTGTGTGGGCCGCAGGTGCTCTGAGGAATTGGGCTCGGCGTCATCAGGTATCAGCCGTGCGAACTGTCTCTGTCGCCGGCCGACGCAAACCAGTTCTGTACAAAGCGGCCTTCGTCGATGTCGCCGATTTTTCCACGCGCCAAAAGGCGGCCGCGACTGGTCTAAAGACGCGTATGGCTGGGAGCCGGGCGGCTTTCCCAGGGTGGCAATAAACGACGTTTGTCCTGGGAAGAGCTCGGAGGGTGGATACAAATGTCCCCCTGCGCCGGCCTGCGGGCGCGGGGAGCGGCTGGTGGCTGGGCGCTGACTCCGACTCAGCCCCACCGGATCCAGCGACCACGAGCGCAGCCCGCAGACCCTTGCGACAGGAGGTGCCCGGGCAGGACAGGCAGACGCTCTGGGGCTTGGATGCAGAACTGTAGATTTGGCTGGTACACAAAGATGAAATAGAGCCAAGAGCTTGTGGGATGTGCCCTATCGCACCGAACGCTGTAGGCTTGAAACTTTGACAGCGGCTTCAAACCCTTTCGCACGCTCCTTGTCATGACAAATAATTGAGTGAGCCATTGTTTTTTTTTAAAGCGTCTAGTGTTTACTTTGTGGTAAGCCATTGGTAAGATGTTAATTTTTTGCATCGCTCTTCAGCGCATATGCAGATGCAGGCTTTGAATCCGTCGCTTAGTAGGCTTAATGCTAAGTCCCATGTGTGTGCCATCCATCTGGCTTGGCAAGCAAGGTATCCGCCCATATCTCAAACTGTCATTCTATAGATATCAAGATGTCTTTAAATAGGCAGGGAAAACATATGTATTCCATACCAGAACAAACGCTTCCACGAGATTGTGTTTAAACTGAACATACATCATGTAATACCATGCAAACATTTTGCCCGATGCTGTTCAGAATTTCAAGACATAAAATGCCGTTGTGTCTTGCACAAATACTAATGTTGCTAGTGATTATCTCGTAACTGTCGTCAGCAGAGATTTATTCCATGCTGCTTGCCAACTAAATTAAGGATAACAAACATGAGTCTCACATATGTAGTTATGGTACATAATTTGCCCCCGTGTATATACTCATAAAGAACACTAGCGTAGCCTAGTCGTGGGATGTAAATTATTATATGGCTGTCTTTCAACGTGTGCGGTAAATAATAAAGCTTTGCACCGCGGTAACTTTACCCACAGTTTAAAAGGGTGCGTGGGTTTAACTTTTCAGCTTATCCGACGCAGACAGGGAGAAATGAAAGATCCATGACATGCGTCCTTGCACTGTACTGAACGACATACTGCCGTCAAATGGTATTTTAGCTGGGAAGCCAATCAAGAGGCTATCATCCAGTCTGCTGGACTGGAAAAACGCCTGTTGCTATCGAAAAATTTACTCCAAGCTGATGGCTTTCGTAACGCTGACACCGTCTTCTGTTTTGCCATGAGTGGCGACATGGTAATAATTTCGCATATCAAGACACTATATAACGGGTGAATATGAGATAAAATTGCATAGGCATTTACTTCGACAAGTTGTCAAAAATGCCGAAGAAAGTAAAGTGCCCGTAACTATGCTTGTTAAGAAAAGGGTAGACTTGTGAACCGAAGATAATATTAGGCACCAACGAGGTATGTTAATCAAGGCAGTGAGGGACAGCAGCGACGAAAGCACACCCGCACGCCCATACTCACACCCACACCCACACACCCACTCACACCCACCCACACGTACGCATGCAAGCACATACGCACGCACACACACACACACGCACGCACGCACATCTGCCTACACATCATAGTGCGTTTATCCTTCTTGGGTCTGGGTACTCCGGGGTCACTCCGACGGTTTCGTGATTCTTTCGCGCCGGAATATGCTGGTCAGAATTAGCGCTCTCGCGACCTAGGTGAGCGTCATATCTGGGTAAGACTGTTTTCAGTTCCCCTTCTCTGCTGAGGAACAACTTGCTAATGTTTAAGCTTATTGGGTTCTCAGTACAGATGGCCGCATTGTTCTAGAGCTGGCCAGAAAGCAATTGCAACCGCCCTACAATGGCTCTCAGCGGCCGGATCAAACCCAACCCTCAGAGTCAAGTTGATTAGGCTCCGCTAGGCTGCCTACGTTCCGCCACCTGCAATATTTGATGACGTCATGCATCGCCTCCACACCACCCCCTTTCCCGGCCCGTCGGCACTGACGGTGGCGTAATCACCGGCAATTATCCAGCCATGGCCGTCCCTCCCAGCTATAGCTGCCAGTGTAAATTACGAAACCAATTTACGCATCTGTATGCGGCCTAGCGCAATGGTGCCATAACTTAGTAAAGCTTGTCCCGGTGTGAAAAAGTCGAGAGGCACAGACCAGCCACGGGCCGGCCTGCGCTTTTTAATGCTGCCATATCTGGGATTGTTGTGCTCGCCGACAGGTCGTTAGTTCCAATGGGTCGCTCGTGATGGTCTAGTCCATGGTCCAGCTCGCGAGCACAAACAGCTTCTGGAGTAGCAATGTCGCCCTCCAGGCATCCACTGGACTACATCACATAAATATGAAGCGGCCCGGGGATAAACTTAGCTACTAGATCGGTTGGTACAGAGGCTGCAAAGTTGCAGCGCGCCCACGTTCTTTCCAGACCTACTGACACGCGGCCGTGGTGGGGCTCCGTGTCCCACTTACTGCAGCAAGTTGCATGTGGCGCAATTAAGTCATAACAGAAACCTAATCAGGCCACCTTCAATGCAAGTGTTCCATAGCTGAGTGAAAATTAAGGAAACGCAATGGCTCAGAGGTGGGAGCTGCCGGATTTGTCATCAAGGAGCTACGGAATCCCAACCGTCTTCTAGTTATGTTTCGATTATCATCGTTATAATATGCGTAAGCGATTGCGGGGCCAATATCATAGATAGCCGTTCCACACGTTTTATCAGTTTCGAAAACATTGTCCAGACGCAAGTAAGGATTGTTTCGCATTGTTAGTGGCACCGGTGAGTTCAAGGATCTGTTCAACACCACGCACGTTTTTCGAACAGTAGATCTTCATAGCAATTTGTGGCAGGCGGACAGACCTTCACAAAAAGGCCAGCACATGGAAAAATCGAATACTTTTCATAGAGCCGTTTGGTGGCTTTAGCGTGATATTGGGGTAGGTAAATTTAAGCTACTCCTGATGTTTTTACCACATGATGCCATGGGTAATATTCAAAATTTCGCCAGTGTCGAGCATTTGACTTCCTGTGCCGGTTTAGGATATGTTGGGCGATGCGTGCTCCCCAGCGTTCGTAGAGCGGTGTGGTGCGGTGCTGTACGCTGGCGACGCGGCGCAGCGCCGACGTGGCGCCCCACTCTGGTAACCGGGCTCTGTGGGGAACGCCTCAGGCCCACGATGCTACCACACAGGGATTCATTCTAAAACCGATCACTATCCACCGCAGGCGGCCCATGCGTAACCACGGGACCCAAGCGCCAGTACAGAGGCAGCACCTTTGCTAGTTGAACGTCCGTTGCCACCGCACGGGGGCGCGACGGACACCATGTGCGAATGCGGAGCTGTTTTGTATACTGTGATCACGGGCCCCAACCAGAAAACGTTACCATAACGGAATTTAAGCTGCGGTAAAGAGCAGTTAGGCAAACAGGCGTGAGTCTCCCGAACCAGAAAGGTCGCTGTGGGTGATATCGCCACGGCCACTCATCACGGGGTGCCATTGCAGGCCCCGCAATTTACATCCCTCCGCGGCATCACAGCAGGAGGGAACACAGCCCGCGCGAGGGAACATGGCCTGCGGGAGGGAACATGACCCGCGAGAGGGGACATGACCCAACGGAAGAGAACATAGCTCCGCGGTCCTGCCTTGGTTCGACTTTGGTTTGAAGCCTACTTATTGTTTTATTCTCGCCAAATTTATACACATGCACTTTCGATTGCCTCCAGTTTTCTTGCTAGAGCCCTGGGTTTCCTTGATTTTTGCCCAAATTCCTTATCCTAGAGGCCTCTGGTCGTGACGTTCTTCGAAAGCTCGGAACAAAGAAATCTCATCGGTGGTCTCGTTCCATTGATGCTCTGGTGATCAGGATGTCTTTGGCCACCGGCGCTCTTGGGACCCTGGTGTTCTTGTAGTCCGTAAATGAGCCGCTCTCAACGGATCAAGTTCTTATTAATCCTTGACGCTCTTTTGATTAATCCCTGAAGCTCCTCTGATTAGCTCATGAAGCTCCTCTGAGGCACCCCTGAAGCTCCTCGGCTCCTGATGATTCCAGATGTTATTCTATGTTTTGGCAGATGCTTCCGGAATACCCTGATACCCTCAGGATTACAACAGCATGGTGTGCTCTAATATTCTCGGTTCCTCACAATGTTTCTGGTGCTTTTGCACTTTTCATGTTTGTGCACTCTATTTACGAGCACACAAGCTGTACAAAGCAAAAGCAAAACAAAAACACGACACCTGAAATTGTCGCGTTTTGTACCTCTGGACCGCGGAGGCCGCTCTGCATTGTGCCTGATCGAAGCCACCGCGGCGGCTGCTGAGGGCGCCGGCCAGCCGGGGGTACAGAAGGCCGATCAGCGGCGCCGGATGGGGGCGCCGGCCAGCCGGGGGTACAGAAGGCCGATCAGCGGCGCCGGATGGGAGCGCCGGCCGCCGCCCGCACCCCCGGCCCGTTACCCGGCCCGCCTCTCTCCCCCTGCGGCCGCGGCGTCGTCTGGCGCTTCCGTCTACACCCGTATCAGATCGGTATCAGCCGGTTATAGAATAATCGCCCGTGCAAAACACCTGCATTGTGTCCAGGCACTCTATCCGCCCGGGACATCCCGTCCACCCCCGCTCGAAACCTGACGTCGCGCATCATCGCCACTGGGCCTGCGTAGAAATGCACGTATCTATGCCGCCGCACCAAAAAGCCTACCTATATGTTATTATTTTCCTCGGACGCTTGAGCCGATTTCTCAAAAACATATTTCTTCTGCTGTTTTCCGTTGCTATTTTTCCCGATGGTAGTTAAATACTGACTCTACCATAGTCTCGCGATTCGCAAATGCGTTGAATGTCCCTGGCGTAATTTACTTTATATCTATATCATATGCTGCTATCACTACAATCACGTTTGCCAAAGAAGGTGCTGACAGACATCCAATCAGAGCAACGTTTGTGTCCAGGAAGCCCTCTAATGCGCGTGGAAACCGAGCACCTGGTTGGGGGTCTCGTTGGAGACCGAGCACCTGTTTAGTGTCATCTGATGTTTCCCAGGCGTTTTATACTTCTGGGGTTCTGCTACTTCTGCAGCCTCTTTCCGAGACTTTGATGTTTCAGTACATTTAGAGCTTTTGAGCTACGCTTTAAAATATCGTGTCCTTTTCATGAGCCTGGAGCGATCGCTACCGCCTCCGCATTTTTTTTTGTTCTCGAGGCACCCTCTCGTGGGCCCATGGAATGGACGATCAAGTCTCTTGGCTCCACCTCTGCATGACAGTTAGGACTAGAGCTGCGATATGCGACCATTACACACGCCTATGGTATCGTGCTCGCATGTCTGGAAAGTGCGAACGTCGGATGTGGTCGTTCAACTCAATTTGGCGTTTTATGGATCCGCCTGCGTTTTAACCGGCCGAATTTCAAAAATTAAATATATCGTAGCGCAGAATTCAACCGAATCCGAATGAAACTGACACATATACGGCGCCCACTGGTTTTCCTTGCGGCTGTTTCTCCAATTACGAACGTCATAACAGGCCGAATGTACAAGCGTTTTCGGTGCACTGCACGCCTGCATGCAAAGTGTTGCAGAGGTGCGCGCGCTCTAACGAGCCCAAGACGGGCCACACGCCGATCCAGTGGTGCGTTCACCGGCCCCCGCCCAGTCAGGTGGTTAGACATTAAATTGATTTGCTACCTACCATTGACCGGATGCAGTCGTGGATGAGTGTTGCGCCGTGGGAAAAAGATCATCATGTCTCCTTAGAGTGCCGTGGGTGTGCGTTTATGGGGTACTAATGGTGGCAATGTTCGGTGGTGCGTTCAGTGTGGGTGCTCATACTGGCGGACCGCGCAAACCGAAGTGCTTCGTCGATGCGGTGTGCTGACCTTGTTCGCTGCAGCATGTCCAGCCATTCTAGTGTAATGATGCAAGTGGCTCAGCTGATGCGATCGAAGCATCGAGTATAATGGTAGCTCCTAATGCTTCGATGATACCATCATAATGAATGGCTCTCGTACCATGTGGGTGTATCCACAGCGCACCTGCCATGTACCCTGTGCTCGCTTACGAGCACCAGGCGCTCAGTTGGCTGCTGCATGCAGCCACATGGAACGCTAATATTCAGGAAGTTTCATAGTGTCGATATGCCTGGATGCATTTTGCAAAATGGATGGATGATTTCGTCGTTATTAGCGGTATTTTATTGAAAGCTTCAGCGTTTATGTACAAGCCTCAGCGCTGTTTTCCGACATGGCACTTCGTTGTGGATCGTGAGTTGAAATGATGCCCAAACCGAGCCGCCTCAAGACCAACAGCATGCGACCAAACCAAAGCAACCGAAGCTAAATCTCACGAACAACCATCAATTGATACACCATGGGGATCGCAATACCCACGACTGT
>NW_023596818.1:15594423-15624423 GCF_011947565.3 Pollicipes pollicipes
AACCACACTTAACTTTTAGAGGCAAATTTTCTTCTTTTAGTTTTTGAGCCCATCTTTTTTGAGTGAAAGAGAAGCCAGCGGTTACTAGAATATATAATTTATCATCCGTTAGGGAGTAAATAAAACGAAATTAAGGAGTTATTTAGTGACGGCAACGAATGAATCCCGGTCGATTTTCACGTTAAAGGGCTCATTTGACCCTTTCTATGAAACGATAACAGTTAGGGGCGTTGACAAATTCTCTCGGGGTTTTACAGAGATGCTGAGTGGCCGTGAATTCAACGCCATCGGAGGTCGAAACTTGGCCAACAATTTCCACCGACATGTCCACCTCTTGTTCGGTTTGAGAAGTTAATCCTTTGCTCAAAATCCACCCGAGTGAAATTACATAAAAAAGTTTTAACCATGCACGTTCGCCGTCCAGAAAGAACACCGACTCCCGGCGTTGCAGTCTCCACGTGCCCCCTCCCCTCCCCCCTCCCCCAGCTGACATCCGGCGCTGGTCAACGGGCGGGCAAAAACGGCCATGTGCCGGAAAGTGGTACTTTCGAACGCTTTATGAAATCGATTCGTACGCGTGCAGACGGTATCCCGTGTGTTCACCTGTGCGATGCTCTAATTAAAACTCGGGACGGATAAACACGCACAGCACCGCGAGCTCGTTACGCAATTGCGCAATGCCTATCGCTCGTATTACTGAAACTGTTAACTACGTTCAGAGAATCTACCACGAAATTGTGCAGGTAAGTTTGCCACAGTGCCAAACAGGGGACGCTATGCCGGAAATGCGTCCCAAGTCGGCCGGGGGCACTTTTGTTGAAGGGGGCTAGGGACAGGACCCCGAATGTCATCGGGCCTGTTGCGTTGGCCGGGGCACACTTAACAGCGAAAGGAGATAAGAGAAACGGCAATACAAGGGTTCACATTCATTAAAAGGCAGTGGAAAAAGGTCATGTGTCGGTCAGAGTCCCCGTGCCGAACGAGGGGCCCTCCGCCCCGCTTCTGCCAGGAACTGAAAAGCTGCATTGGTATCTCGGAACAAATTACTTCCCCCCCCTGCTCCGGTAAGGGATGCTTTTTCCTCAGTGAGGGCCCCTGCGTCCAATCGGTCCGAGTTGTCCCCGTCCGACAACTGCCGCGTCAGGGAGGGGGCCGGTGCATGACGTATCCCTCTGAAGGTCCTGCATCGACAACGGGGCCCTGTTCACTTAACACCGGAATGGCAGCCACGAATTGCCGACGCAGGGTCCATTCCGGACACAGGGCTTACTGGGGCCCATTGTGAACACAGGGTTCCCTGTTTGGCACTGTGGGCCCCTGACCAGCCTTCACTATTTCAGGGGCGCGACCGATACAAGAGGCCTTCTGATTGACATTTGCAGGGACCATCCTTGCCCTTGCACGGGAAAGGAGCCCCTAGGAGCCAGATTGGCACGACTGTTCTGATAGTCTCGGTTCGCTGGCTGCCAGAGGTTCTCTCTATCTCATTGAAACCCCTATCCGTTAAAAAGGCCATCTGACTAAACTTTTTTGCGGTTTAAGGCTCGACTGTCGGGCTGGGGTCCACTTATATGACCTCCAGCCTGCCCTTCGGACCCTTCAATTGGGTCATTCATTGTCGGCCCCAGTTCGGAACCTAAGAACCTAGAGGAGAGGAATCTGTCCCTGTGCCCCCTCCCAACGTGCACCACTGATGGTGGTGCCCTTGGAAGTTGGCCCCCTGTTAAAATAAAGGTTTTTGTGCCATTCATGGCTCTCCCTGAGCCTTGTCACTGTTAGGTGAAGGTTTTTATATCACGAAAGTTTTCCGCAAGTTTATCATTAAGTTTTTGGTGCTCCTTCACCGAAGGGGTGGGACCGGGATTTCATCAGAGCTGAAGATAAACAGATCCTGGTGCTCCTGGGTTTTGGTGTACCTTAAAAATAGAAGTGTTGAAGCCTTGCAATGACCCACCTGGGCCGGTATACCTAGGAAAGAAGCCTCACGGTTTCCCGAAATGCAGGCTTTAGTGCACTGCACTGGACATGCTGATCCAGGATTCCGTTAATGGAGAGGCACGGGTATTGCGGTGTAATTTGTTGTCTCCTGAAAAGGCGGGGCTTGGGCCCTCTGTGATGCCCCTGGATTTGAGTGACCCCCGGAAATTAAAGGTTATAACGCCCCGAAATAAAGATTTTCGTTGCCCTTTCACCGACAGGGACGATGCAAAATTATGTCGGAGTGAATGGCATAGAAATCGCGCCTCCCTGGACTTTGGTCCCCTTTTAAAATGATGATGTTGGATGCTTTAAACGGTTCGGCCTGACTTGATGCCCTTTGAAAATTAAGGTTATGCTGCCTGACGATCAAATGGTTTTGGTGTCCCTTCACCAAAAGGGGCCGACTGAGGGCGAAGTTTTGCAAAATGGGCTGTGGTGGAAGGTCGAGCCTGAACCGTAAAAAATTATAAGAAGCTAGCCTAAAAATTCGCAAACAAATAGGTTTCCTTCCTGATTTCAACCCTTTTCCCCCAAAAGTTGGGCGGTTGGAAACAAGGTTATAAGAGGAGGGGAGGGGACTGCAGCCCCCACCAGCTGAAGATAAAACTACACCCCTATGGCCGATCCAGAATTTTGTCAGAATGGGAAGCACAAATTGTTATGCCCCTGTAACTTAGCGTTTCTTAGCAGTGATGCTTTGGGCCCTTTGTGGCGCTCCCTGAAATGGCTACCTCTTCAAAATAAACGTTCCGTTGCACAGAAACGAGGCCTTGGTGCTCCTTTGTAACATATACCGATCCAAGATATGGTTAAAAGACAAAGCATGGATCAAACTTATGAAGGTTTGTATGCCCCTTCTCAAAATATTTTGGTGTCCCTTCGGAGCACCGAAACCTCATGGGCGACCAACGGGGGACGACCAATGGTCAGCCTCAGGATCCGCCCTTGGCCTCATACGGTTTTCAGCGACAAGAAACGCAATTCTTAGGGCGTAATATTCCAGGGATGCAGCCATAATTCTCATGAGGAAGGGCCCGGAGTTTGATGAGTGCGCATCACACCAGTATTTTACTTTCTGTAGTGAGCCATCTATGGTGAAAAACGAAGAACCGCACCTAATGAGGGGACCGAGACCTCTAGATCCCTCCCATGGCTGTGCCCCTGAAATATTCTATAAATTGCTTCCAACTGATATAAAAATTTTACCAGGCTGCTTTTCCTTTAACTTTCCAACAAAACCACGATTTCACCTTCCTCATTATTTGAAGACGGAAAAGGCGAATTTGCGAAAGATGAAAAGATGAGGACGTAACCAGGTCGCGACCTTGGTGACTCCGCTCGCAGCCACACGAGGCCAGCTGACATCAGGGAAGTAGGACGCGTAGAGTCGTACGAGCAAAAGTGTGTGGGTCGATGTGCACAGACGGTCAAACGCTCCTGTGCGCGAACCTGGGGCCCACCCTTCGGGGTGGTGCGGCTAGAGAGTATGACGTCTGATCTCCAGAAACTAGTGCAGCTAGTGACGTGAAACCATAGTCAGAGTATGCAATAGTCATAGCTCACTAACATGCCTTAGCGTGGCCGACCCGCAGCCGCGCCGCTGGGTGCTTGACCTGGAAACAATCCACGTCACATTTTACAAAACTGATTTCGAACGCAAGGCGCTTTCCATAACACGTCTACTGCGGCCTAAACCCAAAAAGACGGGGTCACATAGACTACATGGAAGGGTACTCCTGTGGGTTGGTACGGATATTCACCTAACTGATGGTGTTGTTGCATTGCTTTAGGCATAATCGTTAAAACAGTAAAACTGGAAATCCATGTGGAGAGAAAAAGAGAGAGCGAGAGAGAGAGAGAGAGAGAAAGAGAGAGAGAGGGAGAGAGGGAGAGAAGAGAGAGAAAGAGAGCTAAAAGAGAGAGAGAGAAAGAGAGAGAGAGAAATAGAAAGAACGAGAGAAAGAGAGAAGAGAAGAGAGAGAGAGAGAGAGAGAGAGAGAGAGAGAGAGAGAGAGAGAGAGAGAGAGAGAGAGAGAAAGAGAGAGGAAGAGAGAGAGAGAGAGAAGAGAGAGAGAGAGAGAGACAGAGAGAGAAGAGAGAGAGAGGAGAGAGAGAGAGGAGAGAGAGAGAGAGAGAGAGAGAGAGAGGAGAGAGAGGAGAGCGAGAGGACGAGAGAGAGAGAGAGAGAGAGAGAGGGAGAGAGAGAGACCATACCACGGACGGGTAGGATATGGCGCGCGCCACGAATGATGTACAGAAGCAGGACACACCCTGTAGCAGCGGGGCGGGCCGCCTCTCTGGCGCCAGTAAATCGTCATTAAGATTTGAAAATCCTATGCATTTAGACAAGATATGAGGGCTGGTGGCACTCTCTCTCTTTCAGGGCAATCTATGTGTGGTGGTTTTGATAAACCGATGCATTTATGCAAGACGCTCGGCTAAACCCGACCACTGGTGCACATCTGCGTTTGCCGCTACCTAAACCCATCGTACAAACGCAATAGCTCAGGGACTGGTGTTGTGGTTGATGAAGTAGAGATACATACGCATTCAGGAGCTAAGAACTGATTAGCATGCATCGAAATACGCGATGCCAAAGGTGCATGATTGGAATGGCCCGGAAAGTTAACGCCTGGTTTTTGCTATTCATGTCTGGTTTGTCGATTACTTTAGGCGTATTGTGGAAACTGCTAGCGAGTGTAGTGTTTGTCTTTAAACGATGGCCGATGACAAATCCTGTCATGACATGGAGCAGATCGGGCCATGGCGAATCGAATGGACGATGGCAAATCAACAGGGCCATTTCACCCAATATTTCACATTTTGTTTAAAAAGCGTGTGCTTATTTGATGCCCTGAATTTAACTGTGCGATTTTCAGAAAGGTCAGAGCAGTGGTCGAAGCGTTATAGCCTCTGACATCTTTAACAGGTCAGGTAGCAATGGTATCTTTCAGTGTCTATAACTCAACCACAACTTATTTAAATCTTACACAGCTACATTTCGCTGAATGTACAACGAGCCGGTACATCTTTTGGTTACCTCTTATTTCTTGTTTACTACATTTTCAAAACTGTGGTCTATGTTTATCACCTCGACGTTCGCTATGCTATTTTGGTTAATGCGGAAATCAGGGGCACTGAGATTGCTATCAACGCAAACATAAAATGATGTGCGCTTATCCTTTAAACTACTACACTTATGTTCCAGTGCAGGCCCACATGGCAATCTTCGCGAACATCCAAATCACACTCAGTAATAATATGTTTAAGGGATGTGAACTTGCTGGCACAAGAGCCATTGTCGTCAAGCATGTCACACGATGACATGATAAATCCTTTGATTGCATTGTTATTATAAAGCGTCCCAAAGCATCTGGATCGACAGGAATGGGGTCGGGGGAATCCATGATTTTCCACAAAATTGAGCTGAACTGCCATTGCGTTACGGCAGACAGGAGCAGATGGAAACCAAGTAGGTCAAAAACAAGGACATTAACGTTCCTGATTTCCAGGAAGGACCCACCGTGTGGCAGTGCTGGTACTACGGAGTTGAGAAGGCCAAGGAGTTGGGGAGTTGGCCAAAAGGGGGGGGGGGGGTTGAGCAGAAACGCCAGCCTGGCCACGCTACTGCAAAGAGTAGGTAAATATGGCAGAAGTTGATCTTTTTATGAATGAGAAGGGGAGTATTTGCCAGTCATTCTCTCCTCGCAAACTGGTTGTCAATGAGCTGCTTTTTCAGTTCACGTCTTTCGTCTCGAAAAAGGTGCGAAAGCAAGGCGTTGTCGTCTGGCTGGGAACAAACAAAGGGTGGCCCCGAGTTGGAGACGACACCATTCACACTCGCTGGCCGTGATTCCCCGGCTGTTGTGAGACTTCTGCCAGACCTGGCTCAGGTGATGCTGAAAAGTAATACGAGTCATACGATGGTGTGGCTAGCTTATTGTGATCCCTTTCAGCGGCACAAGAGGCTTATTGAGTGAACGTCAGAATTATTTCAAGTACGCTGACCAAGGACTTGCACAATCTATGCATTTCTGAGGGTATCAACCTTTGAGTAACCGCCTGACCAAACTATCCAAGGATCTGCACAGCTTGTTCGTGGAAGTTCGCATTCGTGTTCCGAAGTCGAACTCAGCAGCAAACAGAAGACAGATCCCTTTCGTTCTATGATTCGGCTGTTCCTGGTGGTGTTTCTGGTGTCTTGGTGTCATCATCCAACTTGATACTCAAGTTACGGATTAAGTCATGTCCAGTATAGGCGTAGGAACGGTTCGAAAAATGGGGGGCCAAGCTCGCGGTGTACTTCAGGAACATTTTTCTGGAAAGCGAGCCCGATGACCGAGGGGGGGGGGGTAGGAATAAAGGTTGTTATCGCCCTTTATTCAAATGTGATGGCCGCTGTGCTAGATTTGTAGTTAGAGGTGCTTCTCACTGGTGCACAGTCTTACCTATTCGACTCATCTGTCATGTGGCAAATAAGGCTATCCAGCTTCCCAAGATTATCGGTCAATTTTAACATTGTCTTTCCTGGGGAGGCGAAATTCCACGAGCGGGTTGGCGTTTCGGACCATTGAGGAAGCATCTGTCTCCACAGCGTATATGCCAAAATACGGCCTGGATATATGCTGGTATTAATTCTAAAAGGGGATAGATGGTTCACAGTGCAACAGATTTTTCATGCACCTTCATTTCACTCGCTGCTTTTCAAGAGAGAAGACTTGTCGCAGCATTTTAGGCGGAAACAAGTTCAGGAGCTTGAAACTGCCAGAAATGATGTGACAAAAGTCATAAAACTTTTGTTTTTCATAAGTCATAAAAAGAACCAAACCACATAATAAGGCCCATTGGTCACATGTTCCTTATCTGGGCCCGCTCCTGTCCGCCGTTGGTGGCCACGGCCCTAGCCCGGATGTCTCCCGTCGAACTGATCGTATGGCTGCATTGTTGCATACTTTTGGATCAGCGTTACTACTACATGGTATGTGAAACATGTGTTTGACAGCTGCAATAGTATCTTTTTCCGAATTATCTTCCCTTACACCACACCATCGCAGAAAAACAGCCTCCGGGTAGCTGTCTGCATTAGGTATGAATTGGCACAACGGATGCTTCATTGCCCATTATGCAACGTATACGACTTGATCTGCTTTTGTGTGTAGGCGGGGCGTAACCAGAGCCTTGCCAAGGGGGAACACAAGGTTGACAAAATCCCATCTTACGGCGATCCCCCAAAAATCTCCGGATGAAGTTTACTTGTTAACAAGTGACACGGCTTTCTTTGTTTTAATGTTAATGTTTTTTGTAACCAGAACAGAAACCGTGAGCTCAATTCTCTTTGTATTTTGAGTTTAGTAAACTGCAAAAATCAGGCGTTGAACGACTGCATGGAATAAATCACCGGTACTCTTAAGTTACAATGGTTAGTTGGCTCTTTCTAAACGGATAGAATTCAGAATCTTTGTCAGAATTTGTTATCTCGGTTCTACTGACATTGAGGATATCGCGAAGGTAGATTGTAGATCGATATGTTTGATCCAAATTTGAAGACAAAAATTTTATTGCAGATCGAGTGGTCAACTATGTGTATTAACATGGCTAAGCCATCTTTGTCCGAAAATGTTCACCATTCAGTCAGAATCAATCAGGTGATGCAATTTATGCTATGTGTTTTTTTAACATGCGCGCTCGCAAATCTTAGCAACAAAAATCTCGACACCAGGCGTTGCAGTCTCCGTAGTCCGCCGAGCGTTAACCCAGTTGCTTTCAGTTGTGCCCCACCGGTGGGCGAAAATGATGGCGCTTCTGAAATTGTTGCCTTTAAACACTTGGATCGACTGGTAATACAAGTTACGTGGCGTAATTTTGAGCATGTGCACTAGAAAATCTTGGAAATACAAGCCTCGACCCCAGGCGTTGCAGTTCCCGTAGGCCGCGCAGCGTCGGCCTATCAGCTAATACTAAGTTGTGGCCGAAAATTGGTGGACGAAATTTACGACGCTTCTGTAAAAGTATGCTCTAAAGCCTCATGACACCAGACCTTACATTTAGAAGGCAGCCTGAAGGCATATTTCACTTGTGCAGTTTTTAGACAGATGAAAAGAACGGACTGGCCCTTAAAGCACCTCGAAGTAGGACTGGAATCTGGCGGTTAAACTGGAAGACTAAAGGACGAATCTCTATTTTTCGTGTTTTTGCAGCTATTCGTATATCCAGGAGACAGATTAACACGGCGCCCGCTGTCTGGTGGCACTTGAAGTGGCCGAAACTTTTGGTTTTACGGAAGCTGCAGCCCAGATCATTTTTGTCCTTGCTCTTGAGGTTGCGGGCGGGCATGTTCAAGCACTTTGATGTAATTTGTTTCTATAATGCATCCCAAAAAGTGAACGTTCTCAGGAAAACATGACATGACCTCGCTCGTTCTTAAGCTCATTTCCACCCACCCTATTCAACAATAATGAGACCCCCATCTACTCAACAATAATGATACCCTTTATTTCCCTCCGGGCAAGGGGCCTCTGAGCAGAGCACCAGGGGTACATACCGTTTCCTGTCAAGGTCTGAAGGGCCATTCCGTCCCATCGCGAAGTGTCTTCTGGCTATCATTCTGGTGGCGCGGGGCAAGATCTCCTAGTCGATCCAGAGGCCATTAGAAGGATATATCATATCACATTGTCCCCATACCTGACACGGGAGGCCTTCTAACCCGCGCAGCTAGCCCCAGATCAGCACAGGAACCCTCATTGGCGCAACAACATCCCTGCTCACCACAGGAGTTAAATAATTGTCACACGTATTTCAATTCCGTGTTTTTCTGTGTTCTTCAGAGATATTGAGTTCTCCCTGACCTTAGATTGTAGATGAAATAGGGTTCCTAACTCGTATTAGCATTGCCAACCCGTGTTCGTCTTAAAATGCTTAAGATCCTGTCAGAACTGATTACTGATAGAAAACTACGTAACATGGTCTTGAACATACGCGCTCGCAAGTCATTGCAACAGTCTCGACGCCCGGCGTTGCAGTCGCCAGACCGTGCGGCGCCGGCCTTGCGGCTGTAACATTAAGCGATGGCCAATGACCAAACGAAAAAGATTATCATCTTAAGGGAGATGGCTGATGAACTAGGCAAATCGGCATGCATGTTAAATGTAGTGCAAAAGTAAGCCAAATGCAGCCTTAATCTGAAAAGTGTGCGTGTGTGTGGGGGGGGGAGGCAGTTCACATTACTGCCCCCAACCTTGAAAAGTGGGGAGGGGGGCCCATGACCCTTGCACCTCCCCCCCCTCCCCCTGCTCCTACGCCAATGTGTCCCAGATATGACCACCGAATGCTGACAAACGGATCGTTACATGAACTGTCGTTTTCACGGTGTTTCGTCATTTTCTATATACCAATTCTCATTTCCTTTGTGACCGAGGGATTATTGGTTGAGCTATAGACTAACGATTTAAAATTTATTACGCTATACAAGGACGTAGCTTAGATGTTGGAAGAGCTGAAAGCTGAGGTCCACAACAGCACCGAAACAAAAGGCGGCTTTCCATTTTAACTCTTTCGCCTTTGTCGCTGGATTGGACAGGCAATTTTGTTTTTGAAATAGCTATGTTTGTAAATGGTTAGGAACAGCAGTCAACTAAAAAGTCATCCGGTCTTACCAGATATCCCTAAAGCAAAGAGTTGGTTTATTGTATTAGTTTGCTTACGCAAGAGCAGATCATCTGATGACTGTAATATGTCGCTATTTTGGTGCTTAGGTATGTGCACAAAAAGGATATTCGTTTGTCCACTACATGCTTTAAGTGTAATACTTGTCGTACAAATGATCACGAAACTGATCGAAACATTGAACGAAAAGATGAACTTCGGTAACATTTTTTATCGACGCACCAAAAACGACAGCCGCACCATACG
Organism: Pollicipes pollicipes; assembly: GCF_011947565.3. Taxonomy (NCBI): domain Eukaryota; kingdom Metazoa; phylum Arthropoda; class Thecostraca; order Pollicipedomorpha; family Pollicipedidae; genus Pollicipes; species Pollicipes pollicipes. The sequence continues at coordinate 15,604,312 of NW_023596818.1, forward strand.
AAGCCTTGAACAAACGACCAAGAACGCTACATACGCTGAATATGCTTTGGTGCGCAACCGACAATGCGTAAGAATAAACCTGCTCCTGAAATACTCTAATATATATATATATATATATATATATATATATATATATACATTTATGTGCATACTTCTTCGTATCATGACATTCCAAGCCATTTAAAACGAGCACAAAAAAACGCGAAAACCGTCATCAGATTTGCTGAAAATGCATAAAAAATCATCAGTGCTGAGTGCGCGGTGATTTTTAACAAAATGTTTTAAACACACACACACACACACACACACACACACACACACACACACACACACACACACACAACACACACACACACACCCACACACACACACACACACATATATATATACCTATATATATAATATATATATAATATATATATATATATATATATATATATATAGGGGTATGTAAGTGTATACATGTGTGTTGTATGACTTCTACCGATCAGTGACCTAAATTTATCATTTGCGTGATATTTTATCGCGCTAAAAGCTGTAGCACCGGTCAGACCAAGGTAAAACCGATCCTACCGACCGGATTTTTTACTCGCATTGGCACTTCCCGAAGTAGATCGCAATTTTACTTTCAGTACAGGTTTTCCTGGCAAAGAATCCATGCTGACACTTTAAGCAAAATATAAAAAACGAGATGCTGTTTTGGCCGCTCTACCCATCAATCTCCCATGGAATGCTCCAGATAGCATATCACAAGACAAACAGCGAATCACATCCGTCTCATTCACGTCAGCCTTGAAGCTATGTCGTACTTAGTGACTTGCACATAGTGATGACTGAATCAAATGCAGTGATATATTAAAAACAATTGCACCAAACGATTCAGCTGACATTTCGAATGACAGCAGCCACCAATTGACCTCGATAACTCCTGTCCTCGCTGCAGCCGTACAGCGACGCGGATGTGCTGGAGGCTTCACGAATGCTTCACGACAGTTTGACGTCAAAGGCCCAACGTTATGACGCCACTTCAGGCAAGTGGCCCTAAAATTGGCCCCTCGTGCGCGAGGCATGCTACTGGTTCACACATGCATCACATTAATAGGCGCCAGTGATTGCTCAGATCCGCTGGGTCGCTTGACTAGCGGATGGCTGCAATGCCAAATGCGCCTGCATATAACACATCCGGTTAGTCACTGCTGGCTACACTACAGTTGACCTGTTAGTGCCCATGGAAGAGCCAAAATGAGCTGAAATACTCCTGTCCATTCAAACACGAGATGCCCGTCCCCTTCCGAAATCCCTTCGGCTTTTAACGATAAGAAAGCATTGCAGAAAACGACAACAAAACGATCTGCTGCTCTCTGCCAGCGTCCTAACTCTGGCGAGGATTGTTGTGCAGCTGACCACACCAAGTCCGCCCCGTGCCCAGCTGCACAGCAAAGGGCCTATCTCACGCCTCCTGCGTCGACCAGTCTGCGGCCGGTCCGGCTCATCACGGCAGGTCAGCGTCTGCCTGGCCCGGCCGCCGCTTCGTAACGCCCTCTGTGGGCACGGTGACGGCCTGTCTGCAGGCGCAGGACGTGCCGGGCTCATCACCTCAGGTCAGCGCCTGCCAGGCCCGGCCGCCGCCCCGTGGCGCCCTCTGTGGGCGCGGTGAAGGCCTGTCTGCAGGTGCAGGACGTGCCGGGCTCATCACCTGAAGTCAGCGCCTGCCAGGCCCGGCCGCCGCCTCGTGGCGCCCTCTGTGGGCGCGGCGGCAGCCTGTCTGCAGGTGCAGCGACAGGACGTGCCCGCCAGGTCAGTCCTGTCGTCAGGCGAGAGGGGTGTGCCGGCGGCGCTGGCGGCCGTGCCGCGTGGATTCCAGGCCTTCCGGCGGCTCGGGCACCCAGCGACAGGCTCGCGGGCGTGATTAAGAGATGAACACGTGGACCTCCTTCTGGCGGAGACGTGGTCAGCGCCGATCAGTCTGAGCCAGCTGTCACCGTCGGGTTCGTTGACCGATTCTCGTGGATTATGTTAAGGACGGCTGTGCGGTTGTTTCGCTTTGTTTGAGTAGTGGTTTTACGTAGGCGACTTTTCTAGGAGTTCCTAGTCTTGCATTTCTCCGTTTTCTGCTCCTCGCGGCCAACATTTCTTGCTGTCAGTAGTATTCCTGGATCGCTTCTCAGAAGGATATATAACTCTTTCATAATGTGCAGCTTACACGCTCTGTCCTGGTGTGAGCGACGTTCGACAGGCTGGGGAACAGGCACGTTGAACCCTCAGATGTTCCGACAAAAAACATTGCAGCATTGACCGCAATGCTCAATTTATGACTGAAAGCCGATAAGACGTGGGGTAAAACCAGCGGCCACTCCCCGCGTCCTGCCGGCCGACGGCTTGCAGCGGAAGAGGATGCGACCACCGCGTGTTTTACGCAGCAGAGTTTGCAAGCGGACATGACTCAGCGGTCCGGGGCCGGTGAGGAGGGGAAACTCTCGTTGTGTCCTCCTTAATAATTCCTTTGCTGTCATGTGTGTTCCTGTTTGGAGTGAGCATGCTAGCCTAGGTCAAACGCGCGCAGCCTGACAAGTAAAGAACCGATTTTGCCTTCAATGGCAATTTTGCTGAGCCGTATCCTCAACGTCCCTCGGGTAGGGAAGTACGGATAGTGCTTCACTGCACTGAGTAAATACGTAGATGCGAGCTACTCATGTTAGCGACTTGCATTTTTTTTTCAAGCATACCGATCAACCTGTTTTAGCCACGACAGGGTGGAGGAAGCAAAAGTGACTGCTTCCAGATTTGAAAATGCCATCCGATAAGTTTTCAGAAAAGGAAGCAAACTTTCCACTGCCTGTTAGCTGATGAAAGTACGGGCATTCTCAAAATTGATACACTTGTTCACAAACTGTCAGGTGGGGACGAATGTTGACAATATCTGATTGTCCTTCATGATCACCCCATACCAGTGAGTTACGACGCTGGCGAAGAGGGCTTGTGTGACGATTTTTTACTTGACATGCGGTGATTCTGAGATACCACAGCGTGCGTCTCCCCCACCCTCCGCTGCTACTCCCAGGTGGCTGTGCCCGCAAAATACCCGGACGGCGCCGGGCTAGATGTGTGGAAAGTTGTGACACGCTCTCCTGATCCATGTGGTTTCTCTATTTTTGTCGGCGAATTTCACCGTCCACCGTCATAATTCCGCCAAAGTTTCGGTCTTAACACGATGCCAGCAAGAGGCAAGCACCACCTCAGGATATTTATATGACAGCTACGCTTTAGTCTTAGCGTTACGGCCCGAGACTAAACGCAAAAGTAGGTTTTTTGTCAGATGCTTGTGTTTTATTCCGGTCGAACAATATTTCCTCATAAGTTGTGAGATGTTCAGGAAAATGAAATATATGTAATATATGCACATAGATATATGCATATATATATATATATATATATATATATATATATTTAAAACGAAATATATTTTGCTTGACCTGATGCCTACCACAGCAGCGCTGCATATTTCCGTGCCTCACTCGGGTGCCGACGATTTCCGCTGTAAATGACAAGCTGCAAGCGCCTCCCATTCGTCACCTAAAGCTGCACACTTTCAGCTCTTGGCGCTCTGTGAAACTGTGGTCTGTTTGCTTCCAAAGCATCCAATGAGGCGGTCGTAGCGTCTGAACGCCGGTAACAGTGATCGGGACGATTCATAAATCAAGTTGACCTGCAGGCAGGGTTGTTTCCTACCGCGCTACTCGGGGTCAGAGGTCACCAGCCAAAGGCACGAAGCCGGTTCTGAGGGGCCATCAGGTCACGAGCGGCAGTCTAGGTGCTTGGACGGTCTGATTTGTCCGACCTCCGCGTTGAGCAGTTTGGTGGTGAATACCGAAGCGAAAGACGACAGATTCGCAGCAGGTCAGGCCACCTGCGTAATCAGGATTAATTAAAACTTGTGGTATGACGTAAATAATTGCGGCAGTGTGCACTTCATTCACGTCTTTTGATCCACGTGGGCCGAAAAGGCCCCATTCATGCAGACCGCTTGTTCCATTCGCATATGCCGTCCGTAATTGATGTGGTCGCCAACGCCGCCTCTTGAAGCAGAGATTGATGGCATCATTATCCTGAGCGACATTTCGTCACCTGACGCCAAGGTTCAAGAATACCGGCATTTTCAGCGAGCGTGAAGTTTTGCATCTCCTGCCTTGCTCCCAATCTTTAAGTCTCTAACAGGCAGGATTCACCATACCCTTAATTCGCTAAAAGCACCAGAAACTGCGAAAACCTTTGTGGAAGTTCGATTTTCTGCCCGACGAATTTCATAAATGTCCGCCCATTATTTTCAGTGATGGAGATGATATGTCGCCCTTTTTTGCCAACTGACCTGCACATGAAACGAGACTTGCCCATCTTGCATATCAGTTTGCATATCTGATTACGTCATCACAGTCAGCGTTCTGCACAGCAGTTTGACGGGGCCTGCCTTGCAGCTCATTCAGCTGCGATCTCATACTACCCGCGATTTGGGGGAGGGGGGGGGGGGAATTTCATTTAATGCCAACCGCCTTTTGGTTCTACGGGAGATTTACCGCTGCCGCCACTGGGGTCCTAACCATGTCGGTTTGTTAGCATCGTTGCTTGTCCATGGTCCTGCTTCCTCTTTTGATGATGTCACATATGCACAGCTACCATCAAAACAGCCATTCAAATAAATCACTCGCGGGGAGTATATATCATTGTTTATAGCACTCACTACCCTTGTAAGACAGCTGGCTGAAGTCACAAACAAAACGCTATCAGACGGCACACACCATGTACATTGTATGTATAATACAATCACACTACCTGATTGGTCAACAACTAATGAGCATTCATGCCACACAAATAACACCCGCATTTGCATTCCCACATCTGAACTGCAGCAATTATGCATGGCATCGTCTCTGCAATAAAAGGCTGTGGCCGATTAAGTGTTGGGCTTTGCAGTTCGAAATTTAGGGAGTGGACATCGATGTCAGGCACTGGCACAATGCAGTCTACATCATCCGCGTGCAAGTAATCGGAAGGCTCTCATTTGAAAGGTCATGATCAGGCCAACTGACATTTTCGGTTGAAAATACGCATATCACAGCGTCCGTTCATTTTCGACATAACCCATCTGTACATCTTGAGCTCCGTCAAGTCCAGCCCTCAATGTACGATACCAGCTGCCGACTGTGGCACAGCTGTTCTGATCCAGCGGCGGCAGAATCACGTGACTTGCCCGTGGCGAGCGCCTGAGCAGTCTCTGCTGAAGCACATGTCCAAGCTGGACCGCTACCTACCAGTGGCTCCACCCTCGGCGGGCCAGCGCAACTTCGACATGGCACGGAACCGACGGGGCCAGCCTCGCCAGCGTCATCTATAGCAGCGGCAGCAGCGCTACCTATACATGGTGGTTCCAGCAGCGCCATCTATAGCGTAGTGGACTCGTCCTCGTAAGCGGTGTTAGAGAGTCCGAGCGGCTCCGGCTTCTCGTCTTCCAGCCGCTCCTGCTCCTCATCCTCCACGTACTTGTAGCGGTATGCCATGAAGCAGAACAGCAACATGTCCAGGAACATGAGTGCAGCAAACAGCAGGAACTCGTGCGACTGCGGAGGGAGAGACGGGTCTATAGATACACCAACAGCGACACTTGACATTATCTTTAGTGACAAAAGGACTTCGCCTCAGTGAAGTGCGGTATAAATTTGCTCAGTTTTACGGCCATGCTACATGAGACGACTAGTTACGCACATGCCTGGGCAAATACGCATTTAGCAAGTTTCGAAGTGAGTATCTACGACGCTGAAACAGTGAATCGATGATGCAAGAAGCCGTTCGTAAATTACGTTACGGTTGTTTTGTCTTTATACCAATCTCCCTGGCTACATTTTTGGGGGATTATTGAGATCTCAGACTCCCCCAGCTGCTCCGTAAGAGCATTTCTTTAAAATATTTCAGCCTGATTTGTAGTCACACTCCTGCAAACCCCCTTGTTATGCTTTCGTTACGCTCCATGCCCTCCCTTCCCCCTCAACGCAAGTGGTACTTTATGAATGGCACCGAAGTAGAACAGAACGAAGGTGGCAGCTATACAAAGAAAACGGTGCATTCTGCATGCGCTAATTAATGCTTAGCAAGATCGTGGTCGTTTAATGCAAGCTATCACGAAAATTCGCGCCATACCTGCTTGTCGGACACCTTCAGCTCGACGATAACGACATCCAGCAGGTTGCCGAAAGACACTGTCAACAGCCATGCGGCCTGTAGCACCGACTTCATGTTGGTAGGCGCCTATGGAAGCACCATACACTGGCGTCAGATGCGGATCCCCCAAGGGTAACGGGAAGCCGCAACGAGCGAGGAGGAAACACGATGGGTCTGCATTTACCCCAAAAAGGCCCGTTCTGAGAGCGTTTTTTAGGGCGGTGCATTATCATCACCAACATTAGCACTTTTAATGACGACATCGTCTTTATGATAATGATAATGATAATGATGGTAAAGCTAACCTTAATACTACCACTACTACTGCTTCTACCTATAAAAAATGTTCACCACAATTATCAAAATCATTATCAGCGTTGTCACTACTACCGTCGTTGGCCTCGTCAGTATCATAAACAGCATCAGCCCAATAATTATCCGCATTATTATCATCATCATCACATAACTCTTCCCATTAGCCAGCGCATCGCCGCCCACACCCGTGCTCTTCATTGCCGCTGGGCGCCGTGCCGAGGGCGTGGCTTACCTGCGTAAACGAGAACTCCAATCCCGTGATGGAGAACATGACCTCGCCAACGGTGATGATGAAGTACTGCGGGATCAGCCAGAACATGTGCATCGAGTTCGGCTCCGTCAGCGTGAACATCTTGTGTGACTGGAAGGAGACCACGATACTGTCAGTTCAAAACGGTCACACGTAAAATTATGCTTCCTAGAATATATGTCAGCTGTTTGAAACAGCTCGCTGGCAAGCTTCGCCAGGTTGGAGAAAAAGTTATCCAAGTTGTTCGGTGCATTAGCTATTCCTCGGAGAATTCCTCCCGCCATTGTTTCAACAAAGGTATGCTGCCGAAAATCAGCCCAACTATATCTTCATTCTCCTGGTTTTTCTCCGAGGAATAAGGCTAATACTTCTACCTTATCTGAGGGAAAAGTTATCCAGTGAATTTAAATACAACATGATGCTGATGGCGTTATGTTACATTTTACGATATGGATCATAGCATGAATGGGAGTGATGGTGGGTACGTTTCACGGCAGGTGGAGGATTGATTTGGGTAACGGAAATTCACCTCCCGTTTTGAATCTAGCATGAACACTGTCGCATACGTTTTGCACTTTGCGAGGATTCCACTCCAAGTGAGGCGCTCGTCCAAATAAGGCCATTTAAGCTCGAGCTTTGAGCTTGCAATACACAAATTACAACGCAATATCTCTTATTCCCCAGGTCTGCGACTGCGTCTGCTATTTTCGTACACGCTCCGTCATCACGTGCTATCAACGTTGCGTTTCGCAGGAGCTTTAGAACGCAAATAGATACGACCCTTCGGTTATAGAACGCAAATAGACCGTGGCCCCGCCATTGAGTTTTTCTGTTCATCGCGCACCTGGATGTAGTTTGCTCAAGTGTCTCAGCCCAAGTTTGTAGTGTCTTGCATGATAGCGCCATTCCATAACATTTTCTTTACCAGTTTCTGTACTCCAGACACCACAAACGACCGTTTGTAAAACAATGTTGATAACTTTTGCTGTTAAAATAATATACTAACGCAGTGTGATGACATTCTAAAAGCATCGTCTTTCCCCAGTTCGGTGAGACTAGGTTTCGATTTGAAATAAAGACAGGGTCTCAGTCGGGTTCGGCCGGGAATGCAACTCCATCCCCCCGTGATTTTTCCGGGGATTAGCGAAAACGCCAATAAAAATAAAGGACGACGGAGCGGAGTGGCGAGAAGTTTTTAGCATCTTTCCGTTTTGTACCCGGGAGGAAAATTTTGAAATTCTAAGCAAGTCACTGCGTTCTCCCAGGTTTGTCTGAGATCAGTCTGAGAATTATAATCTACATAACTTGGAAGACACTTGTTAGGTATGAATAAGTTTAGTGAATTGCAGAAGTGTTACGTTATATGTTACATATACATTTACTGGTGTTGTCTGATCTTTAAACATTCTTAAGTTGCATAGCTTGTTGTGGAATGACTTTCAGCAAGTGTTCCGACAGTGGCTGGTCGTTTGTACGAACCAACTCCAGAGTATATATTGCCGTTGAGTTACTGGGCTCGTGTTTTCTGCATCATGACCAAACACATTTGCTGTACGTTTCACATCTTTCGACTCCCGAAACTTCTGCAACATAACAAATTTTAGTAGGTAGACGAACTAATCTAGATGAAATATGCGTTATTAGTTGGTTCACTATTAAAGTAGATAGTAATTCTTTTCCAAGCTTATGCCACTTAACCTGGCCTATGGCAATGACCTGAGCTGCATTGACTTTTAAAATCACGGACAAAGTGCAAATAAATATTCAAGGAAATTCTAGAACTTAGTCAAGGATGGGACTAAGGGGAACATGGCCCCTAGAGCTGGAAGGTTTACTGTGGGTACTGGGCGATTTTGCAGGAATGCGACCCAAATGTGACATCTGGCCGCGGAAGAAAGATGTCGGCCACGTGCCTGGGGAAATCGTGCTGAAAATTTCGCGAGATTTGTGGCGCTCCAGTTCGCGCTAAAACATCTTTAAGGGTGTCACAAAGGGTGTCGGGCACGGGTTTCTAACCTGTACCACTAATGAAAGCATACAACTTAAAATTTGTTTTATTTTGAATTCATTGCGTTGTAACGTGCCCCTAATGCAAGCTGAAGAGACTCATTCCTTTCTATTTCATTCATTTCTTCCCTCCATAGGATTTCGTAATATTATTATTCCAAGTCACGCAGAAGCTGCTTATGCCAATCCTACAGAGACGCTCAGGGGTAACGCCATCTGAGGGGCAAGGGTGAACCGCCCCTTTGCGATGTGCCGAAGTGGCAAATATAGGCCCCAGGTTTGTTCTCCTCATGGTGAAGCAAAGCTCACGGTAATCCACCGCTGAAGTCGTCAAACATGGCCTTCCTCTTTTGACCCCGTCGGCCTGTTAAGCCACAGCGGATGCAGTTTTAGCGCGTGACAGGGGCTGAAAACTTGCTTCAATTAATTGTGACGCAAGGGATCGACGCAGCAGCAGTGTGTTACGCGCCCGCCTTCACTCGTATCAAATAAATCCGGCTCATGGTGCAGTCGCCTTTGCCAGTGCAGAAGCGTTTCGTTAGAGAACGTTTGGCTGCGCTTAGGACCGCACCATAAAATATGTTAGTACAGACTTAGAAGGATTATATGCACGCTGTGATTTTCAACCAGCGTGTCGTTGGAACACTTACTCTTTGCTATTATGTTCCCATATGCAATAAAAAAGTTGTTGCGGGCTACAAATACAGTGGAATATTACACTGGAAAGCTTTTAACACCGTACGGGTACACGCATATACTCTGATTCACTACATTAAAAATTGGTCTGATGATAATAAGCTGTGCTGAGGAAAACCTACGAGACTGTGATAAGATTTTTCGCCGCCATGGGGCAGCGTGCGTCCTTCCACGTTGGGGAAGGGGGGAGGGGGCAGGAGATGAGACCCATTTGGATTCTTTTTCTGGTCAACACCAACACAGCGCCAATGGTAAATTCATAAAAAGCTGCGGGTCTCAAACCTTGCCCCATCCCCGGTTTCCGAACACACAAGCCTTGCCGTGCTTAGAAAAAAAGCACGAGAACGTCGTCGTTAAGCGCATGATTTTTTCTCCATTTTTATAATCAAGTGTCGTGGCGATTTTACGATCCCGCCTCCCCCCCCCAACCCCTCCCTCCCTCCTATCAAAAATTGGTGGCGCCACCCCTGGCCTTCCGTGATCTCTAAAGCCAGCGAGACTCATTGTTCTAAGAAAACGGTCAACTCTTTTTATTCCGCGAGGTCTATAATGTTGTCACTGTTGTTCCACAAACTCAAGTGTCTTCTCGACCAGGCCCATCTATGCAAGTAGGTCATCATGTCGTAAGGCAAATGGCTAAACTTATATCCTTGACGCTATCTCATTTCAAAAGATTAGTTAAAGCACCCCATAGTGTAGTCAATTATGTTCTTCTTGGTTGATTCTGGGCCATCAGAAAACCCCAGAACACGTAATACACTTGAAAACTTGGATTCGGTTAATCCGGTACATAACACAGCACAAACGTCACGCCTTAACACCTTTGCAAGGCGCTCCTCGTGACCCTGTCGCCCGTGACCTGATCTGACCCCGGGTCACTCCGGCGAGCCGGATGGGTGGGCTCTCACCTCGTGCCCTTGAGTGTCCCGGATCACGAGCAGGGTGTAGGAGCCGCCGAGGCGCGGGTGCAGATCCGTGACCACGGGGTCATCGCTGGCGTTACCGGTGTGCCGCGGCAGGTACACGCTGTACCTGGAGTGCGGCACACAGGTCAGCCAAGTACAGTTCACTCGGCTGATGTACACACACCTGATAACGAAGGTTACCAGATATGCTGAGCACCCTGAACACGCTGGACGGTACATGATGTACTTCGAGTATGGGTAGGGTCAGCTGGCATTCTGGGTACTTGGGCACTCTGGGCAGGTGCATGCTGCACTTGGAGTACGGATATGGTCAGCTGGTATTCTGGGTACCTGGGCACGCTGGGCAGGTACAAACTGCACTTGAGGTACGGTTGGGGTCAGTTGGGCACCCTGGGTTCGCCGGACAGGTATATGCTGTACATAGAGTACCGCTAGGGTCAGCTGGGCACTGTCGCTTTGGCGCCACGCAGAGTCCGAACGTTCTGCAATACCCTGTTCTTCTTACATTTGTTCTACAGGCCCGCAATGCAGAGCGCTTTACAACCGTGTACAGCAGCATAATTTTTACTAGCTTAAACGAATATAACATCAACGCTTACTCGAAGCTTGCGGCAGCCCACCCAGCAGTGACCCCGGGCAGGAGCGAACGTCAGCTCACTTGGCGGGATAGATGGACTGGTAGCCGGTGCCTCCAAACTCGGAGAAGGTCGTCGAGTATTCCGGCATGTTTTCTGGTCCCGAAGACAGACGGATGGTGCTGTTGCTCGGCACGCCCGGCAGGCTGTACAGTATCCTGGAGACGCGTCCGTGAGGTCAGCAGGAGTCCCACTCGCCGACGTCGAGGTTGGGGTGGGGCTGTGGGTTTCTTGGCTGTTGGCTGTTCACTTCGTCAAAGTGTCGCTGAGATAAAAATGTGTTAATCTACATATGCAGTTGTCACAATGATTGCCAGAATGAGGGCAGCACATGAACTTAACGCCATGTGAATAAAAGTGGCCTCTGGCGACGGCTCCTAGCTGCCACTACCCGGGCGAATCGTATATCATCTTATCGTAGCTTCGGTCGCATATATCTATAGGAACGCGTCTAACACGTCATGAGAGCTTCATGAGCTATCTCGGGGAAGACAAACATCAAGCGTGCGGGCTGAGTTCCTGGATCGACGGCACGTGATGAGTTGGTAGCCTCACGCACCTCAGTTTTGGATATCCCTTGTTGAGATCCTTGTGGAGGTCATCATTAGGATCCGCCTGAATCAGCTTGATGGCTCCGTTGGCGTTGACCAGTAGAGCGGAGGACGACTGCAGCACAAGAGGTTAGAGGTTAGTGGTCAGCGGCTCGAGGTTGGAGGTCAGGAACTCGAGGTAAGATGTCAGAAACTCGGGGTTAGAGGTCGGAAACTCGAGGTCAGAGGTCAGAGACGCGAGGTTTGAGGTCAGGTTTACTTATGCTCGCTCAGGGCCGATGAGCGCTGCTGGCCACGAAGACACGGGAACCTGTGGGGATTCAGGGTAAAGCGGTACTTGAGGAAAGAAGGGCGGGTGTGCAACTCGGCACGCCAGAACGCCACAAAGGAGATAAATCCCGTCTGAGGTCAGCTCAAGATAATTCGACGCACCACCATGAAGTTAATGTTGCGATTTTGAGGGAAGAGCATTGGTCATCTCCCATCCCACTCTACTTCATATTAACGCCTACCCCATGCCTACAGACAGGAAACAATATGCAGAGTCGAACCTGGCCCAGCCGAAAAGTGAGTAAGCGCATCAACTATCAACTTTCAAGTCCAACAAGGTTGAAACATGCCAGACACCCAGCTCTACCGTCCCTGTACTATCCTCCCTATGCATCGCCACATGTAATGCCAAGCACCATACACCGGTCACCATCGACACCCACCTTCATGTTTTCGATCTGCATCAGCTGGCTGCCTTGTGTCACGCCCAGATTCGCCTCGGGGCACGCTGACACCGAGTAGTTGACCCTGAGCCAGGGCTGCTCGGCCGACACCTCGTACCGATGCAGGCCCATGGATGGCAGCACCAGCGGCTCGTCGCCCCAAGTAGGCGTCACGGTGACGTCACACGGCAGCGTGTTGAAGACACGCAGGTGTGAGTGGCCTGCACCGGGCAGCACCGGGTGCGTTTTCTGGGGGGCGGGGGGGGGCAGCCTCAGACCGGGTATCGCACCATCATGGGGGAGACAGTGGAAACCTCGTCACTTGGTGGCAGCCAAGTGAAAGACGCACAGAATTCCGCGCCAGTCTGTACCTGGGTGACATACTAGTTGACTTCAGGATGCTCCTTGTGACTAATTTTGTGGCCATATATGTTTTTGTTACTTTAGGACGACTCCAGTGTCAGCTTTCACCAGCGCAGTAAGATGACAGGTTTAAGTCATAACACTCACATATAACACCATCATTAAGGCAAATTGTTGCGTCAAGCAGGCTGCAGTTGCCAAATATCTTGACTTGGGGATGTTCGTTTCCCTGGAAAAGCTCCCACGGAAATCCAGTAAGCTTGCCGCCAGACCAATCGGTACAACATCGTCAGGTATTAAATAATCGGATTAAAATAATAATTCATTAACCAAACTGCCAGATATAGATGTACCAGACAGCAGCCACCAGGTAAAACGGGTCATGGTGCGTAGGGCGTATGACGTATGGCCGCGGCTGACGCATAATCTGAAATACACGTCATACAAACCTCCAGCTGCATCTCGACGATGGCTGCGATGACGAACGAGATGACCGCCAACATGCCTCCCACGCCCATCCTCTGCAGCGGCCGCTTAAGCAGGTTCAACTTGGTCATGACTGGAAACATCGACGGCATGCTGAGCATACTCACACGACGACGCATGCTGGATGGCTGTTTCGAAAGCAACCCGATTAAAGGCAGCCCGATGCACGTCGAAAAAAGCACGGCCTGGCCCCGGGGTCAACATTGAGGGCCCTCTGAGACAAACACTCTGCAGTGAAGTGCGCTTGACAGCCAGACAACCCTGCAAGCTGCAAGCTTTTAACAGGCGTTTCCTCAATGGCCCCCACCCAGCGCCAGCGAACCGCCCCACGTACATGGGTAGATGATGGTCTGGAAGCAGGGGATGAGCGCCAAGATGAGCAGCGGGTTGACCACCTGGAGCTGGTCGGGCAGCACCAGCCAGCCGCCCACCTCGCCGTCCATCTGAGTGGCCTGTAGTGTCCAGCGCGACCCCTGCGCAGCCCCAGTGGAGCGGGGACGTCAGACGGGTGCGGCGCGCTGGACGGACGAGAAAATGAGCCTTGTCCCGGCGCCATCCTTTGTGTAAAATGCACCTCGCCGTACCTATTATTCTCCCTACATGCTTCCTTCTATAACATATTTAACATCATCTCCTCTATGTGGAAGAAACCCGCATGTTGAAGGTGCCAAAACGGTTAAATCGCTTTCTGTAGGGCAAATGGAATGCAAAGGAGAATGCAAAGGAGACTCAATAGGCCAACAACGTGATGATCGGGACTCCTTCAGAAATTCCATGACGCGAACAATCATTCGCATGCACATATCAACTCCTCGCCACATCTTGTTTAGCATCATGTTTTGCACAGACCTGTTGGTCGAAGAGGGCCCAGAAGAGTGGGATGGGGATGTAGATGAACAAGACGTTCAGCACAGCCTTCACATCGGCGATCAGCTTCTTGCTGTACCTGTCGTCGGCGTGGTCCAGCCAGTGTTTCCTGCTCTCGGATGACGTGATCTTGCGGCTGGTGGCATGCTGGCAACAAGAAACAGCGCCGTTATACGCACTGGTTCCAGCGAGGTCAGCCTCGTCTGAAGGTCAAGCGTAGCTATGTCAACTAAAAAAATTGACAACGGGTGACCGGAGCACAAAATGACGTCCGTACACAGAGCCCAAAGGTAGTTGGTGGAGCACATAGGAGATCCGCTGGGAGCCTGCGTTCTTACACAGCTGCTGGCCGTACGGGAAATACTGACTTTGGTGTGCTTATTGGCGCTGACCACCGACCAGGCTGCGTCCAGCATAAGTTTGTGTTAATATCCCGGCAGCCGTCGGCCGTTCTCCGTAAGTAAGCTGCCCCACGGGTACTCACCGTGATAACTCGGCCCACTTCGACGATGACGTTGCCCTGAGGAGGGGTGCACTTGTACCAGGGCTTGCCCATCAGGAACAGCACTGCCGGAGAGACGGACTACGGTAAAGCATGATGCCCAGTATGCGTAAACTACCCAGGGAAAACGACGACCGTGCATTGTGGCTCAGGACAGCGCCGCTATATCTGCGAATAGTCGATGCATCTTCTAGCTCTTGCTTCATTTACGGTGCAAAGAAAAAGATGTTGATTTAATTCAATAATCCATCGCTCGCAACGCCACCTATAAGACCAACGTCATTGGAACGGCGTTATAGCCAATGACACCGCACGGGACTTCAAACGTCCTGTTCCCGCACGCATGACATGCTGCGATGACGACAGATGAGCCTACCTTCACAGCTCGGCGTCGCGTGCTCACAACCCCATACCATCCGCTATCACATCCTCCTCTCCTCCCGTCAAGCCACGTCGCGACCTCTTCCGACTCCTCCCCGCCTGTCCAGCCGCGTCGCGACCTTTTCCGACTCCTCCCCGCCTGTCCAGCCGCGTCGCGACCTTTTCCGACTCCTCCCCGCCTGTCCAGCCGCGTCGCGACCTCTTCCGACTCCTCCCCGCCTGTCCAGCCGCGTCGCGACCTCTTCCGACTCCTCCCCGCCTGTCCAGCCGCGTCGCGACCTCTTCCGACTCCTCCCCGCCTGTCCAGCCGCGTCGCGACCTCTTCCGACTCTTCCCCGCCTGTCCAGTCTCATCCCCACTTCTTCCTCAATTCCTCCCCCTCTCGCCTAGTCGCGTTTCGACCCTTTCCGGGTCGTCCCCCTCCCCCGCGTCCAGGCACGTCCCGACGTTCCCCAGCGCCTCCCCGGCCCCCTCTTCCGGCCGGGCCTCCAGCTTCTCTCCTCCCTCCCACTCACGAACCTAGAGCGACGACCATGAGGACGGCCGGCACGCCAAACGCCAACGGGTAGCAGCTGTCGCTGCCGAAGCAGTGCACGTCGTTCCGCAGGATCGGCGTAAGCACGGTCGAGATCAGGCTGCCGGCGTTGATGGCGAAGTAGAAGATGGAGAAGAACTGCTGCAGCTGCAGAGCGGGAAGGGGTGTGTGAGAGACCATCGTGATGAGTTGCAGCGTACAGACAGTCTAGGAGTTGGCAACATGAAACTAAACACTAGAAGCGTCATCTAAGTATAATGCATGCTCACCGCTACTACGTTGCAACATGAAACACACAAACACACCATTGTTTCATACAATGCGAAGCAAATGAATGTGACATGGAGTGGCAATTTTAACAATAATAATGTTGTCATTTTTCAATATTTTAATAGCCGCAAAACAGCCAATGTTTAATTGCCATATAACATTAATTATTAATTTAATAGCTTACGTGCCGTCAGCTGGTTTTGCGGCAGGTCTTCGCATTTCGTACTGTTTCCGATGGCACCACACGTTGCCGGTGTGTACATACCTGGAGCTCCTGCTGCGGCAGGATGAACTGGTCGCCGCCGAACGCGGACACGCACGGCTTGATGCCTCCGGTGCCGAGAGCAATCAGCGCTAAACCCAGTATGCTGATCTCACTGTGGACATGCAGGCACGCTTTGAATGGAAGGAGCAGAAGCATCTGATTCATATGGCACAAAATATGCAAAGACAATGCTTGAACATGCAAAAATGCATCGCCCTTATATGCAAGGCAAATCAGAATATGGTCACATGTGTATGGGCTAAATATGCATGCATCAGCTAACATTCGAACTCAATATTCAAACCCCACTTCTCACAACCCGCCGCCTGTTTTTGTCGGACGACGTGCAGCCAGGCGTTCATCATCTAGCATGCCGGCATTAAGTCGTAGTTTCACTATGCTTACGGCGTAGTCGGGGCTACCGGCTGTTTTCTAACGGGCACCCTGCTGCACGCTACCCATCCACTGCCCATCTAATCACGCTTAGTGAGAGCAAGGAGTTGCAAAACCGGCAGCGAACGCAGCTGCGACATGCAGCGCGATTCCCACTGAGAAGGCGCGGCGCTCTCGAAGCGTGCAGGCATTAGTGCGACGACTCTGTCATCCACTCCCGACAAATGACAGCGACACGGACTTAGGAAATGCGTACAGAGAGATTACACCGGACTGGAAAGAAAGCAGCTCTCGCGTGATCTCAAACAGCACACCGGAGAATGATCTGGACGGCGTTGGCTCACTTGAGACCTCTTTGGCTGTAACATCGATTTAATTTTCCGGTCCACAAGCACGGGGCATGGCGGTGCTGCTGCTACGCTCGTCGTCGCAGTCTCCTGACCGGGTTATAGTGTTTCGCCAATGTCTGCGCTCCACGTTGAGTGCGGCTTTCACATGCTGGTGAGATGGAGTGGTCAAGCAAAGCTGAGGCGAATGTCGAGGAGGAACGACGATGAACTTTCACAGTGATCGCCTCTGCCCAACGGTTCCTGCCCGAGAAAGCTGTGCACGGCGGAGATGGCTGCTAGGTCATTCCAATCCAGCTTTGCAAGTCCTAATGCCATCGTCGCAGAACCAACGAGTTGCGAGCCACTAAGCATCGCTGAACGGTCGCCAAATGGCGGCACTTAGGGCGAAAGCCGTCTGGCAGTTCTGGCGGTCCGATACCAAGTCAGCTCTCAGTAAATGCTCTGTTGCCCCCAGAAGAAACATTCGTTTGGCCGCAGTATATGGCTTGTATTGTGGACAAATGACCAGCCACCTTCTTTCTCCTCATTCTCCTTACCCGCCTTTCCCCAAGCCCACTCCGTTTGGGCCTCCAGCGGCTTGCTTCACCGATACTTGCAAAATAACGACTGCCCTTCCAGACATCTCAATGGGGGTGTGTCTCAATTGGACCTTTGTGGAGTTCATGGAGCCAAAGGTGAGGCACGGCAAAATAGAGCCGAGCTGAGCTAAGTGATCGGGCCCAAGACCACGATCGCCTCCTCCATTGGAAACGTCAGTCATTCTGGCGGGCATCGCTCTGACGCAAGCCGAGAAGAACGGGAAACACTCTCCGAATAAGCCGTTTCCAACCAGCATCCACGTGCCTTTCGAAACGAGGATGGTGTGAACCCTCACATGGAAGCCTGCCATAAAAAGGCTGAGTGTTGCTTGATGGCACAGCTTTTACCGTAGCTAGGACACTGACCCGACGCTACACCACAGACCCGCCCTGCCCTCTGGCGGGGCGGGTGTATTGAGGCCCGGCTCGCCTGTTTTGCCAGGTGGACGTGAGCGCAGACACCGAACGGTGCCGCTCCCCTCCCTCTTCCCGCACCTCAGGTGGAATATAACGTCGGGCACGTGTTGGCACGTGACGCAAAAGTTCAGCAGAAACTGAGCTCAGCCCGAGCACGGACTGGGCCCAGCACCAGCACAACTGAACGAGTGCCTAGCGTGCGAGCCGTCCGACGACATGACGCCGCACTGAAGCATGACTGGTCGCTCAGAGCACAGCAAGGCTTCTGGGAGGCAGCCTTCTGGGACGCGCGACGGCAGTGCCGCGACCAGCGAAGCCTGGCGCCCGGGTGGGCAGCTTGTGGTCACTGGTGCTGCTGCATGCTTTGCTGGTGGAGCGTACTCACGTCTGTGGGAAGTAGAGCGGTGGTGTGGCGGCCATCGAGAGGAGGATGTTGCCCAGGCAGTAGATGATGGAGATGTAGAATATCGTCCTGGTGAAGAGGGGGTTTACCGTTAGCATATTGGCTGCTTGGATGCAGCCATGTACTGGCTGTGCGCAGGCTAGCTCCCTGCAACTGCTGTTTTGTTGCACAGCTGATTCCTCATGTAGGCAAAGAAGGCATCCATCTCAACTTCGTTCATGAGTGTGCTGAGCGATGAAAGGCACAGAGGATCAGCACCGAAAGTCGCCCAATTTGGCACGCGCATAGCCGCAGCGAATATCTCATAGGGGCAGGTCAGCAGTGACACTACTAACAGCTGACTCTTACCAGGGAGGTGATGTAAGGCAACTATAGTTAATAAATTACGTAAACACAGTTTTGATGTCACGTTGTCTTTAAGCTGCCCTCACCATAGGAGTGCAGTACCTTAGTGACTCACTCGCTCAGTGACTCTGGCGATATCACTTTGCCCCTAAGCTGCCCTCCGCACAGGAAGTGACTCACTTGAACTTGCCGAGCAGCGTGTCAGCCAGGATGGCGCCCAGGATCGGCGTGAAGTAGCAGAACATGTTGAAGGTGTGGTACACCACGGTGGCCGAGTCGTCCGAGTAGTTGAGTTCATTGCGAAGGTAGATGGTAAGGATGGCTGAAAAAGATCCCCCACATCAGTCAGGGTCGTTCAAGACCCAGCGAGGGAGCTGCGTTCACTTGCCAGGCGACCCAGCAGCCAGCTAATGGTGATCGGTGATCGGGCGACCCAGCAGCCAGCTGATGGTGATCGGTGATCGGGCGGCAGCAGCAGCCAGCTAATGGTGATCGGTGATCGGGCGACCCAGCAGCCAGCTAATGGTGATCGGTGATCGGGCGACCCGGCAGCCAGCTAATGGTGATCGGTGATCGGGCGACCCAGCAGCCAGCTAATGGTGATCGGTGATCGGGCGGCAGCAGCAGCCAGCTAATGGTGATCGGTGATCGGGCGACCCAGCAGCCAGCTAATGGTGATCGGTGATCAGGCGACCCAGCAGCCAGCTAATGGTGATCGGTGATCGGGCGGCAGCAGCAGCCAGCTAATGGTGATCGGTGATCGGGCGGCAGCAGCAGCCAGCTGATGGTGATCGGTGATCGGGCGGCCCAGCAGCCAGCTAATGGTGATCGGTGATCGGGCGACCCAGCAGCCAGCTAATGGTGATCGGACGGCAGTCCAGTGATCAGCATCGCGTTAGTCTGTTCGTAGCACAAAGTCGCGGCGCACGATGGCATAACGTCACATGGCGTCCGCCGCCCGCTCACGCGTCCACTGGGTCACTGGTGTCATCGACAATGCCTTTGCAAGAAGCAGTTTGGCGAGTTTTAGTGCAAGGTGGAATCTAAAACTTGGAAACCGGTCCTTGACAAGTGGATCAGAAAACGGCATCTTGGTTTGCTTAATGACACACAAAACATTTGATCTGAATACTGTTCTTACCTCGTTTTGATGCCAATGTTTTCTAGCGATAACTTATCGATTGCTTAGTGCGGACGGAATGCAGTATCTTCTTAGATATATGCATGTTCTCCATATCGGTTTAGTGAAATGGTCGGCGTGGTAAGATGAATGCTGTCACATCACCCGGTATCTGCCTTTCAACATGTTTTTTCCGACTGCTTTGCAGGAGGACGGTCGCCTCCACGGCCAATGCCAAAGAAGGCTAGTGGCCTGAATATTACTACCTATTCATTATGAGTTGACTGAAGAATGCCTTAGGTAGCGTAGATGTTGGTGATAATATATCGTGGTAGGAGATGGAGATGACATTTAAATTTGCGCTTCCCCCTCAGTGATGCTATAAATTTCGATACCTCAAAAGTCCGGCTACCCAGCACTATTTGTCAACGAAAAACATTCGCAATATAACTGCCTGGAGCACCTAAGGCGTCCCTCATTTTCTAACTACAGTTTCTCTTCATTCACAACAGGCTGCGAGTGCCGCGCGCCTCG
>NW_023596818.1:15629423-15930878 GCF_011947565.3 Pollicipes pollicipes
CAACACTACAAGCACTTCACGCGGCATGACGAGACACAAAAATGCACGAATAGGTTTGTTTTTCTGGGAGCAAAGGCACAGGTTCGACTAGTTGGGTTATGCAGAAGGAACAGCAGCAAGCAGCCTCAACAGCGAAATCACAAACCATGTTAACGGAATGAACGCCATGAGCTATGTGTACATCTTAATTTCAAGTCGCGTAGCCGCAGCCTTCATATTTGAATACAATTCAGCGGTACGATTAAATAATAAGGGAGCTCTTTCAGTCACTGAGAATAATCATACCCGTGATTCGAACATTGATTTTTGCGGCAAACGCTCTGCTTGCTACAAAAATCCTATTTCTGAAAAAAATATCTACGCATGAGTGCGTGTGTGTTAAGTGCCACAATTTTTGACATGGCTTCAGAAGTGGTGCTCAGGACCGAAACAGCCTTCCACTTCGGATATTGGATGCCCTGATAGCCAGTGGTACACCACTCGTGCTCGCACTCCGTTGCAGTTACACGCTGTGAAGAGAAACCAAAAAATGGCGCGTGTCTTCAAGCTCTGACCTCACGCTGTCAATACAGTCCAATGCTACCCTTGAGTTTTGTCGGATCGGTCAAGCCATCAGTGGAGCTCACGAATAGTGAAGATATGGTGGAACCCACTGGTAGCGTTAAGTTCTGTCACAGTCTTATGATGGGCAAAATATGTAAGACATACACCTTTTGCCGTAGGTTCTGTGGTGGGAGCTAACTTACGTGGGGTGGCACCCGAACCCGCCTCTGGCATATGTGAGAGCTCGCGTAGTTCAAGGCCCTTGAAAAAATTAACAAGTGGTACCCCTATATGTATATATATATATATATATATATATATATATATATATATATATATATATATATAGTAGAAAACGGCCCAGGATGAATACATAAGTAGTAAAAATGCAGCTATCTGGATGCAGATGTGGGTGTGACCTTCAAGAAATACCGGACAAATGCTGCAAGAAATGCAACAAAACGTCACTGGTTAGGCTTCTGTTTCTCAGACGAAACTGCGTGCACCTGAAACTTTCAAATGAACACTATTTTATACATATCCAGGCTTTCTCAATATTTTGTGCACAGCTCAGGCATCAAACCTTGCAAAGATATTACGTGAGCTGGTAATGAAGGGCTGGATGAGTTTCAAGCGGGCGGAAGGCGACTTTTGGCAAAATCCCGCCGGTAACCGGTAACCTGGCTATGAGCTTAAGAAAATCCCTTTCGTATGGACCACTCAAGGCTACGCGTATTTCATCTGAAAGCACGGACGTGAGCCTTATGTTCAAACCCTGATTTTCCCACAGCAAATACGTTGTTTTTGCGGGAAAGTCGGGTAACGGTCTCGCGAGCTTGAAGCGTGCGAGGTTTATTATACTGGACCGAACACTTCTCTCCGAAAGGTTAAAATAACAGTGGCCATTCCCGTGTGAGGGTATATGGGCATCGATATCCAATCTGTATTTGAGTCACAGTGATCTTTTCATTTTGATGATGCATGCCTTACATTTGCCCCGACGAAGCAAAAGGGGCGCGGCGCGCAGGTCTCTTATCTTCCAGCAAGATACTTACCAGACCTCCAAAGAACAAAAACCAAGGCCAGCAACGGACAACACCTTGGCCAACAAACAGGCTGCAGTCCAGCAAATACGACTTGTCGCACGACATTCTCGACGAGCAGGTTTGCCAGTCATACGATCAAAACCGAGCGGGTTTGTTCCAAACAACACGCCGTGCCCGTGATATGAATGAAACACCCTGGTTGGTAATACAGTGGTCATAAGTAAGGATCCCCACAAGCCGTCGTAGTGTCCGCAACGCCCTTATATGGACAAGTCGGTTGGTATGTGGATGAATATACATACATGTATATATATATATATATATATATATATATATATATTTACACCATTCTCCAATATGTTTGCGTTTTAGGCATTGATCAATACCACAGATCCCGCAAACTGAGCAGTTTCCGACATTTACGCCTATGCTGGAATTTAACGACGGTGGTCGTACTTTCGTGTAATGAAACTAGGCGCCGGAGGATGTTTCCAATATACGCATCTAATAGTGCACATACGAAGTGCTGTTCACAACCGATCATGCGAGGGAGTGCTAGCAAGTTGAAATGACAAAACTGGCGCCGTGGTGTTTAAAGTGGGAAATGTCAAAATTGCGGTCAGTCCGACGAAAGATGGTGTGGTCACCGCTCCACCTCTCCTACTGTCGTCTGTTCACCCATCGGATGAGCACCTATGGCTACCCATGGAATGAATCGATAGGCGACTGCCTATCGATTCATCCCGACCGATCGCCTAACCCCGGCCACAATATGACTCGATGGAGGGGTCGGTCGGCCGGCCAGCCCTCGATACAGAGCATGCAACCGACAGGACGGCGGGTGACATTACCTCCTCCTTCCTCTTCTTCTCCACCTCCTCCACCATTTCGAGGTCGTGTTCCACGGTCATGGTGGCGACACCTCGACCTCCTGACCCGCCGGTGACGCCGCCTGACTTCGCCGACCACCGGAACAGACGAGAGACCGGGCCGGCGACCTGACCCGCCGGTGAGCGACAGAACCGAGTGACCCCGCCGGTGACCGACCGGAGAACCGAGTGACCCTGCCGGTGACCGCGCGCTGCCGCCGACCGGAGCCGACTGCTGGCCGGCGGCCCCGGCGCCCCTTCACCGGCACCGGCGCCGGCACCGCCGGCGGGCGGCCGACCCAGTTCCCCCCCCCCCCCCTCCTTCGCCGCCTTCACCCCTCCCCGCTGATGGCCGCCGATAAACCCGCCGGGCGGCCCGGCCGGGTCACGTGGGCGCGGTCCTGCGAACAGGGCGCGGGACCGCCGATCGGGGACAGCGCGACACTGGAAACAGATCGTGGGGCGGGGTTGGGGGCCGAAGGGACCAAGTGTGTGTGTGGGGGGGGGGGGGGGGGCAAGGAGACGCATGATCGTGTCCCACGGACGGGTCGCCAGGCCATGGACACCACGGACGGGTCACGCGGCAGAAGGGGAGAAGACAGCACAGAGGGAGGAAAGACCGGGTAATGGGGCGGACCATGGGTAGCTACGCGCCACGGACGGGTTATGCGGGCAAGGACGGGACGCAGGGACTAGCAGGGTACGTACCTGAGCACTGGCATCACCAGGTTGTTGCCACAAATCTCACCCACTTAGAGATGCAATGGTGATGGGTGAATTCCTGCAGCCAACAGGCAGCAACGACACTTCCAGTTTGATGCGCGAACAAGTATAAGTGTACCACTAGCCAGGGGTGCCTGTAGAATTTCACGATGGGGGATGGCATACCAGAAAATCACTGAAAACCAAATTTAGCGCGTCCCAGGAGCGCGCAACTTAATGCGCAGTAAGTTCACACAGTAAGTTCCCGATTTCCTAGCTATACGTGACTACCTTTAATTTTTGATTGTCAGCATTTTACCAGGTATCTATCAACACATCTCATAAATTGGATAACTCACGGACGGGAACGTGCAACGGGAGCTAATTTGTGCGCGCGCTCCTACCTCTATGTGCTTAACTTATAACCCGGGGAAATTCCACCTCGCTTTCAGTGTGCTTCTGTGCAGGCTCTCAACGGCCACTGGCTCCATTCGCTTATAATTTTGGCGTTTTTATAATTTTGGCGTTCCAGGCTAAACAAAATACATCACACGACTGCATCGTCGTGTGTTGACGGATAACTCAGAACGCCGCACATCTGATTAGTGCGCCATCCTTTCGCAATGTCTCTGAGCCGGTGAGTGACCCGGAGGTCAGTGTCCACGTGCTGGACTATCGGAGGAGGGCGGCTGTCGACCGGTTGTACGATACCAGCGTTCAGGCGGCAGTCGGTACTTATGCAAAGGGCGGCCGGTTTTGCGAAGGTTTCGGAAAGTGTCACTCCTCTTGGGGCAGTGGCTTCAATGCTTTTCTTCTTCTTTCTTCAACTTCGCCCACTTCAATGTTTTTATCTTCGTCGATATTGGCATGAAAGTCATGACAGCACCAGGGAGAGCATGGGTAAGGCACATTATCATTATTCATAGGAGGCGAAATTGTGTTGCCAAAACCAGTCACCCTATTCTGCAATGACATAGAAACGCACTCGGATACATATCAAAGTTGAATGGCCTGGCCAAAAGAACCTTCCCAGCTATCGTCGTTTCACCTATCGTGTGCCATGTTACCGTATCTTAGCTCTTAAGTGTTGGTATAATTGTTCAGGGAAATGTAGTGCATTAGTTTGACATTCAACTATGAGCCAATTTCGAAATCGCATAAATTGAGGCCGGGTTGTAAAACATTTCCTTGAATCTAACCGCTCACGACGTGCTATATTTGGCACACCCATGCATAACTTAAAATATAGCAGTACTAATGGTTCGAAACAGAACTCAACTTATTACGACGTCTAATAATAATCATATGTCAGGCAGAACACTGCAATACTGCATGAACAGCCACACCAGCTGCGTAACGAATCCCTCTTACGTAATCCAAATCTTTAGATACGTTCGCGCACTGACCATCGGGCTAACTCGTTCGTCTGTGCGTCAGGTCATTCCACTGCGATCTGCGTGTTGCGCCAGTCACGTTGCGTCAGTGCCTACGCAGTTCTTGGCAGTCAACGACTGCAGCTTCCTCTGGTGGGGTTTCGCGCAACGTAGGCGTCTGTTAGAAAGAAAAGTCGGAATTCCCGGCGGTTACGTTGCCTTGCCGGAGGTGGTAGCCGTTTTCACGAAGCCTTAAATCTTTACACTTCACTATGTTAGACGGTTCATGAACATCATAGTGCCGCAGGAAACGGGCGATGCTATTTTGTCTTGGATTTTGTATACACTTCATGCGTTTCAGTATTTTTCAAAACATACAGAAGAATGTGGTGTGACGAGAAGGAACTTCACATTTGTGATATGCGATAGCAACTCACTCAGTTACGAAATTTCCACATCAGCCACACTTCCGCTGCAATGTTGCAAACATTGTGCAGCTGTGGCAGATATGCAAAATATGTCATCCTTTGAGGGGCTGTGACGTATTTTCAAAACGACATTTATATCAAGTACGGTACAGAGAACATCACCAGCAGCAGCATCTCAACGCTACCGCACGCACATTCCAACCGCTTGTAATGTCAACAATGACTTACCTGACTTGTCCATAATGATGGTGACGCATAATTTTACTTCTGAAGGGCGATGAAATGCCCCTTAAGTGAAGAGTTGCAGCAGTGTACAGACTTACTTAATTTTCAGAAGTTGAAATAGGTTTTACTTTTACCACAAGAAAGAAGACAATTTGAATATCGAATCCGCTTAACGTATAATATTAATGCAAATACATCGATACATCCTACACCCGTACACCTGCCGCACCAGCATATCAAGCGATTTACAAAAACGTTAAGCCTGCATTAAGAAACATGCTTGTAATGCTGAGCGGTTATAGAAGGGTTTGTGAAAACCACACATTTTTTTTTAAAGATGATGATTTTGCTTTAAGGACAGGCGACTGCATCGGACATATGACGCCTATATACCTATATTAATCCAACATTCATTTTATTCCTCAAGAAATACATTTGTAGCTAACGGCAGCTGATGCGACTTGCAGGAGTAGGATTTAACCAATTTCAAAGTGGCGCCGGCTGACAGCGTGAGGAACAATGCCGCATGATTGCAAGTGTTACGTTTTCAGTGAGTTTTCGGGCAGAAGCCATCAATTGATGTGAACGGGTGGGTGAAACAGCTCAGAGGTATGACCCTTCCAAGGACATGCAAAGCTTCTCCTATGCTCCTTTGACTTAGCCTGCTCCCACATGACGTGACCCGACCCGGCCATCCCATCCTGAGCGGTCTGAGACCTAGCCTGACCCTACCCGACCACACTGAATTGTAGACAAACTCGCATGGTTTAAGCGGACCGAGCTCACTTGATGTGACTTGACCGTGCTTGATACGACCTGGGCGAAGCCAGCGTGCTTCCTGAAGGGACTTCTTGGCCGGCATTCCAAGGAATGATCAGCTGACTGTGTGCACCTGGCGCGGTATGCTATCAGCTGTTCCTGGAGCCCGGTGTCGATGCCTCGGTGTGAGACTTTCCGCGATGAGTGTCGTGCAGTTACTGCCGGGACCGATAGCGGTGTGAGAAAACGGAGGCCCGGAGGATATGCCGTGTTAGCGGCACTCGACGAGCCACAAAGATAGCCGACGAACCTGTTCGGCTTATAACCAGGAGCGGCGTCACCAATTTTTGCAAGGGGAAAGTATATCTAGGGACCTCCTACCACAGCCCCTTTCTGAAACTTCCCCCGGATTTCGACCCCGTTTCAAACAGATTTACTTCTTATTTAGGCAAAGGCGTACATAGTTAGGCATAAACAGTTGGATACAGCCTCCTCTTGGCTTAGTAGCACCAGCAGTCTTCCTAATCACGGCCTGCTCTTGGGCTGGCGGGGCTTCCTGTCCCTTGCGGTAGAGTCTCTGACGCATCTCATCTCCTTTAAATCATATGAGGTTTCCTGCTGACCAACAGGACGCAGTATTGGACCATCTAAGGTCTCCTCCGGGGCAGCCGTCGTTTCCTTCCCCTTGGCCTAAAGAGAGTCCTAAGGCCCTTGCATGCCTTAAAGACTCTCTTTTTTATTTGGTTTGGTTAACTTTTCGTTTCCATCATCTGGGGCATCCTGTCGCATTGATGGGTCCACTCGGAATTAGAATGGGTAGTAGTGAGCATGTATTGCTCTCCTGGCAAATGGCCAAGGGGAGCTTACCACTATTACCCACCTCCATCCGCTGATGGCACCGCCTTGTCACAGAACTGCGCTTACGATTTAGAAAATCTTGGATTTTGTACGTCTGGATTCCTTCGCCCTAAACGAGAATTATACAACGTTGTCTCGATCAAAGTTTGGTTTAACCACTTCAATGACTGGCTGGGTTTATTTCTCCTAACACAAGCATCCAGTTAAATTTAAACATAAATATGTTTTCACCGGTGCTTCTAAATACGCCTCAGGCATGATACGAACAAATCAAGCAGTAAACATGCGCCTTTTCCAGAAATCTTATGACCAGGGGGAAACTTCCAGCTCCCACCTTAGCCATATGTACAAAAAATAATAGGGTACTTGCGATATTATGGTAGCTATGTTATACCAGGTGTTCACCTGAAGCATCGTTTTCTTAAAAAAACGCACATTGTTTTTCTCTGGTCATGCGCATCTAAATGCTTCAAAATACGCTCTCTACTGGGCTTTGACGTCAATTGCTGAACTGGCCATTAAGTAACCTTTAGCTTTAAAAATTCAATTCTTCGAAGAAAGAGGCCATGTATCGAGCTCTAGGTGAGGTGAGGTTTCAACTATTTCCTTATTTCATTTCAATTGCTCAGAGTGTCAATGCCATTTTCATTTTCACAGCCCCCGACAGGAAACCGAGGTCGTTGTCAGGCGTTAGGTCACTGGTCTCAAATTAACCTCCGCAGTATTTGCTCCTGGTATTCCACTAGCGAAGGATATGGACGGCACCTGCGTTGCCGAGGTGTAGCCACATACTACTTCTGAGGTACACAAACATGGTAGACACGACAAAGGTCATACCAACGCAGCAGCTGACCTATTCATCTCCACCGCCAGAACAGGGCTCAGGTTCATCAACAGGGATGCGGAGGCGCGGATGGAGGCGGAATTTAGTGGAGGAGGGGGAGGGGGGGGGGGGGGGGCGACGAGACGTGGTGGCCTTCACTGGTGCAGAGGCACAAACTTGGGCTATTTGGGCTCAATTTTTCGTATAGTTATCATTTTATTTGCAGTCTGAGCCCGTCATTGTCCCATGCCACACGTTTCATCTCTTGTCGTTGGCGATGCACACTAAGATTTCAAGTGAGCTCAGTATTTCTTGATGGCGCTCGCATGTAGCGATACCAGAAGCGGTGGAGTAATGCAGGGCACTTACCACTCCTCCATGAAAAAATTGGCATCTCACGTACTTTTTGTGTAAGTTATCTGCCTGTCTGTATGTGGCCTTTTCCGTTGAACCCGTCCTCAGCTCAAACGGTAAGAGAGACGGGGTGAAATTTGCGCACGATGCACGTGCGTATGAGACGGTATTCCACATGTAGCTCTCGAGCCGATGCGGTCCACGGTTCGGGCGTGGCACGTGCCGAAAGTGCCGCCTTTAGGCCCGTTGGATTTGCGTGGGCAACGCCTGGAAATGCGACCCACGGGAAACAACAACCGAACAGCCGTCGGAAACCGTGGTACACAGCGGCAACGGGAGATCGGAGCGACACGAAACTTGCACGACGCGGCAGAAAATCGAACGAAGAATCGAGTGTTGACAAGCTTGTGGTGGCACGTGCGGAAATGTGAAATTTACCGTTTTTGGCGGTATTTATGTTTTTGGGTCACATATCGGCACCCAGTGCAGGTGGAGGCGAGAATTGCGTTTCAAAACATTGGAAAATGTACCAGCTACAATTTCACTGCGCATCACGAGTAGTTACAACCCACGGAGGCGCCGCAAATCATAGGGGAATTCACGAATATTAGGATTTCGAGCAATACCGCCGAATGCAAGACGATGTCATCAACATTGTGGACCTTGTTGAATTAATAATTACACCAGCGGGTTGACTGGTTCATTTTTGCTATTCGCCTTCCTTTAATATATCATTTTTTTGCAATCTTTTGCTCGCAAACTTAACTTAGGGTAATTGGTAGCATTAAAACTTTTTACGCCGCGATTAAGGGATATCATCCCAACTCCCGACTGGCGACGCAGTTTTTTAAGCAAAATGGCTGACGGCGCACGTACGTCTGTGGCAGGCCGCCGGCGCCAAAATGGTCTCGCAGCCGGTGGGCCGAGCTGGCAGTCGATGGGACGGCGCGCCTTTTTGCTCGCCACTTCAGGTCGATATCTCGGCAACCACAGGTCGGAAGAACTTAGGGTGCCGCATCTCGGTGGGGATTGGTAGAGGAATTAGCATGCCAGTCAGCTCATACCCAAAGTGCGCGGCCTATAGGGTGAGTAACTCGCAGTCATTCTTTTCCAAGTTAGTCAACGCAAAGAAGCAATACGATTGGACGGTCGAGCTGACTAACTGGCAAGCGTGCAAAGGTAACACCATGAGGTTCCACGACTAAATAATTATCAAACAAAGTTGAGTCGCTTCGGAATGAGCCGTGGACTTCCCGACAATGCCAAAGCGCGATAGACTGACTGCAACCTACTGAAATTATGTAGGGCCGTAGTTTCCCATAGCTGTCATAAACGGGCGTGGAACGGACGAAGAAACTACTTCAGCAGCCCATATATCAGTTGGGCGAGAGTGTGAAAATGATAGCATGTTAGGGTGCAAGGATGTGCGCCGTGAGTAATGACGGGCAGGATGACAGGCAGCTCCAAACATGCATTCAAAACTTTGGTGACGGCCACCGACGAATGGTAAAAATAAATAGTAAACATTAAGGCGCGCATTGCACAACCTAACATGGAGCCTCAATGGTAATACATTTCAACCAAAAACACCAGCAAGTCTTTCCGTAAAGACCCTTTGCCGTACCCTACAGCACCATGACACCTTTCTTGAGCTTCATCCCACCCCGGCGATAAAAACGTCGCACGATTTTGGTTGGTTGCCCAGTTCGGTGACAGTCGGCGACAAATCAGTGTATTTCCTATGGCCTTCACAGTCGACCGATTCACAGCTTTTACCAGCCAACTCCTACCAAACTAGACAGAACGAAATGTTGAAAAAAGATCTAAATATGGTGATTCATCTGGGCGCAAGGGCGTATTTCAATCGTTGCGATGCAACTGATATATGTGTGGTTGGCGATGCCGTTCAATGCATTGCGCTTTTGCAAGCAGCATTCGCATTGCAGTTTCATGAATACCCATCTAGGTTTAATTGCGCTTCCTTAACTTCATTGACAGGTCAGGGAAACTTGGTGAGATGATTCATACAAGGTAGAAATGAACCTGTGATTACCCAGACTGCATTTTCAAGGCACAGAAAAACAACAGAAATGGCTGCTGAATCACTGTAGCATTCGCAAGCACCGAGCCATCCTCCCTTTGAAGAGAATGGTGGGTTGGGCGCTGGGAGCTGATGCCCCCCCCCCCCCCCTCCTCCTCCTCAGTTTGTGACGAAGGGTGCCAAATCTGTGGACACAGACATATTTGGGGCGGAAGATTATATTTTTTTCACTTGTCAGCCCCCACACTTATGTTTAGAAACTGTGCCTCTGCTCGGAATACGATCATTTCATTAATATCTAGTTGACATTGGAATAGCAATGACCCCACGTACGAACTCTTCCTAATATTAATATTGTCTCTGGAAATTTACATGATAGAAAATTAGGTTGGTAATGAGTGGTGAGCACTAAGGTCGCGTAGGAAATGTAGGCGATAAGGAAGGGGTAAAGGTTCCACTGTCATCTCCCCCTTAACCGAGAGGTTTACGTCAAATAGGAGGTGGTTTTGTGGGATTTCGGTCACACTTGTCGTAGGAGTTCAGAGAAAATTGACATTTGGGTCTCCCTCAGAACAATTTCGGTTCTTTGTTGATGATAGCGCCCCGATTGAAACAGAGAAACTCTGGATGTGTCATTTTGCAGTGCTTATTTATGCGCACATTTGCTTTCTATCTGTGAACATGTCATTTCCATGGATGCAAATGCGATATATTTCGTAACTGTTTTTACTGAAATCAGAGCGAAGCTTTTTCTTACGGAACATAATCACTATTCCTATAAAATTCAGTTTATGAGGGCAGACAGTTTAATTTACATGCAGCCCAAATTCGAAGAAGAAAACAGCACAGTTTGTCTAGTAGCGTCGTAATGTCAGGGGTGTCAATTTTTCGCACATCATGGGAGGGGAAGTAGAAAGCTATGGAACCCAGGAACCTCCCTCCCCTAAATGGGTTTGTAAACCGATTTAGTCTGCCTTGTTTTGATTACAGATAATTGCTATTCTTAAGTGTTTTGTCTTTTACGAAACGAAACTTCATCCGAGCAGCAATGTGGTTATGATCAGTGAATTAGTCCTAGAAAAGATCGACTTGGTGTTATGGGTAGCGTTTTCCTAATATTTTCTAAAGGGGGTGTTCTACCTTTTCATGGGGTTTTTGAGCTGAAGTAGCCATCTTGAAAATCATTCGGTGCAGTTCACCGCCCTGGCCTTCTTGAGACACAACCCCCTCTAGTTTCTGAGCTACACGTCCGCAAAGAGGGGAGACTTTCGGAGGGGGGTAATTCAGGGTCATCTTTGCATTTCTGACGTCATAATGACGTCATTAAAATCCTGCCATTCCATAAGCCATGCGGCGATCAAGGCTAACAAATATAATGGTCAAGTTGTTTATATCTGTCGTTCACGACCACTTTTTCTAGATACTACAGCCGTGAATTGGCTCATAATCAATTTTGTCCAAGACGTGAAAATGCAATCAAACAACGACGTATCGAGAAGCATATTTTCTGAACAGAGAAATTGTGTTGTCTAGATCAGCCTTTTCTCTTAAAAGTATCCCAATAGTTATAAGTGAGCTTGTTTCATGATATCTGGTACATGCTTCAATATATGTGCAATATTCTCTTTAATCTCCTAGCCAGAAGTATCGGGTAGGGGGGGATTTGGAGTCAACGTTGAGGGGGCCTATATTAAAATTTTGGTGGGGTAGACCCCAGTCATTTGTATTGATATGCCTGCAACATGCATGACAAAAACCACGGGTTTGGTTAGATTTGTTTGCTACCTAGCGTGCAAAGGACCATTTTGACTTGCTGGTTCAATGGGTACCAATGTATGCATGTTGAAAATGAAAAGTGTGCATTCTGATATGCCAGCTTATTTTTCGGTAAGTTGAAATGCGGATTTTTTCAACAGCACTTGTGAAATAAATAAAAAGACGGCAGCCAACAGTAAGCCCCTACCCTGATTTGCCGTTTTTTTATAACGTGGACTGATGGGGGGGGGGGGGTGATACCCCTCCTATTTCCAAGCTAAGGAAGGTTGGGCCTCACGTAAAACAATGGATTGTTCTCAACTAAATCTAGCGTGTTATAATTACGAAGCCACACACACCATACGAAACCATGCCGGGTAGCGACATGGAATCTCTGGCTACCGGGGAGTTTCTTGTGGGTGGGGTCCCCTTCTGACAGTGCAAGGACTTAACTGGTCACCCAGACCCTTTGGTCACGAAGGGGAACTCTTGCTCGCTGGGGGGCCCCTCTGGCCATCAAAATGTTCGTTTGGTTGGTGATGGTCCACTGGCCGCTCAGTGACCCAATTGCTCGCCAGGGCATGCACGTTTACCTCAATGGCCCGTTTGGACGCATGTTGTTTTTTTGGGGGGGAACAGAAGTGCTAAAAGATTGTCATGCTATTGACGGACCGCCCTCGAGCTACTGAAGAACCCTCTGACCTTTGAGATGACCTCTGAATTCTCAGGGCTCAGAGTACGCTCATGACCTTATGAGGAGCTCAGGCACCTTTATGTCCGCATGACCCTCATGATATTCGTATTCTTTTAGCTGCACAGTACTTAGTTATGTTTCAAAGGGTACCTGATTACCAAGGAGCGCCTCAGTTGCTTTAAAAACCTGCTCAATCTTATATGTGACCCTGTTAAAGTCCCCACCTCTGTGAAAGTGTGCCGAAAGACGGGTCCTGGATCGGCCAGTAAATATCAGTGCAGTCAGATAGGCCTCTTGCCATGGACTCCCTTGGAAAGGATAAGAATAAACATTGACGATCGAATTCTGTTTTGAATGGCTTGGAATAATTTTGCTTTTCAAAACGGAGCTGCCGCTAATCGCGTTTTAAGTAAAACCTTCGGACACCTCCCGTGCGGAAAGCATATTGAAGTGCGGCTCAAAAAGGCTGTGCATGCCAATGTTCTGACACAAGTTTATGTGCGTCTTTATTCGCGTGAAAGTGAAGAACATCTTCACGCCATGGTTGAAATACGGGCATATTCATAGGTTTAATAAAAATAACACTTTCGCACTTTTGGCGCGACCAAATCAACAAACGAACTGCTGAGTTTCTGTACGCCAGGGGTAATGAAGACGTCTAGGATCAGCAATACTTGGTTTGTGTCATGTCGGTGGAAACACATGTCGTTTCGCTGTTCAAACGGCGGAAAATCCTGAAGCTTGAACCTGGAATTTCTGGTGCCTTAGGTTCGCCAAAGCATGCAACAGTCTTCTCAAGTTGGGCTGCAGCCATAAATGATTGTCTTGTTTCGTTCTTCTGCTTTTGCTCGGCGTGACAAGAATTTGAAACATCTGGGTTTTTCAAATAGTTTTGTGATTTCATCTTTACGTGATCCTGATTCATCCTTCTTCCAACACGCCCTCACTACTTTTTGCCCAGCATTTCCGTAGTCGCCTTCACCTCAATCTGAGCCCAAGCCGGAACCCGATATATTGCTCCTCGCTTTCCAGACAGCCTAGAGACCCAGTTTAAACCTGTGCATACTGATTGCTGGGCCGCAGCGAAAGGCGCCCACCAGGCAGCATAAGTCGTGCCAGGCTTGGAACATGCTTAAGGTAGGGTGGAGATTATTGTGATGGTTGCGCTCGGGCTCGAAGAGCACACGTGGTTTCCGCAAAGGGGCATAGCCTTGAGGGGGCCCGTATGCTTAACGTTATCCCCCAGTGCTGCCTCCCACCGGTTGGAATTCTGTCCTGTGCTCAGTTGCCCTGGCTGTTGAAGTCCTTCCCCGTTTTTTTCCACGGCTAGAGGATAGCAAACACAGCTCTAGATCAAGCTTAAAGGTGAGGCCTCGGCAAGTTCCCGATGGTGGAAGAAAACTGCTTTTGTGATTGGACTATCTCACGCTCTAGGGCCAGTGTGCCTGCATTCTTGCAACAGCATTTATCCTAGCATTAATTGAATGCAATTGTATAGATAAACAACTCGGTTGTATGCATGATATTGAAAGTTGCAGCAATGAAAGAGGCTTTCGGTGATACGCCGATGCCTGATGGCACTACTGGGCACGGATATCACTGTCATTTCATGTCATATGGTGGCGTGTTACGCCGCCACCGCCACTTTTTTTTTCGCAGAAATTTGGTCGGGGCAAAGATACACTTCTACCACTCCTAAGAATGAGTCCACACGTTTCATGACGGGAGCACCACTGCGAGTCGGAAATCTCCCGCATGCCTCAGAATGCTCCGTGATGCCCAGCCGGGAATTGGACACGCCCGTCATTTGCGCCTGACTCGACGCACTCGCACGCTGCATTGCAGAACGCCAGTCCGATTTGCTAACTTCACGCTTAAACGATAAGAGCCTCTGCAGCAATGACGATAACGACGATAACGGTGATACTGATGCAGCAGGCCGCAGAGCGCTTCCCCCGCAGCTTTGCCTGTACCTTCGTATGTGCATCTCTCAGCAGAAGACGGTGTCCATTTCTTGCATGTTCGTGTGTTAGCACACTGATGCACATTAATGGAAAGAAGCGGTTCTTACATGCATGTCCGCGCTGCCGACAGCAAGAAAAACGCATACAGGAACACCCAGCCCAAAACAGATGTGTCTCGCCAATCACGTCATTAGATGGGACGCGCCACCAAGCCGACACCATCCCGCAGAAAACAGCATCCACGTACATGCCCTTTGTTGACGGCTCGGTTTCTCATGCCAAACATGCGGCGTCATAGTCACTCCGCGTGTAGGACAGCGCAGAAAAACGGAGAGAGCGGCGCGCCGCTGGGTTGCGACAGTCGGCGCAGGTCCGCGCAGACCAACACTTTCTTGTGCGCGCGCAGCGCGTGGTCGAAAAACCAGTTTGGTGCGCGCCGGCCGACGCGGAGTGGATGGGGTCTGGGAGGGTGCCAAACCATCGGGAGTGCCCGCTGGCGGAGATGTGACGTAATATAGAATGCCGCCACGTACCGTTTCAGGGCCGTCGTCATCCTGCGGCCTTTTCAGCAGGGACGACTCTGAAATGAGGGAGGGGCTCTGTCAAGTAACAACGGACATAATGTCACCATTTGTGAGTATCACGTGACCACGAACAGTACATTTCCAAGGCGACAGCACTCTTTGATCTGACGATTATGGCTTGTCTTAGGGTGATCCAGCGCGGATTACAGTAAAGAGCACTCTCTCACAGTTTCTCAAGGGATATCAACGGAAGTGAAAACAGTTTTCGAATAGTGTAAACGTCAAGCAGGAGAAGTGGCTTCAAAACTGGAGACGTTCACCGGACAGACGAGGAAGCATATTGCCATTTTTGCTAGCCGATTCGTTGCACCAAAAGAGAATGTTTCACATTTGGAGATATGGAAGCAAGCACCATATATTAATAAGCTCACTTATGACTTCTGGTATGCTTTTAAGTGGAAAAGGCTGTTCTAGATAACACTATTTCTCTGCTTAATAAATATGTTTTTCAATATGTCGTTGTCTTATAACGTCACTATATCTCGCACAACACTGAGAGCAATCGACGGACGCTATATCTGGAAATCGTGCTCGCCAACGCCAGATATGAACGACTTTTCTTGGCCTTGATCGCCGCTGCGCTAATGGACCGGCAGGATTTGAATGACGTTATTATGGCGTCATGGGTGGCTGGGTAACCTTCGCATGTTTTTTCCGAAAAAGCCTGCACATCTTTGCGGGCGTGTAGCTCAGAAACTAGAAGGGTTAGGCCCTAATAAGGACAGGGCTGTTAACTGTACCGAATGACCTTCAAGATGGCTATTTCAGTTCAAATCCTCATACAAAATGAAACACCCCCTTTAAGACGAATATTTCGCAAACATTTCGTGGGCACAGGGCGATTAATGCCAGACAGATGAAGCATGAAAGGTAACAAACAGTTTTTATGCCGATAATATTCATGGTGCATGGCAGAAAAGCTTTTTTACGAACCTCGATGCTTGATCTCATTGGAAGAAGGCGAGTTGTCGATTTACGTCAATAACGTGGTGCTGATGATAGGAACTGAATGATATACCAGCACAATCGCAAATACCTAAGCTTCCGGAAACTTCACTCAAGAATAGAAACTGTCATATATTTACTCGAGCAACAAGGCCGCCATGTGAATTTCCCTTGGGGATCGGAGGACGCTCTCTGTCATCGGTGACGTCACATGCGCTTTGGCACCGGTAATTGACTAATTTGGCATCCAAATATGTCACGAGATGGTTGCTAGTTGCATCGTTAATTGCAGGACACGCAAAACACAAATGAGGTGGATCTGCTTCGGCCGTTTGGCTCACCGGCGAGTACTGCCACATGACCTGCGTACGTCCTTATCTTATATAATACCTTGCATTATATAAGATGCAATTCCAACGTGGCGTGACGGCCAGCGTGGGAATCACAAACGCACTAGCAACGCTCCAAAGGCTATGGAACTGTGGGTCGTCGATCCAAGCAAACCAAGGTTTGTGATCGCCTGGAGCAGACCCAGGTTTGAGTTCCCCTCGGGACGCGGTGGGCCATCCTCGCATGCAATGAGGAGTGTTGTTAGAGTAATTTAACAACTTGCTCGATGGCCGATGAACGAGCTGGCTGCACTGCTTGCATCAGGCGTGACTTTCAGACAGACACAGGCTGCTTGGAGTAAAGAGGGTTAAAACACGCGCTGATGGACAGGAGCCAGTGTTCTGCAGCCTCCCCCCTTCTCTCCCCCCCCCCCCCCCCCACCGGCAACTGACGAAGCTGCGCGCAGTTGCGAAGAGCGTCATCTCTGCGGTAAAAAGCAAAGAGTATCGTAGAAGAGACATGCCATAATATTAACCATCATCATATCGCTGACACCTTCTTACCTAGTTCTCACCACACATCCTTCCTTCTCACCAAACTGCTAGGACTCGTCACTCTCACCGTTGCTTAATTTCCACCCCTCACAACCGCCTGTTGAACATGTGTATCCCCATGATTTTGCAGGCACGCCATGCCTCCTTTTCCTGGGTCCTACTCGCCTGCCCCGTTCACCAGTGTGCCAAACTCCCAATACCGTCTTGCCTACTTGACATGGCTTCCAAACTTCTTCCGCCACCTCATCCTGCTCCCACAGCTCGCCCCTGTTGTCTGACCCGACTCTTAACACACTGTCCTGTCTTAACTTGCCATCGATGCACGTCCGTGCGTTTCATCCGTTTTCATCGTTCGTCCGCCTACCTTTCCCGGCTTCATGGCTAGCCTCCCCGGCTTGTCTAGCTCTCGGCATTCATCTCCTCGTGTTTTCCGGCTCTCCGAGTTCGTCCCCTCGCCATACCCAGCATCCAGAGCCTGCCCTGTCGCCATACCCAGTTCTCAGAGTTCGTCCCTCACTTTACGCGGCTCGCGGAGCCCGTGCTCAGAGGAAAAACTCGCGCCCACTCGCCGACGAGCGCGGGAGACTCATATTAACGCCTGCCATTCACGAAAGGGGGCTGAAACGCGTTCATTACTCAAAGTTCTATTTAAGATATTCTCTCGTGATATGCTGACTGCGATGAAATTGCGTACTATTACGACGTTTTAAGACAATGTTCCACGTTGGAAGATATTGAAGCAAGCATCAGATAAGATGAAATAGGCTCAGTTATAACTATCGGCATACTTTTACGTGGAAAAGACTGTTCTAGACAACACAACTTCTTTACTTCGTTAATGTGCTCCTCAATACATCATTATTTGATGACGTTATCGCGCCTCGCGCAACATTGGGGGCCAACTGACGGTCGTTATATCTGGAAATCGTGCTCACGAACGCCAGATATGCACGAATCGACAACTGTATTTCTATTGGCCTTGATTACCGCATAGCTAATGGGATGATAGGGTTTAAGCGCCGTTTTATGTATTAAGAAAGGCATGGTTGTAAACTGTACCGAATAATCAAAATTGCTTTTTCATTTCAAAACCAAATACAAATGTGGGGCAATCCATTCAGAGGAAATGTGTCTTAGTGGCCTAGACCTTTTTTCAGCACTGGCGTGCGGGGAGGCAGCTTTTTGGGCAATTTGTGGCACACCACTGTCTCCCAGTTTTTTTCAAGTATCCTTTTAGTTAAGTGTTCAATGTGCTTATCGTCCTTACCGCGCTGTCTCCTAAGCGTTAAAAATTAGATCGCTCACTCAAGACGTAAACCATCACGTGAACCCTGTATGACATCATGCAAACGCCAAACTAAACAAAGACTTTGTTTCTTGGAGTACACAAAGAAATAATTCAATTCATTACAAGATTTTCAATGCGTTTTTCACTACCAAAGAAAAAAATAACACTGTATGATGCCGTGATGTCGAATTAAAAACTAACGACATCATTATGATCTTTGTGCATATTTTCGCTCTTGTCAGAATGACGCAGTTTGCCCTAAAATGCGCCATAACAATATTGAGCATTATTAATCAGCTGAGTTTGTGTCGCGGTGTGTCTTTTGCGAGAGCGGTTGTGATGAGCCGGTAAATGCAGGCAAACTTGAATGCAACACCCGGTGGCTGAAAAGTGTAAGTTGTGAATAGAAGTCTACGTGCCTTGGTCGGGGTACCATAAATAAGTCATACCCAATTGTGAATAGACGTCTGCCCAAAAATATGTGTAGTGTGTATTACTGTGAATGGTGCATCGGACTGAATATCTACATTCTGGACATTTGTTCCCTTAATGTGCTAAGGCGTTCAGTTCACTGCAACTTACACTTTATAGTAGAATTTTAGCGTCAGACCCCAGTATGGGGCCATCATCATTGCAAGCTCATTCGCTTAATTTTTTAAAAAGACACTGGAAATTGGTCAGCTTTGACAATATGGTAATGGAACAGCACTTGAGCAAAATTGCCCTGTGGGAATGGTTGTTATAACTTTTTGGATACACTCAGCATATGAAGGCAAAAAGTTTGAAGTCCAGTGAATTTCACATATTTGAAAATGCTGTTGAGAAATGTCCTGAAAAGTGAGCTAAGGATATTAATTCCGGAGTATTTTTTAGTTTAATCTTAAGAAAAATTTTCTGGATTCATTCAGTCATCTCAGTCTTGTGATAAATCATATTGGTAGATAAAATGCACGAAAGGAATGCATGGTAAGCTTAGCTTAGCATGCCAGGTAAAACAAAACCCTAAATTGGGGATAAGACCGATCCCATTTAGTGCAAGATTCAAGGTGTCTTCAGGCTTAACATCATGCTCACATATTTGCGACAGCTTGTAGATTAATGAGTTGCTGGAAAACCATTTGCATTAGGTAGAATGAAACAAACAAAAAAAAAACGCCTGTTCAACTTTTGTGTCTCCACAGGGCATTGTCTCGTAGGTAAGTCATCCTGAAAAGTGCGATTTTCTGGGAAGTTCGGCCTTTAACCTGCCATAATGGGGTGAATTATTAAACAAACAACATAAAAGGTAGTACCCGAGGCTGCTAGAGAAGACTACGCAGACGTGACATCACCATGGGACTAAAGTTTGATATCCCGCAGTTGGTTGTTGGCATGACGCTACGAAAAGGTTGGTAGATACTAGTCATATGATTAAAAAGGCTGATTTCGCCACTGAACTGGATAGCACCTCTGTTCTGCACCTTTATCTTAATGCTATATGAATCGATACAACAATTTTGCATTCTACCCCTTCTACATGCAAATCAATATTAAGACCTGATCGCAAAAATAAATCCTACTTAACCAAGTTTTCCAGTTGCAGCACCCGCGCTATATTCGTCGAGACCAACCCGCGTGAATATCTGTATGTAAAGCGCTTTTGAAAAAGGATGATTTAAAGGTAAATAAATAAATATCGTGCGTAATATTCATATTGAATGAATTAATGGGCAATTATTGCGCATATTTTTTTGCCCTGCAGTACCTATATGGAGTGAAATGTGAAAATAAGGTAATGTGAGGAAGGCAGGTGCCAAGAATTTCGCTGTTGCTGTGCTATGATCTTCCTGAGAGTTGGTTAACTTGCAGATCTATAATGTTGGATGGGTTAGATAAAAATGGCGCGCAGAGAATAATACCCCCTACACCCTAACGTATTCCTATTAGACTATTTCGGAACTGAGATATGGGCCTCGACTCTTTGACTGGCAGAG
Organism: Pollicipes pollicipes; assembly: GCF_011947565.3. Lineage (NCBI taxonomy): Eukaryota > Metazoa > Arthropoda > Thecostraca > Pollicipedomorpha > Pollicipedidae > Pollicipes > Pollicipes pollicipes. The sequence goes on from NW_023596818.1 coordinate 15,649,532, forward strand.
ATTGCAAAACTCACCAGAAATCTGCCCATTCTGCAGGAAAATTATGCCATCTTGAACTGAAATGGCACACGCTGTATTTAAGCCCCCGGGGTTCACTACTCACTAACCCCATAAGGGCAGGCCATCCCTGCATCCACCCTGACAACGCTCCCACTAAGGCTACGGGATGTGCATTACAACTTCTCAAAGCGCGTTTCAGGGTGCTGCGAATCCGTCTGGCTTGCCGCATCTCATTTCCATGATATGTTGTTGTTGTTGCATGTTGTACTCTTTTAAACACTGTTTGTAAGCACATCCGGCTAGAGTTCATCGGGATAAATCACTGGTGAATGGGCACCCCTATCTGTCTGGTGGGGGCAAGCTGGAGGCGAATTTCAGCAATAGTTTTGTGGCTCTGTTGCAAACCAACGCCATTTCACAGCTGAAAATGTTTCATTGAACGTGCTAGGTTGAAAACGATTCGGCTTTACGACATATTTACATCTACATCAGCCCACAAAGAACAGCGTTTTCACGCCGCCATAGCGTTGGTGCCTTATGACTTAGTAAAATGATGATGTCACAGCATTGCCACCCAGAATGCAGCAATGCAGGGGCTAAGTAGTACCAATCCCGAGATCTCGTTAAGCCCAATCCACCGGTGTTTCCGCTCAGCTGTGTCTTCATTACTGTGGAAACACCAGGAGGCAGGGGTGGCATCACCCCCCCCCCCCCCCTCTATCCATTTGCGTCATGAAAAACGACGAATCAGGGGCGAGCGCTAAGCAGACCGATCGGACCATTTTCAATTTGTGAGAGGCAGGCGTAAGTTTTTTACCTCCGCCCGTCCTGTCGCCATGCCCAGTCCCAGAGCCCGTCCTGCACCACATCCAGGTCCCAAAGCCTGCCTCTCTCCCTAGCCGGCTCCCAGAGCCCGTCCTGCACCACATCCAGGTCCCAAAGCCTGTCCCTCTCCCTAGCCGGCTCCCAGAGCCCGTCCTGCACCACATCCAGGTCCCAAAGCCTGCCTCTCTCGCTAGCCGGCTCCCAGAGCCCGTCCTGCACCACATCCAGGTCCCAAAGCCTGTCCCTCTCCCTAGCCGGCTCCCAGAGCCCGTCCTGCACCACATCCAGGTCCCAAAGCCTGCCTCTCTCCCTAGCCGGCTCCCAGAGCCCGTCCTGCACCACATCCAGGTCCCAAAGCCTGCCTCTCTCCCTAGCCGGCTCCCAGAGCCCGTCCTGCACCACATCCAGGTCCCAAAGCCTGTCCCTCTCCCTAGCCGGCTCCCAGAGCCCGTCCTGCACCACATCCAGGTCCCAAAGCCTGTCCCTCTCCCTAGCCGGCTCCCAGAGCCCGTCCTGCACCACATCCAGGTCCCAAAGCCTGTCCTCTCTCCTAGCCGGCTCCCAGAGCCCGTCCTGCACCACATCCAGGTCCCAAAGCCTGCCTCTCTCCCCAGCCGGCTCCCAGAGCCCGTCCTGCACCACATCCAGGTCCCAAAGCCTGTCCCTCTCGCTAGCCGGCTCCCAGAGCCCGTCCTGCACCACATCCAGGTCCCAAAGCCTGTCCCTCTCGCTAGCCGGCTCCCAGAGCCCGTCCTGCACCACATCCAGGTCCCAAAGCCTGCCTCTCTCGCTAGCCGGCTCCCAGAGCCCGTCCTGCACCACATCCAGGTCCCAAAGCCTGTCCCTCTCCCTAGCCGGCTCCCAGAGCCCGTCCTGTATCCATGCCCGACTCTCAGAGCGCGGCCCCCGCCTAACCCGCCTCCCGGAGCTCGTCCTGTCGTTTAACTCAGCTCTCGAAGCCCGTCCTGCCGCCATAACCAGCCCTCAAAGCCCGTCCAGCCGCCATAACCGACTCTCAGAGCCTTCCTCACGCCTATCCCGGCTCCCCGAGTTCGTCACCTGCCTTTAACGGCTTCTTGAACTCGTCCTCCCGCTCCCGAGTTCGCCCCCTGACTTTATCCAGCTTCCTGCTCTCTTGCCTTCAACAGCTCCTCGAGCCCGTCGACTCTCCCCGCCCCGCTCCCTGAGTTTGTCCCGCTGGTCTTGCTCGGTGGCCCCAGCACGTCATCCCGCCTTACCCGGCTGCCACAGCTCATCCTCGCTGTCGGAGCTGGCCGGCTCGCCGGAGGGCTGCAGCAGTCGATAGCGCGACATCTCGGATGGCGCGCCCTTCGACGGTGCGTTCCGCACGGTTCAGACGTCCGCCGAGGCTCCAACGTCCTTGAGAAGATGGTAGGGGACACGGCTGCACTTAGCGTTGTGTGCCGTTGTCGGTTGCTTGCGATAAACGGCGAGGAGAAACGGCATGTTTCTGGTGTCCGCGGATGTCAACAGACCCGTGGCAGTCTTCTGAGCTATAAGCGTAAGTGATTGAAGATGGTGTGCTGGACAGCAGACTCTCCGTCGCCCCCAGCGCCGTTCCAACCATCCACGCCAGCGTCGCGTCCACGCCGCCTCGACGGTGTGACGTCACGTATCAACAGCTGACTGGGCTGCCATCCACTTTCACTGCACGGGAGTGCCGGGCGGGGTACGGGCACGGGTCGCGTCCTGCCAGTGGGAAACCGGTGGTCGTCGCTACCCCCGGCACTTCGTCACACACCGTTGGCACTACGGACGTCGCTCACGTGTCACGCGGCACTTGTGGGTCACGCAACACTGTAAGCACAGCCGGATGCCTGGCGATGTGCCACCTGTTTGCTGTGTTTGGGTGACCTTCATGGAACAGCAACGTGTCTGCATGGTGGTGACATCTGTCGGCAAAATCGAGAACCGAGGGTATCGATCCAGTTAGTGCCTTGATGCTGCGGAGGATTTTGGCGCGGTTGATGTGTATCACTGGATAAATGAAAGAAACAGGCCAACATCATCTGTTTTTTTGCGGAGTGGCTTCCAATAATTCGTTTGGTTTCTTTCCACAGATAACCATAGATTTGGTATTCCGAATGAAATGTGTTTCGACCATTATCCTCAACAGTTGATTAGTATCAACACGGCATAGTTTTAAGATAGTAGGCGAGGATGATAGCCCGTACAGATACTCCACCCTTAAACTATTATGTCGGCTCATGCATCATGCCGTAAAACTGTCTGATCTTCTGGTTTCCAATGGAAGGCAATAGTTGCCCCAGTTCTCCCCCCACCACTCGCAACGGAATGATGGGTGTTTTACAATTAATGGGAGTAGCGGGGATATTTTGGTGGGCGAGAGACACTAACTGTTTTACTTTCATCAATATAATTGGGTTTTCTTGAGTTCGAATGTGTCAGTTATATGTCTTAGGGGAACGTCATTTATCTTCTATAACCCTTCGTCGCCAAGAGCATTGCGACCACTGTAAGCAAGCGACGGCTGTGATATTTACTTATGCGATTTAGTGAAACACGCCACTAGCAAACATATTCTTTTTTCAACAGATTTCCGTCTGACAAGCGCCAAATAAACCTTCGCTGATCAAGCAGTCGAGCTTCCGCTTAACACTAGGCTCCACGCCGTCACAGGTGCAGGCTAGCAAATCTGGCTTCCTTTGATGGATCGCTTGCGCGTTCATTGGAAAATTCTGTCATCGCTTTCTGAGGAATATTGCCTCTTATGCAAATTGGGAATTTTCTATGCTGCTGATCCGTACTGCAGACGGTTCTCTGGCCATTTTGAATGTCGTTATAGCGGTGCGAAGTCAGCGCCCTTAAGAGAGTATGCCACCTTTTTGGACTTCCTATTGTTAGATCAGACGCGTTCGATTTGATCAGTAATGTCAGTTTTCTCGAAATCCCTCTGAAAAGCCCAAAATTTTACTTGACGAAGCCGGTGCTGCTGGAAAAGTCTCAAAGGACTCCCTACTCACGACAATGAAAGTAATGCATTTCATTTGCCTTGTTCTTTCCACGTGTGTTCAAAATCATTGCAGCAATTTTCAAAACGTTTGTGTAATAATGACACGAAAGCTTGAAGCAGGCTGTTTAGACAACAAATATGCAAGCACAAAGCTACAGTCCCGTGAATTCAACGAAGCCTTCCAATATGGCTATTATTTTTCCCTATAATATTTACCACAGTGCCGTTTTTTCGACGCTCACTTTGGCTTCGGAAATAAAAGTATCACATGGTCCAAAGTGAAGCACTAGTTGCAACTCAACCAACGCACTTCTCGGGGACAGGCCCTTGCCGCCCGCTTGGCCAGTGACGAACACACTTTTATTTGCACCAGTTGAGGTGCCACGGATGCAGTGATGACGGCGGCCATCGTGACTGCAGAGAAGTGTGGTGCTGTTACAAAACGCTTGGGCACTGCGAAGGGACAGCCCAATTCGGATTCGAAAATAATGAAAATTGATATCGTTATTACGCCCCGACGGTGTTGCAGCGGCACTACACGGTGCAACTGTTGGAGGTAACTGGTCCTGACGTTCCATTGCGTTCGTTTTTGAAATATTTCCGCAAAGGTGGGGCATTCCCTCCAACGACCGGATCGCCGATAGGTGGCGCCGAGGAGTGCGGTTGAGCGTGGTAGACGCCATGTGTTATGTGAGCACTGTGCGTGTGTTTATAGCTCATATGCCCCGTGTTTGTGTCGGGCAATCTCATGGGTGCTCAACCTACCAATCAGCGGCTGCTAATCTCACTCTTCGCTAACGGCTGTTGTCCTCTGATGCCAGTGTAACAACCAGACCTAGACAGATGGTCACCGCTATCAGCTAATATGTCATGACAAATCCAGGGTGTTCAGCAGGAGACACATCGACCCATTCGGTGCCGATCCGACCGTCTTATCCTCTTTCTTGTTTCATCCTACATCCTCGCTACGTCCGCATGTCCGGGGCAGGCTGCGTGCGGCAGCCACAGCCCCCTATAGGGGGGACCCCGACCGGGGGTCCCGCGCAGGGGTTTCTGCGCGGCCCAAGGCTCGACGGCTGGTCCCCCAGGCGCATGTAGTTCTGTTCTACTGTTATCCATTTCACTTCATTCCATAGCCCTGAAATGATCATTTCTGGTCGAAATGGCTATTATCCAAGTAACTTAATAACCATTCGGTGTCATAACCTCGTAAACACATACCTTTTCACTTTTCACTTAGTTTTAGTTCGTCTCTTCCCGCTCCTCACTATAGGGGAGCGTGGTAGACGCAAGAAAAACGACATTTACACAAATTCGAGCTCGGCATCCGACATTGATACTGTCCTGGATGACGACGACGGAAGTGCCGCTAACCCCGCTTTGGCTGCCCGCTCACCAAATGACTCCCAAACGCCCTAGGCTCATTCCATTGGTTCGCACACTTCCGCCACGGTGTCTGGAGAGCACCGATCTCCATCCAACTCCCCTGGTTCCAACCCTCGCTCGACTTAGGCCACCCCGGTGCCTGCTCGCTCTGATGAACAGGCACGGGGTGGGGGATGCGAGCAGGGCGAGCAGTCACTGCTCGCCCTGCTCGCCCTGCTCGCTCTGATGAGCAGGCACGGGGTGGGGGATTCGAGCAGGGCGAGCAGGCACCGCTCGCCCTGCTCGCCCGCGAATCCAAGTACCGTGGTGGACTATCGACGTAAAAAATGTTGTTGCACGTCGGAAACGTGCATTGTGCTTCTTCGATGCTATCATGATGAGCCTCATCTTCTTGCCAGAAGTTATAAATGTGCTCGAGCAAGGCAAATTATAAGGAATGCCCGTAAAGGAGCCGCATCTCACCGATTATCTTTAATTTCAGGACAAACGATCTATTGGACACATTACCACTGGGTATTTTTTCATCACTTTTTGCTGATGATAGCGGAATTGGGCTCGGATGCCTGAATATGACCACAGGCTGCCACGACTCCAAGCTGCCCTAAACAAGGTGCAGCAGTAGTCAAAACGTTACGGGTTCTGTTCCTTCGATTTAACATCCGGCGTCATGGTCTTTAGTAAATACATGTGTGGTGGTCCCAATGTTCGGCTTCATCTGGAGAACACTACATTCCTTTCGTTTCATCTTTCAAATTTCTCGGTGTCGTACCTAACCTGAGATTGTCAATGAGAAAGCGCAGGTAACATGTTCGCTCCAACGGACTAAAGACCGAATTTCTTCCGCTGCATATCCGGGTCATGGTGAGGTGCCGACCGCCACAGTTTAGTACTACTACATGAGTCTTTATTTCTTTCCATCATTAATTACGGCTCCGTGGTATATGCGGGATGAGGTCAACACGATCTTCAACATCCGTCTTCCCTCCCTTCAAAACATGTTTTTACGAATTGCACAGTGTGCGCTTTTCCAACTTCGGCGCTTGAGGTGTATGCACATGTCATGCCGCCAACTCTCCAACGGATGGACCACGGAGTACGATATGTAACAAAGGTACAACGAAATCTCAATCATCTATCATTTATATCCATGCAGGATCCTGCCTTGCATTCTGCATAACTACATAGGGCCAGTGGGACGCCAGAAAGCTCTCACCATCGCATCTCGCACTGCGTTTTATTCTAGAACTCTTAATTTTGTTCTGCTGCGTTCTTCCACGCCGCCTACTTCAATAGTGACACCATGACGGTTTATTAACCGACGATTTTTTTTCTTTTTGATGATCTGAAACGCAGTGTGACAGCATCTTTTGTTTACCAAACGTTTGACCAACTAACGGTTTATTACGTTGTCATTTTATTTACACCAAAGATTCCACCGCTACCGACCACATTGGACGCCATAGTAATTTGCAGTATACATTGCGATATAAATTGTCGGTTACCAGATGACACTTCAGTTTATTCATCTATAATTTTATTTTTCTAGCGTTACGGCTAACAACACAACTATGCAACTTTAATCACAGGGCGCTGTACAATCAGTTACCGATCCAAATTCGCTCACCACCTCCTCGCCAACATCCTTAATCTCTGTCATATTTTATGCACCCAGGGGAAGTACACACCAATTCGGCGGACTCCATGCCATAGGCGGAATGGCATTGGCGCCGGCGGTGTACTTTTGGGCGCTCAACTGGGCTTATTGGCGCTGTATGAGGAAAATGCCCTCAGGCAAAAGTCCACCCTGATTTGGCCCCGGTTTTGGGGCCGTGCGAGGACCGAATCGTAAAAACATGTGTTGTGTCCCAACGAACCACTGTTTTGAATCACAAGAACTGTCCTTAAAGTGCCATACTCAACAGCATCACTTTAGCACATGTATCTTATTCTTGTCACATTCGTTTGGCTTATGAGACAAGAAAAACATTTGTTGGCGCTCGCCTTGGACTTTGGCGCCGTAAGCGTCCAGAATACCTTTGTGCTAGCATGAAAAACAAATGTATTTTTCGTCTCGAGTAAAGAAATTAGTTGGCATTAGCGTGCATAAAGTATATCAAATTGTGCTGCCTAGTTATAAATACTCTAAACTGTTACGACGCATTCATATGCTCTCATGTTCTTGTAGCACAACATTTTCCATTTTCGAATTTTTAGTTTTGCGTGAAGATCCATGAGGATCATATAACTTTCACTTGCTCTTACAAAGCACCTTCAGTTTAGGTTTTGGTACCAAAGAGCGTAAGGACAGCCACGAATATTTCAATAAGTGAAAGAGGAGCTTGACAGCATACCACTTCAGGACAGTTACGTTCATTTTGTGGTGAGAATAGGCCAGAAATTGATATTTTCAATTTTGTGAAATAAATACGTTCAGTCTGGGCGCCGTAACAGCGCGTTCTTCTCGTCCTCGTGCGGCGCCATTGAGGTGGGCCAAGGCGCCATTATGCTGTGTTATGCTGATTGTCCACTCGCAGCGCCTTTAGGGAGCTACATTTGGCGCCGTATGTGGAAAACATCCGAAGGCATCTTGTTAGAGTAAATAAGTGGACCTAAAACAGCACACCGGCACCCATGAAACTTCAAGAATTAAAAATAGGATACTGAGAGCATGTTAATACGGGGCAGAATAGTCTTTCGATTGTCAAAATGTGGCAGAAATGAATGTTTTACATGTACAGAAGCGTATTAAATCCAATATGGGCGCCATTGCAGCGATTTACGCCATGCGTCTCTCGATGCCATTACATAGTCTTGGACGCCATACTGTTGACTGCACACTTTCAGCGCATCTAGAAACCTAAGGTTGGCTTTGCATACAGAACTGCAAATGCTGCTCCATGCATTCTTTTTTAACATTCCGTCCTTAGATGATCTTTCAACTATTTTCTCTTTGAGCATTCCAGACTCAGAGCCTTCTTTCAGATTTATTCATTTTGAACATTCTAACCACTGCAATAGTTCATTGATTCTACATTGTTCCAATAAGATTGCCTTTCCATAAAAGTACGAGTGCAGCACCGTTTCAACCACCCATGTATCCGATTTGCTGCTGTGATATCAGCTTAAGAGCAGGGTTGTAGTTTCCCATTCAAGGGGGCTTCAGCACCCCCCCCCCCCCCCACAAGCCTTGAGCAGAAAGTGGAAGGGAATTCCGGGGTTATCCTGGAATTCTTATCTCAGGAAGGACCCTCTGTTACGTCCAAATAGACGCTGTTCACGAAATTTGGGCCTAAAAACGGGACCCCTCGCAGAGTCTCGACCTTGAATGAGGGCCCTCTCGCGCCCAGAGGCTACTCACGCCTCTCAAGCGGCGTAGCCAGGGTTTGGCCAAGGGAAGGGGCGAAATCGGGTTGCAGGACGGTCCCCAGTCAAGAGACTCCTTATCACTTCGATGCTCTATTTTTGTTGTTGTTGTTGTTGTTTTTGACAAGCGTCTTTCTCCGAGAGTCTTGGCATCTGAACAGCCCTCTCCTAATGCCCATAAGTCTCTAAGACAACCTCCGGTGGAATGAATATCTAACACAAATAAGGTCATGATTTGTCTATCCGGGAGAACGTTTTTGCCTCAGAATCCTATTTTGACGGCTCGGAGCCGTTTTTATATTTTAGAAGCGCGGTGGGTGTCTGAAATGACCAAAATTTAGCCGAGAGGCCCCGCAACCTCCAAGGAGGGGAAGAGGGAAGGCATGGATCCACCCCCACCCCTCCCCACAACCCTGATCCCTACCACTCATCGGTTACGCCATTGTGCCTCGTCAAGTTTAGAGCACAACAGTGACTTGAAGGCCCCTCTGGAATCAACACGAGCATGAGAAGCAGTGGAATGTAGGTAGTTGCTGAAACCATTCCAAAACAGCGATGGTGAAATATGGGTGGGCGCAGCGAGTTCAGTCTCATGGGCAGGTCCGTCAAAGACATCGGGCCCTCTTTGGAATACTCGCAGGTTGTGCGCCTGCTCCGATCACGAAAAACCATATGTATTCTCTTTGCTGGTTTGCCTATATGTCAAACATCTGAGATGCGACGCCGAATGATCGTTAGACCATCTGAAAATGATTGCATTGGAACAAATCCCATTGCAAGAAGAATGATCTGCCCTTTTTCAGAACTACGCTGAACTACTGTTTCCACATACAACGCCAAAGCTAGGTGCCAAAGCTTTCAAGACCCTTTCAAGTTTACTTTACAGCGTCATTGCGCCGTGTGAGGAACTTCCAGTTTCGGTAGACGTCCATCTACGACGCCACAAAGCGCCAAATCCACCAGGTTTCCGGGAATTGGATTTTTTTCCTTCGAAGCAGCTTTCAGACCATAGTGGTGCTTAGATTTCAAATAAATCGACATGACGGTAATTCTGTATATGTGTCTCATCCAATCCATACATATGGCCTTCAAGAAAACACTGCCTTCATTTCGAAAAAGTGCAAACAGCCGGTGCCAGTATTACCGTCCGAGGAGTGAAAGTCCAGTTCGTTTAATTTCTTGTCACTGTTCATCTCTTTTGGCGCCCGATGGTGAAATCTCCGTGACAGGTAGGTATCACGGTTAGTGAGCGGGCTGACCAATATGCCAAGGACGCTTTGACATCCTCTCCTATCACAGAGATCCCCGTTGATTATACGTCTCCGTAATTTTCTATTCGCACACTGACAAAATATTTTTGGCTACGACGATGGACAGACACCACTAGGTCACAGCTTCATGTCATTAAACCCGACGTGACGCCTTGGCCATCAGTGTACCGTTAATACCGTTTGGAGCAGAAGGTGTTGGCTCGTCTAAGAATTGGACACCACACTCACGCAGAGTCACATATATTTACATCACCCTCGTCGCCACTGTCAGCCGTGCTCTCATCCACTTTCAATTAAACATACAATGAGTGCACCAAATTACAACACCAACGCAAAAATATGAAGTACTGCTGTCGCCGTCACATCGCCACATCACATCGTCAGATCAGATTATCTTTTCTTAAAATAAATAACTTCTTAGTGATGACCTCTCTCATTTGACCCTCTTTCAAATTGCTCAGACTAACCGGCCTGCTCCAACCAATTCAAAAGTCAATAACGAATTTGCCACATTTTTCGTTACTTACCTAAGACACAATTTACTTGATTTCTTATTTAATTCACAGTTCATTTGTGCTAATTTTTTCCTGGCATAAAAGGGTTCCGTGTGACGAAGCACTGAAACACATAAAATGCAAATGGTGCCGAGATGATTCAGTATGCCATGTATCCTGCCAACGGCATTTGAATCTGTGGTCCGGGATCCGTCCCGCCCTCGAGGACGTGTTTCTCTATATATCAGTCCCGTGTTGGTGTCTTCGAGGTGTCGATACCGATGCTTTCAATTTGATCAGCACAACCAACGCAGAAGTTTCGCCATTCTGTACACGTAATGAAAACGTTGTCACAGCTAGACTGCGCGTTCCAATGTGCTGGGGGTATGCGAGCAACGATGCGCCGGGGCTATGCACTTCGATGAAGCCTTCGAGTTATTTCAACCACAGATGGTTCAGTTCTTTCGCCATCACGGAGCCTCTTGGTCCGAAATTCTGGTATGGTAGAATAGGCATGCATGGTGGAAAGGAGAGCGCCGACTGGCGCGCGACGCAAGAACCATCATTGACGGAGAGCTGCTTTGAATAGTGTGCAAAACCAAGGAAACGGCACACACACTGCTGGTTTCTTCTGCAGACATCGGCTCAATACGGCTGCACACGCAAAGAAAATTACACAAGAGAAACCCCTGAGAAAAATAACAATCCATTCCAAACCAGGATCATATCACGGAAATCAGGAAGCTGGAGACAATATGCTTGTGAACTGCTACAGAAGCCCGAGCTACGGCTGCTATAGAGCCCCGTTTTTCCTGTGGTGCATAACCATGAGAAAAAGGGCATTGACGGGCTTTCGTCAAACTGTGTGAGATGATGTATCTGAACAACAGTGAATGAGACCTTAAACAGGTCACATTGGCAAGCTGCCAATGCCATAGTTTTGTTTTCAGGACAATGAATTTAATGTACGAAGTCTCGAAAAGCTCACCTGAGTTAATCTGCTGTTAGATATAAGCATTGTTGTCACTTTCAAAGCAGCATCTAGCCGACACAAACTAAAGAAAAACGTCTTAAATCGTGAACTGTCAAAGTCAAAAACCTCCAATTTTCACAACACTTGCGCAGAAGAATGGAAACTCGGCTAAGCAAGCTTTAAACACCTTGCTCAAAGCCGCCCAGATATTTGTGGGGAAAATGCGTAGGCAAGGTGGTTTCTGAGGCTCTTCTCGTGACGCGAGGAGTAAAAAGCGTGCGTATAGTTTTTGGTCTATTTGGCGTGATACGCCACGAAGTTATCATACTCACAAAGAAAAACCGAGTAACAGTCACAATAAACCCTACGTACCTCCAAATTGAAAAATGCATCAGCTACTGATAATCAAATTGCAAGCATCACCGCGGTATAAGTGTCACCACCGTTGGAGTGTGACCACGGCTCGCTCCGGCCCACCCTTGGCACCACCGGCCTTCGCGGTCCGCCACTCCAGGTAGCCCCGATGTAGTCACGTTCCCCATGTCTGCCGGACGGAACTTATGCAGACCTCAAGTATACACTGCTGGTTTATGGTAACCTATATCTCACAGCTTTCAAGGATTGCTGCTGTGGGCGCTCTTGTAGGCGCTTAACTGCGCCCCGAGTCTTACTGACGACATAGCATGACAGCACGAAATCAGAGACACCACGAACTTCTAGTGCAGGGAATCGCACTGTTTTTCGCTCGCGTGATCTGCTTCGCATGAGCATAGAGATACTTTATGTCCCTGTGCTAGTGCGTATCAAACCAAACTAAAGGCGAAGATTGCCTTTGTAAACACTAGGCCTTGAGTTGTTCCACCACTGTCCCACCTGCTAGTTTCTTCTCAAAGGTGACCCAACAGGAAACAGATTCGTGAGGGGCATGGCCGACGTTGCGATTAAGGGCAGCCAGTCTGGCCAGCGTTGCGATTAAGGGCAATGCGAGGTCATCCAGCGCTGGATTCGCAGGAAGGGAACTAAATGACGATCTATGCGGCTGCTGGAATGTCTTCCGCCATTCGAGAGGCGACTACAGGAGTCCACGTGTTGGGTTTTGGAATATCTATATGAAGTGGGGAACAAGTTGTGCTGGACACAGGTTTAGAAAAGATCACGAGTATGGAAGATCGTGTGGGTAAGGCGCTTGTTAGATATCGGGTGTGTATCATGCCCAAAATGTTAGTTTGCTCTTTTTTGGCAAAACTTACTCAATTTACACTACTCTTGCAACTATCAACACAAAGGACAAAGTTTTAATGCAAGCTTTCCTAAATCTCCTCCATGGTTTAAAACTAGCATGCTGGTGGCATGCAAACGGTTTGGTAGTTGTTGGATGCAACTGATCAGTAATGAGTAGTGGGTGGCTATGGACAGTGACCATTGCCCCATGGATAGTGGGTGGGTTGGGCGAAGAAAACATTACTCTGAAGGCCCCTGCTGGCGACTGTTAGTTGCCGCTGGCATGTCGATGTGGTATGACCGATACAGCGCATGTCTAGCGCGTCAGATACCAGCGACTGCACCGAAAACACAACATGCCCACATGTCTGCATGGAATGCCACTGGCACCTTCCGTCTGTGGCCGCATTCACGTTTTCACTTTGCCGGATGACAGATAAATAGATCATAGTCTAGACGGATTACGAGAACGAAACCTGAGTTTTCGAAGCACTGGCAACGCCACCGGTCAGCAGAGGGTCAAGTTGCCCTACCAATTACAGAAAGTTAGCATTAACCATGTGGTGCTGGTTGGCCACAACCAGTCAAAAAACTGCCTTTGACCCGGCCCCTCCTGCCTCCTCAATTTGCGATCGGTGAGCGAAGCATCGCACAAAATCCTGTAGAAGTAATTCACTCGGTTGGATCGGCGTTAGTTGCAGGCTTCTTTAAGCATCCTGAGCGCCGGCTTCAAGTTCCCATTCACGGTCGGTTTGGTTCCCTGATTTTGAGTTGAAACTGGATGCTGTCTGCGGACATTTATCCAGCATCTTTCCAAAATCCAGCTCTCTTGAAAGACTTCCTGGCACACCTATCCAGGTCATTCGACAAGTTGCATGTAGATAAGTATCCTTGTTTAGCAGTGGACTGTTCGCTTTTCGCAACAAATGTGGGTGGCACCAAGTGAATGCTTCGTACTATCTGAATTCCATCACATTTAAATGAGTTCGCGCTGTGAACTGAACGATATCATCAGAAGACTGGGCAATATCATATACATCATGTGTTTTCGTGCCTGCTGAACCTGGCGATGCAGGCGCTCCGGGCTCAAGCTCATGCCGCTGGAGGACGAGAGAACGATCTCTTTCCCCGTCCACGGAGACGGCCACGGTACTTCAGCTCCAACTCCTGTGCACAAATCCGATACCGGCCACTGGCTGTGACTGCGTTGCTTCGTTCCCACCGAGTTACGACTCGTTACGACCAAGTAAATCCGGTCGGTCGAGCGGGCACGACCGGGAACCTTTCAAGCACGTCGTCCCCTGGTGCCCTTAAAACAGATACAGCTTCGTCCTACATACGGGCGTCTCTGTCGCTGGGTCGGGTTCGGCGCCTGTCCGGTCGGGTGGGCGTACTTCACAGCCTACGGGCATATCATTTTAACTCGTAAATTCACCAATCAGTTTCCGAGATAGGAACACGAGATAGCTCGCACAGAACGAGATCGCTAAAAAGTTGCCAAGAAACCAAGGTCAGGTACGTGGGTTACACTAAGAACATCCTGGATTTTCCAGAATGTTGGCACGTGCGGCTGCAAAAATCTTCTCGGTGCGACGGCACCGGCTGGGCCCGAAGTGGGTCAGGGTCACACCGGATCATCTGCCCGGCGTCCGACTGTGGTGGAGGTGAAGAGCTGTGTCCTGATTGGCTGCCTGGGACGGCGCACCACTCCGCGGTGCTGCGATCGGCGGAACGGTACGCGGCCGTGCGAGAGGTTTATCGCGTCTGGCGTGCTCGGGGCAGTGTGCGGAACTGCTGACAGGGCAGTGGATAGACGTATTCCATGCATGATGTATTAAACGTATCATTTAAAATTGCATTGCTTGCTGTAATTTTCATGTTGCTGATATCCATGACGACGGCCCCAGCCTGGAATCCTGCGGGCACTTTAATTCAGTCTACAAAGTACTGTGGTGAGATGAGCCCAGGCATGAGTTCTGCGGCTGCGCCGACGAAGCAGCGGAAATTTATGATGCAATGGCCCTTTTCAGGCAGACATGATATACTGACACAATTTGTTGACAAGCAAACTGCGCGAAAATTAGGGTAAAAACGGATCAAACCTAGCCGTTAATACCGCCAAACCCTCATCTTGCCACGGAATTGTTCAAAGTTTATCATCAAGTACCTATCCAAAATTTTGTCTTTACGAATTTGGTACCATGCAGCCGAATAATAAAATGCCGCAAACGTAAAATGACAGCTGGATATATGATCACGAAACAAAAACACTTTCGGTGGTATAGTTCCTGCCCATTCAGATAAAACTGATGTCACCAGTGGGTTTCACTCCTGTTCATCCTAGCTTTGGTATATTTCAGATTCGGTACTGAATTATATCCCTGTCTAATAACCACAGTACGATACATCTATATGGATTGATAGGAGAAAAGTGCATGCAAATATAGAGCTGACTGCCACGATTCACTTTTGGCGCCGTCCTTTAATCAACATTGCAATGGGTCTGGCCGTGTTGAAATATGGATGAGCGAGAACGTGATTAAACTGAAGAGAGCGTGCGCACGCGTCGCCGCAGCGTTTAAAGCAAACTAATGGCATTCCTGCCAGAGCTGAAATGCTGCGAGGCGAAGCTGACAACAAAATAGCAGCGTCTGTTCTACCTAGACCAGAGCACACATAAGCGGAAGCCACAGAAAGTAACGTCATCCATCCTGGCACTGGCAAACTGACACTTCTACACAACCGAGCAGTAAACCCGCTTCGCCTACCCTGGTTATTGTACGGCTCAACCCTGAACAGCTCGGCCGGCCGCCATACACAGTCACCGCTTAGCTTTGTGTGACATACCTCTGCGGTTAGTTCGTGACTCGGTGGGAGCGCGACACCGGCGCCTGCCCCGGTCCCACTGTACAGACGAGTCGTGTATTGTGTCTTACTAATGCAACATGCAACGACACCACACGATGATCTTGGCCTACTGGCCAGTGTGGCCTGACGGGTACGGTGTAATCTGTGATATAACCTCCGACTGTATAGCAAACGCCGGCTGCCTGCACGGTGAAGAGTTCTCCAACTTACCGACATGCATGTGTACACACAGCATGGATGTATATTTTCGTGCTGGCACTTACGACTGTTTGGTTTACTAGCTCTTCGTATAACGTTCTAGAACATATTGTGAGTGATGTGGTGCACCAAACAAATGGACTCGCTTATAACAACGTAGGGGGCGCATGAGACCAGAGACGACTATGTATGCCGGGTTTCCATGCCGAGAGAGAAAAATGGTACTCTGGACGGTCAGAGCAGCAGTGATCACGTGGGACGGCTGATCTCAGTCCAGGGGGAGGCACCGCCAGTCAGAGGAGCTCTCACTCTACAGGGGCTTTGGAAGGCCAGAGCAGCAGTGATCATGTGGGACGGCTGATCTCAGTCCAGGGGGAGGCACCGCCAGTCAGAGGATCTCTCAGTCTACAGGCACGGTGCCCATCATACTTTATGGAAAGTGCTACTCGGTGCCGTCACATGCTTCTCGTGAAGACGTTTACGATGTTCTTCTCGGCAGAGGCGGCATAAAATCCCAGCTAGGAAATCCGTGAGCGGTAGACATTGGGTAAGGCACGCTTCCTTAAGAGGCAAGGACGCTACCTGGGCGACACTAAAGATGAGAGCTATCCTGTTCTACCGGAAAAAAACACTTTGTTCTACGTTATTACTGCCCACCCGAATGAACCCCAATCCCTCGTGTGAAGAGCCTAACACGTCAAGAAAAAGAGGAATTAGCATTGCAAACGTGCGCTTCAAAGTTCCCAAAACCCCAGCCTTTGCGGTATATTAGGCAACGGTCCTCCGTACTGACCCTGTATGCCACTGAAGGGAACTAGAGGGGCGAATTCGTAGGGGCCGAAGTCGATTAGGGGCACGATGAATGAATGCAGCGTAGGTAATAGTGGGGCGAATGTGTGGACTTGGAGGAAAGTCGGTAAATTATAAGCACCAGCGGAAGCAACGGCTGCTCAGCATAAGGGAGATAAACGAATTATAATACATTACAACTACGTTAAGGCCATTTAATATTGACTTCGAAGACATCTCGCGGTAGGCAAGATGCCTGGCAGAGCGTATCGTAACCCAAGTCGTGTCAGGCAGGTGTAGTATGGGAAGAACCACTCCACGGACTCTTCCCAACATTGCTGTTTTCCTAATCTCGACCTCACCCTCCATCGTGGGCGGTGTGGCACCTATGTGTCGCGCAAGGATTTGTTCAATCTCACACTTGTATATGGTTCTGGAGGAAGCACGGCGTGCAGCTTATTGCTGAGTGCAGTTTTTTTTTGCAAGACGGCCAGGCTGCACGAACACACGAGGACCCCGCTAGCATTAGATGAAAAAGGCATCAAGAAGCAAAACAGTTCACCACCGGCCACGCAAGATCCAAAGTTCAAGAATCGAACCATCAGATTACTGGAAAAGGCTCCAGAATTTTGAAAAAACAATTTACGGCTTAAAGAGGCAAGATGGCGTCCCAAATCCACCTCCAGAGTCTTCGCAAGACACAAAAGCTCCTATAGAGGAATTGTGAACATTGTTGCAAAAGGTTGCATAATGCTGCGAAAGCAGTTTAGGCTAAACAAAGCAAGATAGCGCCCTATAACCACCTGCAGTGCTCTCGCAATACAAGAGCCCCTCAAGAGTGATACTGAAAGTTGTTAGAAAAGGTTACAGGGTGTTACCAGCGCTTTACCTCCAAATAAGGCAAAGAAGTGCCCGAAGAACGCTGCCATTGTCTTAAAGAGCATCAAGAGCTCTCTTAAACCAATGATGAAAAAACTGCAAAGTTACACAGATTTCTTGCACAGCACGCACCACGTTGCAACTCTACCTTAGGTCAATAATGGATGTTATCATGCCACGTCAAAGACCAAGTTTTCCAGAAAATCGCACTTGTCAGCTTTGCAACACCATACATATTACGCCATGCCTGGCGCCAGCACGAAACTACAGCAAGCGTGCTCCTTTTTCCTTTTCAAGTTCAATGGGTGATATTTTAAGTGTTTGAGCTTACAGTCATGACACATGGGCACGAAAATGTACCAATGTCGGTCCGCGGCGCGTGCTCCGCGGCATCGCCGGCTGCCGCCCGCCGGCCGCGCCAACCCATGCATCGCCTTGCAGTGTTCCTAAAAAACCCGTGGTTCCTCAGAAACCAGAGAAGCTTTGAACACGTTTTCGGCATCAAAACATTCGCAACAAAAACATCATGAGCTGCTGAAAATTTGGGCGCTATTGCACCCGCTGCAGGAGAGGTATCCTAAAAAAATCCCTATGGTGCCGCATCAACCCTCCCTCTTATCAGGGCAAGAGTTCAAGGATAAGTGTTGAGCGTAAATTTACGCGAGTATTATTAGAAGGTATCAGTCGACGAGGAGGAAACCTGCATCCAACAGGTCACTCATGGTCAGGGTAAGCATTGCATGAAGCCCAGAGTGCTAACCCCAATCCCCACAAACCAGCTCGCTAGACGAGACCCGAAACATGAGGTGTATAGTTGTGAAGGCAACTAGCATTTGTGGTCCACACAATGAGACACACCAGGGGCTTTTTTATTCGTGCATGAATTGATAATTGAAACCCATATGTGCAAAGAGGGAGGGGTGATAATAAAGCAACTCTCAGGCAAGTGCATACAGATTGTTTCCACTGATTCATTGCAAAGGCGGCTGTACTGGATAACTTCTCCCTTTCAAACATACGGTTGGTAGTTGCCTCTTGGTTGTGCTGCCGGTTTCAGAAACGCCGTGGCCGCTGGTTTATATCGCGTGACCTCGAGAATATTTAGCGGTGAGCACACCTAACCAAGAGTCTAATGAGAAAATCATGCATAAGCAAATGTGCAATATGTTGCAACATCATTGATGGTATTTTATACCATGTTATGTTCTGAACAAAACATATACATCATGAGACGATCACGTCAAGAGGCAGGCCAGAAACTGGCGGAAAAATAAGCTGATGAAAAGACCTTGGTAATGCAACAAATATGCAATCAGACACAATGACCGATGATCCAATTAAAAACTACTCAACACGTTGTGTACCACAACTATTTTTTCAGCGACGTCGCGGCCCTGCTCTATCCTGTCCAGGTGGGCACATAGACGCAAGCCGAATCCATTTATTTTGCGGCGGAAGTAAATGTTTTGAAAGGCACAAGATTTATCGGTCTAAACTCACGCTACGGAAAACTGAAACACTTAGCTAAAATGACGCATTGTTAGGGCATATAATCCAAAGGATTGATGGAAGAGTAAAACGTTGGTTAATTTGTGGTGGCCTTACTGTAAATACGTGCAGATGTGCAATCCAATGTTTTCTTGACGGGAGGGGCGGGTTTCTAGTACTGTCGATATACTTCCTAGAGCCCCCTCCCCCCCCCCCCCGCCACCACCCAAAAAGAGCATCCTGCGACCCTAGAAACACCTTGGTTGCGTCTCTACACGCGTGATAATAACTTTTCGGCTATACCCCGTACACTTATTCTCAACTTCGCGTCGCCAAATCCCACATTGGCTGCTGGGACTATTGCCTCTCAAACATATGTTTTCAAGAGACCTGTTGCAATTGACCAGTGCTAACAAATTATATAGGTATGACTCTTTCAACTTTTACGCTTGCCATAAGGCAGCTATGCAAAGACCAAAAAGCAATGCTTTCAACGTCTTTTACTAAAAGTTCCACAAAATTGCGATGCTATATTTACCAGCAGATCACACTTACTTTCGTTCGGCTTCGGAGATCCCATTTCAACAGTCATTTCGTCTGCGGTTCCCGTCCGCGGGGAGGACAGACGCCTCCTCCAGCTCGAACAGATGGACCCCACCCCAGGCGCGAGAGGCAACAGGCACGGACGGACTAACGACGACGCACCGTCGACGTCGACGCTCGCCGACACCGACGCGCGGGGCGCACCGGCGGTGCCGCAGGCAGAGGCGTTGCCAGGCACGAGGCAGGGGAGGGCGCATCACGGGCACAAGCTGCTGTCCGCCCGTGTTTGCCAGGTGACATCTGCTCTGATCCACGGGTCTGTCGGCAGGCCACATGCAAGCGTCATGGCAGATGGTCTGTGATGGCCCGTGTCCTGTGTCTGCGCGTGATGGCCTAGCAGTCCCAGCCGTCACTATGGTACAGCCACAGATCAGCCAAGACGAGTTATACAGATCTTTATGTGGTCGGTAGAGGCACCGTGCAAGTGCAAAGCCACATTTTGCTCGCACATGTATGTTAAGAGGAGCACGAATGACAAGGTTAAGACCAAGATCGTAAAGCTGCCAGCTGAAATGGTGTGTCCGCATCACACATTCATTCACATTCGCGAGTGTATTCCCCACATCACACTCGGGGTATAGCGTCGCATTTTACGCAATGTGCACCTAATGTAGCAGGTACAGACCGCTGCAGGAAGACATCTGTCATGCGTTACAGACATAAAGTATAGATTCCCAATGGGAGAGGAGTCAACTTTCCCTGATGGAATATACTACAATCATGAGGCAGCAATATTCCATTTGCGCAAACAGCTCCGTTTTTGCGGACGGTCTGCTGTCTGCTGTCTGCTGTCTCATTAATTTCCCATCCATGTGATCGAAGACCAAGTTCGGAGGCACGCCCCTGCTCACGTCCGTCACATCCACGCCGTCAGCGAGGTGAGAACACGGGCAGCCAAATGCATCATCCCAACGTGAATGGTCATCGATTCGGGGAGTGTGGCAGGTGACGGCACAGAGGCCGTGTTGATTGAGATGTGTGATGGACACAGCATCTTCGGTCAGATCACAACTGGCATCGGACACCACTTGGGGCGGACAACTGGGATCCTCACCGGTCCTTATGTTTCCGGTTGGGAAATGCTTGGGCTTGGTTCCAAAAGATTGGTTGGGGTTACCAACCTGCTCCGGAGCGCGCTCCAACATCTTCCAGAGCGGGTATCCGTGGAGTTAACTGAGCTGTCTACAGCGATTACGCACTGAAAAACGTCCGATCTCGATCGGGATTCGCCAACCTTTCCCCAACAAGCCAGTCAGAAAGTCCCGAGCTCTCTCCGAGCTGCCTATGGCGGTTGCGCACTGAGCAATGACTTCCCCAAGCAAATCCCATATCTCATGGTTGGAAGGCTCAGTGAAAGCCCAATTTTTCCTAAGCGATGGCCGATAACAGGGCTTGATCGGGAAAAGCTTGGGAAATTCCAAGCATTTCCCAAACCGCTTGGGAAGCCTTGGGGCTTCCCAAGCTTTCCCCAACCGCAGGTGGTCGTAGCTCACCCACACGCTGGCCGCGCGTGGGCGCAGATAGGACACTTGCGGTGCCGCGCGGCCGAGACCGGCCCAATCTGACGATCGATGGCTCAAAGCTGTTTCGGGATCGACCAGCTGGGCGTCACAGCCGTCACAAACAAATCACCGCTGGGCGGAGGTCGGACGGCTAGCGCACAGGGACGCAGCCAGAGCCCAAGCAGAGGGGGGGGGGGGGCGGGGCTCAGGGTCAACAGAGCCCCTGATGGTGGAGCCTCCTCTAAAAGAAAGATATCGCCCATTTGTTAATGAGGGCGTGTTTTTTATTGTTTTTCTTTTCTTTTTGCGTTCTATAACTGGAAGAAAAGCCAGATGCTATGGCGAGATCAATTCTGTAGAGTCGTAATTTTATGGTCAATAAACTGAAGAAATCATACATTGAGCGACTCAATGAAAGAAACGCCCGGTGCTCGCCATTTCACAATGATCCGAAGTGCTATTTCAAAACAGAAAGAAATCAAAAGCTTTGTCAGAATCTTTATATTTGCTGTACAGAAATATTAAGCCTACCGCGAATGTAGATAGAAATAGGTCGATAACTTGAGCTAGCATGGCCAAGCCATGTTTTCCTGGTAATGGCCAACATTCAGGCAGAATTGATCAGTGATATAAATCATGTAACGTAATTTTGATCACGTGCGCTCACAAATCTAAGTAACAAACGTATCAATGCCAGATGTTGCGATCTACACCGACCGTGCAGCGTCCGCCCCGCGACTTGCACTAAGCCGTGGCCGACGGGTGGACGAAAATGATGACGCATATGAAAGAAGCACCTTTGAACGCTTTAGGAAATCAACTCGTATATTGAGAAGGTAGTCCGGGCGCATATTTTACCGGTACGATTTTAAATTGATGATAAGAACAGAGTGGCCTTTACAACACCGCGAGATAGCGCTACACTATGATGGTATAACAGGTAGAGCAGTTGTAGAATTTTTTCGTGTTGTTGTAGCTCTTCATTTCTTCAAAGAACAGTAGCAAAATTGTAGAAAAGGAGATGCCTCGGTCTAATATTTGGACGGTACGAATTGGTTTTTCTGGCGCATTATTTTACGACGGTCGTTCTCGAGCCCAAGCGCCCGCCGCCTGGTGTTCCGTGTTGCGGTCAGCGCCGGGCAGTTTTATGGAAACCGCAACCCGGCCATAGCTGTTCTTGCCCCTGAGATGCAAATGGGCAGGCTCAAAATTTTTGGTGCAGTTTGTTTCACGAATCAGTTCTGCAAAATTGTGAGCGTTCTAGGGAAAACAGAGGTTGGCCTTTCGTTTTTACCTCATCTGGAACCACACTATTAAAACTAATGGGACCCCTTACTTGTTTCGGCACGGGGCACCGTCAGTAGAACACTAGGAGTCAAGGACTGAACGACATTCCATACCCAGGCGGGGACCTTCCGGATGCCATTCTGGCAACACTGCGGCGGGGTTTCCTGGTCGTTCCCGAGACCCCTGGAGGAATACATCATGTCACATTGGTTCCCTCCCTGACACGGAGGTTTTCTGACCCGCGCACTCGGCCCTGGATGAACGCAGGAACACTCATTGACGCAACAGGATTTCAGATGAAACGAGACCTATGTAAATAAATCGTATGAGGTCATTTTGTTAACGTATTTTCCATGAGTTAAGGCCTTTTCCAAACAAATCGCCAAGTCACATCGGTTTCAAATGGGAAATCATTCCTGTGCAGCCAAAACTATTTCACCGAATTTTGTATTTGCCGCACATTTTTTTTCAATTGCGCAATTTAAAATTTTGTATTTTCGACATCCGGCACCCAAATCAAAGTAGACGGAATCCAGGGGGAAAGAAGTTTTTGGCGGCAGTTTAGGCTATTTTTACAGACTCAGCCCCTCCCCCCCCCCCATCAACCGATTTCGGAAAATGATAATCCTGATCCAGCCAGGCGCAATCCAGCACAGATCTGTTGTTGCGACCTGCACACGACAACGCCAAGTGCCAAGCTGAGATCTGCATGAAGGTCAACGGAGGATGTGATGGCATATTCTGCACCTGCCGAGATGTTTTAAAATCCACCCGCATTTATCTGAAAGCGCACTGAAAATCAAAAGTCCTGTATACCTTAGAACTGATTTGAGACGCGGGTTCCACCACAGGCAAAAACAACGATAGTCCTTTTTTGACGGACGCCGACTACCACGATGTTTTATATGCCACATCGCATATGAACTGTTGACGAATGAAGAAGACGGAACTCTGGCCCGTTTCTGAAGCCCTGTCAAACTCATCCACACGAGGACATCGAATTACCCCGCAGGTATAAACATTTACCGGGCATTGATCAAGTGTACATATTTCGAGGCTTGATGCCCTCGCAAACGACACGTTGCCGACACGCCTGTTATTACCCGGACGTTTGCCCAACACCGCACGTTCAATCGAACCACCTCCAGCCGACCAAACAAGATGGCGTCGAACCCAACAGCGGAGACGGACCAGCCGGCCGCGACGACGGGCGACGAGTCGGAGCGCTCCTCGCTCCGCTCGACGCTGACGGCCGAGGTGTCGGCCGCCTCCTCCAAGGCGATGATGAGCAAGGTGGCCGATTACCGGCGCATGTCAGCCGTGCTGGAGACGCTAGCGACGGTCAGCAGCGCCGGGGTTTACCAGAAGGGCGAGGTCGCCGTGTCGGAGCAGCCTTCGGACGAGGCGGGCGCGGCGCCCCCACCGGAGCAACCGGCGAAGACCGGCGGCCACAAGCTCGAGGGGCGGATTCTGGATGGGGCGGGTCCCTTCCGCCGCGCCGCGTACCAGTTCGTCGAGTCACGGTTCTTCTCGACGTTCATCCTGGTAGTGATTCTCCTCAATACCGTCACCCTGATCCTCAAGTGCTTCAAGTACATCAGCATCAACTCGGGCATCTCGATGGTCATCATTGAGAACGTGTTCTTGGGGGTCTACCTGACGGAGGCGACGATGAAGCTGATCGCTTACAAGCACTACTACTTCTACACCTTTTGGAACTGTCTCGATTTCTTCATCATCGTCAACAACTTGGCCGAGTTCGTGCTGCCTCTGCTGTTGGAAACCGGCGACATCGGAGGCATGGGTATCCTCCGACTGTTCCGCATCTTCAAGGCGATCCGCGCCTTGCGCGCGCTACGCGTGCTTCGCACCATCCGCTTCCTCAGCTCACTCAACGTTATTTTGACCACCATGTTCGAGTCCATTCAATCCATCGGCTCCATCGTGGTGCTGATGGTGGTTGTCATGTACATGTTCTCCGTCATGGGTAAGTCGCTGTTCGAGTCCACCGACAAAACTCGCTTCGGTAGTTTGTGGAAGACATTCCTGACGCTCTTCCAGCTGCTCACACTCGACGACTGGTTCTTCATCTACACCGACAACGGCTCGGACACGGCACTCTTCTTCTATCTCTTCTTCTACATCGTGGTCGAGTACTTCGTCTTCCTCAACCTCTTCGTGGCCGTCCTGCTGGACAACTTCCAGCTCACTCTAGAGATCTCCACGCAGGAGCGCAAGCGAGCTCGCCACGCCACGCTCACGAGAGACATGCACGACTCCGACAAGGAGGAGGAGGCTGAGACCGCCGACGGCGAGGCCCAGGGCACGCTGACGCGCAAGCCCGCCTCCGCCTACTACCACGAGCCGCGCGTGGCGGAGCGCATGGAGCGTTACCTGCAGCTGCTGGCCTCGCTGGAGCTGCACCTGTACCAGTACCAGCGGCAACAGGCGCTCATCAACCACCAGGTCGACCTCTGCATGTTCGAGGAGGCGCAGGAGTAGCGGCAGCGTCGGCGAGGTGTCGCTGCGCCGCGCCGGCTCGTCACCTGTCTGCCGTGATGAGTTGCCGAGAGTGCGAGCGCGCGACGAACGTCTCAGTCACTGGCGGGTACCGCGCAGTGCCATCGTCATCTATCGCTCCAAGGAGCTCCTGGTATGACTGTCTGTGTGGGGTTGTGCCTGCATTCTGCAAACAGCTGCAGGACGGCCAGTGAACGCTTGCTTTTGTATTCATCTGGGATCATCCCATTTCTAGGAGTCAGGCAGGACGCCCTGTACTTGCGTCGCTCACCGCGTTCGCAGAGTGCGCATGTATTACTTGCAAAAGCGCCTCATCTTCAGGCCAATAGGAGAATCAGATGCAATTGGCGGACCATGCGGCAACTCGGATGCGATGAACAGCCACTGTCACGATGACCGACAGCGGTACTGTAACCCGCATCGTGCAGCGAATCGACGGTCTAGTGTCGAACACAGCCCGGTATGCATATAGTTGGAGACGGAGCCTACCAGCTTGGTTGGAGCAGCCAGCTCGGGCCATCTGAGGCAGCGTCAGTGGGCTAGTCGGCTGCCCGATGGCAGGGGATGCATTACCTAACATTTCCATTCTGTGGCCATCAGCAACATGGTACTCGACCACACGACATGTCGCCAAAAACCGTCCTTTTTTGGACCTTGAACCCGTCGTTTTTTGGGGCGCGCACTGCACTGAGGGTCCTCTGGTTTCGACCAACCATGCCATGGCTTGCGGCGTTTACCGCCTGGGCGTGAAAAGCGCATCGAGTCCCAGTGGAGTGTTGTGGTCTGCAAGATGTGCTGCCCGCCGTGCTCGCATTTCCAAGGTCACACCACGGATATTCGAGAACTACGTCAGAGGTCGAACGCCACTCTTCGCGCGACGGCTGTATTCACGAGCAGACGCTGATGGATCAATTGCCACACACCGTCGGCGACGAAATCACCGCCCAGCAACAAGTCTCGCAATCGTACATCAAAACAGGATTATGCTGAAGAGAGCTAGCTACCAGCGCACAGGGTCGCGATGCATGAATATCGAAGCACAACGACGGCAATTAGCTGGGGCACGATAGCAGGATCGAATATCGAAGCGAATACGCATATAGCAGGCAGGCTAACCGTGATAGACGCTGGCAGGGAACATTGGCTGGATCAGAGCCATGCTCAGACCAATAAGTCAAAGAATATGATCTTCAGATAGACGGTTTGGCGTGAACGCACCCAACAGGCGGTCGGCGCGTACCGCCCGGCGTTCCCCGACTACACTCCGAACTGTCGCCAAAAAGCATGCCAAACGCACACCTCGGACTACACTCCGAACTGTCGCCAGAAAGCATGCCAAACGCACACCTCGGACTACACTCCGAACTGTCGCCAGAAAGCATGCCAAACGCACACCTCGGACTACACTCCGAACTGTCGCCAGAAAGCATGCCAAACGCACACCTCGGACTACACTCCGAACTGTCGCCAGAGAGCATGCCAAACGCACACGAACGGAAAGCACACGCACCGTAGCCACGGGGCACCGATATTCCTCGCCCGGCGCTCCACGCAGCCGCGGGCTGCGTGGCCGGAATTGGGCCTACCACCGCGCCCCGGTGCGGGCACGCGGCAAGCGGCTTCCTGCAGACAGCGCCATCTTCCGTCCAGCGGTGCGACACACTCAGGTACCTCCATATCACAGTCTTGCCCGCGTCGCGCGCACGCTGCGGCGCGACGCTCTCCGGTCCATCCCCCTCAGCTGGGCTCGCGGCTTCTGGGCCGACGGCTGAGAGCGGTACAATGGCTGCTTCCCACAGTTGGTACATGCCGGACAAGTTGGCAGCGAACGCACAGACCAACGCCCAGCCCCTCAGTCACAAACAGAGCACAGGCTTTTGGGATTTCAGCCGTGTGCACAGTTTTGCAGTCACCGGCAGAAATACCGCTGAAAGGAGCACCCCGTCACAAGTAGCTGCACCGGTTCCATTCACAGTCGCGTAATATCACGAACACCTCCTCGCGGCTGTCAACAGACCAGCCCTACGGAAAGCTACACAGAAATCCAACAAGCAGCGGTCCCACGCGCCCAATAAGCTTCGCCCGCACCAGGACAGTGGGGCACCCGCGCCCACGCACTAACCAATCACAACAAACAGACAACGCACAGGCGGATCACAGCAAAACCACACGCTCCACACCCTCCAGTGTACGCGTCACTCGCATACATACGTCCTCAGCCGCGGTCCGCCCGGCCCTCGCCAGACCGGAGCTAGGCAGGGTCACGGGCTGACCCACAGGCGACGGCGGCATCTGCAGACGTCATCCTAGACGGCCTCCAAAACCGCGGCATTCTCCGTCCCGCGCCTGGCAGCAGCGTCCGACAGCACAGCTCCGTCCCCGAACCGATACCGCGTTTCCCTGTGCCCCAGCGCGAGTCGAGCACGTGGCTAAAGCGGCCCCTCGCAGCAGCCGCAGCAGCGTGTCCGCCAACGTGGGGTGGTGGCGACCGGCTCGTGCTCCTCCCTCGCGGCACTGAGCACGGGTCAACGGGTGCTGACCCGGGGTCTCCAGGTGTCGGCCTGAGGTCGCGGGCGCCGGCCTGAGGTCGCGGGCGCCGGCCTGAGGTCGCGGGCGACGACCTGAGGTCCCGGGCGCCGACCTAGTCACCAGATGCTGACCTGAGGTCGCAGTCGCCGACCTGAAGTGCCGGACACCGACCTGAGGTCATCAAATGCTGACCTGAGATCGCGGGCGCAGACCCGAGGTCACCAGGTGCTGACCCAAGGTCACCAAGTGCTGGCCTGAGGTCAACAAGTGCTGGCCCGAGGTCGCGGGCGCCGACCTGAGGTCGCCGGGGCCGGACCAGAGACGCGCCGCGGGCGGCGGGTCTCAGCTCTTGAAGGCGATGAAGTTCTTGAGCGCCGGCGGCAGCGGCAGCTGGGAGACGCTGCTACCCACCATGTGCTGCAGAATCACCTCGCGGCAGGAGCTCATCAGGGACTGCACTGTGAACGCAGAGCAGGGCGTCAACGGCGGCGGCTTGGTGCCGACGGCGGGGCCAAGGGCCGATGCTGGCCGGGGCCGTTTGCTGTGGTCGGTGGAGCAGCGACGGGACGGAGAGGACGGCTCAAGGCGACCTCTGGGTGTATGGCAGACGAGAAGTGGTCGTTAGCGCACACTGCACAGGGTCTCCGGTTAGCATAACATCGCGTGACTAATTTGGACGGGTTAATCGCACCTTCTACTTAGATGAGCCCATCGCCAAGCCCGGATCGCCTACTGTGCTTCAAATTTTGAGTGAGCGCACGTGTTTCAATGACCTTCTCGCGTATCCGTCGCCCACAATCATCAGCCCCGCTACACGAGCGACTCCGTCTGACCCACCGGCCACCGCCGTCCTTCTCGCCTCCACAAGCTTCCACGACGCTACTCCGCCTAAACCCCACCAGCTCTCAACTCCTCCTCGCCACACCCGACAGCAGCGCCGCTTGCTCCCGCTTACCGCCATACAACTGCACGATCCGGATCTGCTTGGTGGAGCCGTACACGTCCACCACGGCGTACAGCGGGCCGCAGCCAAACGGAATGTCCTTCTGTACGGCGCCTTGGTCATCGCCGTTGACGATCAGGTGCAGGTCGGCCAGCGCGGCGCCGCGGCGCAGCACGTACATGACGCCGAGCCGCGAGCCCACGTCCGTCGGCAGCACGCCGCCGGCGCCGGCCGAGCGCAGCGCCGCGCGCGGCACCGCCTTGAACGCCGTGCGCAGGTAGGCCGACTCGCCGGCGGCGCCGGGCGGCGGGCGCGCGCGCGGCGGCGCCGCCTCGGCCGGCTTGTTGACGGCCACCAGCCACGAGCCGCGCAGGCTGACCAGGTCTGGCAGACCGTACGACGGCAGCGGGAAGCGCCGGTCCGGGTCCAGCTGCGTCAGCCCCAGCCGCAGGTGGCCGCTCCACCCCGGCTCCGTCTGACGGCAGCGCGGTGTCACAGGTCACGCGTCGGGCGCTGGGAGGCCGAGGCGCGCGATGCGACAACAGTGCGATTGACGCTGAAACATTTGCCACGTCAGTGCCGCTGTACACTCCCGAAAAGTACGCTGACAACTTCCTAACGGCGGGCGAATGCATTTGCATTCTGGGCCTCGATGTAGACCAAGCTTCTGATCATCCAGCTCCTTTCTCGTCCATTGAACAAAGGATGCAAGTCACTGTAAAATTGTTGCAGCACCCGTGTTAGCGGCGAAGAGGGGCGACCCGCGACTTTATCGTTCACAATGCAGACTATTCCCTTGACATGAACTACGCGAGGCGTAAGTGTGGACATCGGTGACCTAACGGCCGTTGTCCGAGCTTGCGTCTGCAAATTTCGCCACCAGGGATGATTTTCTTATTTCACAAGGGGTATCTGGTCATCTCTGGCAAATCGTTCAGTCGATATCAAGGAAAAATCCCACACGAACAGGTCAACGCACATAACGACTATGGCTAACTCACGTGCCACGGAATTGCGATGCCAGAAAGCTAAAGAGAACGTGTGAAACTTCCACTGAGGTCCTGCTGGTACTCGTGGCAGGCGGCGTTCGAAGCAACTCCCATTTCCGAATGCAACAAAAAATCCGACAACACTTAGCGCCATGGTGGATAAACCACAAACGTCCAATGAAACCGTCGATTAATAAGGTCCGTGGGAGTCAACCAAGATAAGTGGCAGTCAGCTGAAATTAAAAGGCCAATAAATACAATAAATCTGGTGGGTGGAGGTAAGTGGGAACGGTCGGTGGAGTGTTCCCAGTGATTTCAGGATGCTAATTCAGTCCACACAATTCGGTCAAATATGATGCTGATGATGGTGGCTGTGCCCAATGGGCCCTTGGGCGCCGACCACCTCGGTCCTATGACGCGCATGCGGTCAAACGTGACTTAGTACTGGCGGTCATGCCATGCTAACCCCACACACCAGTTCCGCTTCGCTGGCACCGATTCAGGCCGGCTGCCGGTACCAAGAAAGTGACATAGTGAATCTCACTCACCCTTTCCCAAAGTATACGACGAATGTCGTCCGCCCTTCAACACAGGTGCAGCTATGAGCTGTAAGCTCCCTCCTGTCCTTCTCCGGGCTCAGCGCCTACCCGCGGAGGCAGGTGTTCGTACTCCACGCGGGCGCTCACCTTCCCAATCCTACCCGCGGAGGCAGGTGTTCGTACTCCGCGCAGGCGCTCACCTTCTCAATCCTACCCGCGGAGGCAGGTGTTCGTACTCCACGCGGGCGCTCACCTTCTCAATCCTACCCGCGGAGGCAGGTGTTCGTACTCCGCGCAGGCGCTCACCTTCTCAATCCTACCCGCGGAGGCAGGTGTTCGTACTCCGCGCAGGCGCTCACCTTCTCAATCTCGACGCAGAAGATCTCGCCCGGCATCAGCGCGCGCTGGCTGAAGGTGATGGCGTTGGCGAAGCTGGCCTTGCGGTAGGCGGCCGTGTTGTCGTCGCAGAGGATGATGTTAGAGCCATGGTGGGTGTGGAAGTGGCGCGTGCGCGGCAGCAGCGGCTGCACGTGCGCCGGCCGCAGCTCCGGCAGGCCCATGTCCATCGCTGCTTGCAGAGGCAGGACGGGTACTTCAGCCACGCTGAAAGCCAGACGGGAGTGTCAATTGCCGCCAATGAAATGCACCACATGGATGGCTATGTGCAAGTGGCCGGCTGGTATACAATTGCAAAGCACTCATATTTCAACTATGGAATATATGTTGGCAGGATGTTCTGGGTGGCTTCAGCCCCGCGGCACAAGGGGTACCACTTTTGGACATCACACCTAGACTTGGGTGCATTATTAATGTTAGTTATCAGGACTTAGACTGAAAGTGTCTGATGCAAGACAACTGGGAAATCTTGACTTTTGTGTTTTAGCTGGCTAATTCTGCCAAACTATGGTCTGTGACCAACTAAAAAAACAACAACAACAAAAACAATCAAGATCCCAGGCAGGTACCCCTGGAATGACAACCTTTTAATGCCATAAAACTGATGCACTTTGATGGAGACATCTGTAACATTTTGGGCAAGCTAAAGCATTCTTTGGTGTCCATGGTGAGCTTAGCTCACCATGGGCACCAAAGTGTTGGAAAAATTGGCATTTCCTGGTATAATGTATACCAGGAGATTTTGTACTCCAGGATTATGACTAGGTAAAATGAGATATTTTGTACTCTATCATGATGCAACAAAACAGCTTTTGGAAAACTCATTTTACCTCTTTGTGTTAGGATAAAATAAAACCAGAACGTGCAACAGCTTGAGACTTGCTGCTTCCATCGGGAGCCGTGTATTGATATCTGCAAGAGCACAAATCTTACATCCCACCAGACTAAGATGCCCAATAGCAATCAGCCTGTGTTGCCACCTAGGTATATCATAAACCATGCATGGAAATGTGAAAAATAAAGCGTGTGAATGTTGATTGGAGTCGCCTTTGAACAATACCGGGAAATGAGAAACAAGTACCAGAATCGCACCGGTCTGTAGATTAGCAAAGCTCTCACTTCCTGTGCCTCACGCAGACCAACTCAAACTTGAACATGACTTAACCTACATTGACGACGAACCGCATTAATTGCCAAGGATGCAACAAACATTCAAAGAAAACCGCACGCACAATCACCTACCGCAGACGGCCGCCTACCCACGCGCCACCACTGTGTCATGTCATTGCAAATAAGAGAATCACTCGTAATTCAGCGTCGAAAACGTCTCAACTATTCAGCGGCTTGCGCCCGCCTCCCATCTCAGGTTGGAGGCTGAACATAGCAAAACTCTCCAATTGGTTTTAATGATTCACCTACTCGTGACTAATTTGTCAAGAGCATAAATATTCTGCTCCCGCTCATGTCTTGAACAGATTTGCAAACATTAGGAGGGAAGTTGTCTAGAAATGAGCATCACGATTATAAAGGACTTACTTGTGCTCATCCAGAACCGCCATGTGGTTGGATTTTTGGCCACTTCCTGATATCCGGAGTACAAAGAATGTTACGGCAGCTGCGAATTTAAACTAAGTTAAATTTCTTGCTTAACGGTGTGAAATTAAAGCTGATAATTCAGGCCTAACAAAATACCCTTTTAAGTAGAAAAATGTCGCTATAAATAGCCAAAAAACTGTTCGGAGACAACCATCTCGCTCCGGCAAAAATACCAGGACACCAGAGTAACATGACCCCATAACTTTGGCCCGGCAAATTAAGGAGAGGTGTTTGTTAGGACAAAAACATCGATTAACTGCAACATAAATCATCATATTTCGCAATGATATCGGTTAAAGCGCTTCAAAATTCATAAATACTTTGCATTATCCGCCGGAGTAAGCGGAGTGACTGACTCCGATCCCTTTTGGCTGGCCTACATGGGTCTGTCAGGCATCGCACTTGCGCTGGCTCGGTAAGTCGATTAAGAGTGCTGCCTGTCTCTGTTGTTAGGGTGGGACGTGCAGGGCCTCGTGTGTTGACCGGGAGTGGGAAGGTGGAGGGCGTGAATGTTTAGCCACTTTTAAAACCAGTTAGCTGGTGGAGCGTGAGTAGCATGACCGTGGTGGAGCGTGAGTAGGTGGCCATCTGTGGCATGTTCATTTGCATTTTTTGTGTACCATTTTGTCTGGCTATGCATATTGTACCCACCCTCCGTTTTGGAGGGTGTATAAGTCCAGTGTGTAGCCAGCCTCCATTTTAGAGTGTATAACCCCGCTGCATAATTACCCTCTGCTTTGGAGGGTGTCTACACAGAGCCTTTCATAAATTGCAAACCAACATATATGCACATGTGTTTCATAGTACAGAGGATGAGACTGTGTAATTTCAGTGTGCCATGTTTAATACTGATGCTTTCTTTCATTTAAGTGTTTTTTCATGAATCATTGTATATACAAAGTGGCACTTTTGTTGAGTGCCACCCATTGTACTATAATCTGTCAAAGATAACCTGAATAAAGCTATAGTGAACCACAGCATTTTGATAATGTTGTACTCCACTATAGAAAATTTGTGCTCTGCTACCATAATTTTTTTTTTTGAATTTCCAACACTGGTGCTATGAAAGCAATATTTTTGAGACATTATACAAAAAGAGTAATTCTCACATGCCCAAATGGTGTTAACTTTGATGGGGAAGGTGAGCTCTAATGCTTCTTTTGCCCTTCACACAAGAACCACCCTCTCACATTACTGTAGGTGCTGGTGGCATGAACA
Source organism: Pollicipes pollicipes (assembly GCF_011947565.3). Taxonomy (NCBI): domain Eukaryota; kingdom Metazoa; phylum Arthropoda; class Thecostraca; order Pollicipedomorpha; family Pollicipedidae; genus Pollicipes; species Pollicipes pollicipes. The sequence goes on from NW_023596818.1 coordinate 15,682,404, forward strand.
TATCTTGCCATTTGGCCACAAGCTAGGTTAAAATCAAACATAAAGATTAATCAGATGCCTGGTGTCAAAGCAAAGCAGAGACACACTGCTTGATCCTTCCCCATAAAGTGATGACCCTCTGTGTTAGGTTTGGCTATATGATTCAGTCTGTATAAGTGTTATGTCCACTCAACATTCATTCTCAATTGACAGCCCACAATATGGTGTTAGTAGTATACATGATGCTGCAGGCCTTAGCTGCAGGCCTCTTCAATCATCATAGGGCTAAAGCTACATACTTAGCACACAATATCATTAAAACAGCCAGCCATACCAGCCACAACAGGCAATGCATGTACAAGGATCATACATAATAGCCAAAGGGTGCCTACATTTCAGCCAAAAAATACATGTTGTCTTCTAGCCCTTCAGGTATTCTCAGGAAGACCAAGAGAGATGGTCATGCAAGGTCAGGCCTTCTGGCACTTTCCAAGGTTTGAGACATTAGAAACTTAAACTGTCACCATCAAATGACCAAAACAACCACCAAAAAGTGCATAGTGAGCTGATGTATCTGAAATTAATGTGTTCCAAATGTTTTATAGCAAAACACCACAAAAAGGCCTAAGCACACTGAATAGCTTGAAAACTCAGCACAATGTGACCTAACTGAGTTCAGTAGCACATGCAAGCATGAGGTTAAGCATGATGACATTGCATGGATATCTGTCACAGTGGTTCAATTTTTGACACACGGATAGGTACATGTACGGAATTCTAAATTTTCTTCAATAAACCAAGCAGCCTCAAAGCTGACACTTCCTTTCTGATGCTTGGCTATGTGTTTGCAGATAATGAAGCATGGTTATACTTTTGTTTTTATTCACGCTTTTCACATACCTCACAAGTCACAGCTCAATGTGCATAACATATATGCAGTTCACAAACCTGTCACGGGCAAGTGCCGCTGGAAACGGTTTGGGACGGCGAGTGCAGCGAAAAATCGACGAACAATAGGCAAGGCTCCAGCATGATACGCAGGTAACCGTGCCAGACAAGCGCAGCAGCGCCTGATCGCCGGCGTGGTACCAGTTTCTTGCCTACGACGGTGTCTGGTCGTTTCTTTGATAAACAGCTTCACACAGGTAACTAGCTTTTCACCGCACACTTACCGTCGTTGCTTATCTGTTTCTATTCAAAACCGTCCCATGATCGCCCGCAGATAGCCTAGACCAAGGCCACCCAGAACGCACAACTCCGTTCTAGGGCCTCGCACACAACCACGTCGAGCAAAACATTGCGAAACTGACGCATGAGGAAATTAAGGATGCCAAAAATAAGTAGCTTGTCTAAAGTACAGCTACTTTTTCTTCTGACATCGGAGTGCTCGGTCAAGGCAGGATTCGTTACAATATATGATTTGAGCACGTTGCATTTCTTAAACCAGCTTAATCCAAAATTGTCAGCGCATTCCAAGGCTTGGATGTAGCTGAATAATTCCAAACCAGACCCAACAAGAATATCCCAGGTCCTGTGCCCGCCAAGGTACTTTCAATTCTGAATTTTCTGACAGCAAACAGAGAATAGGGATGCCGAGACGCACCTGTTCAGTTCTTTTATTCATGGCAAGTAAAACAAAACGACGGAAATATCGCCTGTTTTGCGCTTCTTCCTTTGCTCCAGTGCTGTACAACAAGTCACATTCATATGGTTGTTTTCTTAGTCATCATCACTGTATACACATAGCCCCCCCCCCCCTCGTTCTATGTGATGCCCATCTGCTTGGTGGTGCAACAGCTATAGCATGCGATTTCTCCTTGACACTTGCATTAGTCTGTACGCCAAAGACCTGCGCTGTTACTATCGCAGCTGTAGCAAGCAAAGCTGCATGTATAGGTTTTAGTGGCGCAGCAGTAGGTCTCTTTATCCAGGAGCGTTTTGGGAGTGATTGCTGCTGTTGAGACGGCCGGTGCAATGGAAGAGGCTTCGACGCCTCAACTGACGCCGGCAATATCTCTTTCTTCTCTTCTTTCGCAGGGGGGAGGGGGAGGGGCACAAGAAAGCTTCTTCGGGGGAGCTAGGAGGGTTGTGGGCCAGCCGAGTCTCCAAACTTTTAGCCAGGTCCTCTGCGGTCCCAGGAACTGGCCAAACGACGTGGTATAGCATCGGAACGAGGTCATCTGATGTCTGATCTGTTGGTACTGGGATCTCGCTATCCGAACGTCACTAGACCTGCGCGTCCGCCAGTAGCTCCTTCCTGGCACGCTGAGGGAGGTGTTCCATCTTTCTCACATGTGAGCTCAGTTAGCAAGCATCATTGTGTTGACATGACACGAAGAATACGGCAGCATTGCCTGGAAGCAGTGCTGCTAAAGGAAGCGTTCCACCCTTTGCGCAGCAGCATGAGCGCCAGTAGTGTGAGCTTGGAGAGGCATTTCACTCGCATGCCTCTGTCCAGGTGTTCTTTCGCTGTCTCCAGGTAGTCCTTCAGCTCCTGGTATGTCCTGGCGCCTTTCGAGCACAAACTCTGCAGCAGCACGGCGATAGCGAGGTGCCCCCTCCGCAACTCACCCACCAGGCTATGCAGCTGCAGCGCTGCAAGGGGCTTTTCGTCTCAACGCTCCTCAGCTCATGACAAAGGCCCTTTCCACTGAAGAGTCACGGCTTTCAATTTGCTACCATTAGAGCCAGTCAACAATGAAACGCGACATGACTGTCGGAAGTCCACAAGACTGACAAGCCGACCGAGTGGACGGGCTTCAGTACTCAGCGAGAACGGCTGGTGGCGGACTCCGCCCTGAAGCCCAAAACACTGATGCTGGTCGGGCGGATGGAAGAAACTAAACAGCTACTGATCGAGAGTGCAAAAGCGACGGGTGCGAAAGGTTTTGATCTTTGGCAAAACATCCCATGCAATACCATGTGCCAAGACCGAGTGACGCTCACGCTGCGCAAACTGGGATAGCTCAAAGTCGACAAACTTGTGTGTGAATGCGATATTTTAGTCATGCTCAACATCCTCAAAACCACCCGCGAGCCTTACATGCTACGAGAGCATGCTGGACGCCGTTCTGACTGTGTCCGTTTGTGCCACTCGAGTAAAGGCCGTCGAACACCTGCAGCTGCAGCGTGTACGCACTGAGTTTTGGCGCCGCTCGTTCATACTTCACATATCTAGCGTCTGGAACTTGCCACCTGTAAACGTGCGGGTATCAGTGGCCGCGACCTACGCTACCGTAAGGGCAATCTTCACCTTCTGTTTGTCAGGAAGATGTTCACATGTTGCTGTGTGCTGTGCCGCATTCATCTGCGCTGTCTGTTTTTTCTTTTGTAACTTGAGTTTGTGAATTGATGTGGAAGCTAGAAATCCACTTTGTAAAAGGTCATAAATGCTTGTCTTACGGATATATATATATATATATATATATATATATATATATATATCACAGCGGCGTCCTATACGCTTTCGCAGCATCTCTGGCTCGTCGGTGGCTGTGAAGATATGAAACATGACTATAATATCGCCTTCATATACAAGTCCATCGACTTGATCCACCCAAGTTTGCGTAACGTGGGTATCTCGGTCTTGGCATATACATATATATATATATATATATATATATATATATATATATATATATATATATGTGTGTGTGTGTGTGTGTGTGTGTGTATCCATACACATTTAGCTATATATTTAAGTAGGACAGCAACCCGGGTATAAACGGGCGAATCCCGGTAAGTTTTTTGGCTTAGACCCTTATGACGACTTCCACGACTCTGGACCCCGAACCGTTTTGAGAGATTGACACCCATGGTCTAAATTAACCTCGAAAACAATCAGCCATTGAAGGGGCGGAATGTGTATGACGTTTCTATGACGTCATAAACTTTTGAGGGATTTCAAAACACGCGGCTCGAAAAAATTTGCACAAGTCCATCTGCACTTAGTTCGGAAACGAAAGGACTTGGACGAAAGGGAGTGTCTCAGCTTTGAGGCGTGTTTCATATATATATACCCTGGTGGAGGCTCAATACTTTTTACGCATAATAAAAGCAGCACCATCAAACTTAAATAATGATACAAATTATTATCATTTTCGAGTCAAATTTACACAGTCAACGCTTCGTAACAACACCACATGTTTTCCTTTCTTGGTAGCCACAGGGTGTATCCAGAGTCCGCGACAACTGCAGTCGTCGCGACCAGCGTCGTCATGACGATGGCAGAATCTGCTGAGGACCGCTGTCAGTTGTAAGGGCTAGAGATGCCATTTTTGAGCCGTTTTAACCCGGACATTGTGGGCCTGCGGGTTTAAAAGTGGTACCTCTACTGGTACGAATGACGGCGGTGCAAACGCACATTTGTGATTGACATAGGGGTGGCAAGAGCCAGTTGCCGAGAAGCGCATGGGTTGAAGTTTGGGCCATTGCGTTACCATACACTATGCGATGCTCTGTTTCCCCAAGTCAAAGTGCGCTTGATTAAGAGCCACTGTGCTGAAAGTCGTTGGGTTCGGAATTGGGTGGAGCCGTACGGTGCACCGCATGTACCTGCGCTTGTCCGTCTTATCGTTTGTGTCTATTGCATGTACGCTGATGTGGGAGCTAGAAAATTCACTCCGTGAAAGCTCCTAAATATATATCGATGGAAGAAAGGATGCAAACATATTTCACCGGAGCGGACTTGCACGATCGGATGGTAGGGGTCAGGGCTTACACAACAAGCAATGCTTAGCGTAAGCTATAATCCCAGAAACATATCCATTCAAAAACGTTCGGATTAAATCTTACAAAGTAAAGACCAAAGCCTTAGTAGCAGTGTCCCGTTGAATTTGGGGCATAAGAACCTGATGGTTGCACATATTTCTCTCTGAAAACATTATTTCCAGCTTTCGCGATATTCTTTACACAAACATTTTTGACAATAAATGCGCTTACAGCATCACAAAATATATACTTTGGAAAAAGCAAGGCGAAAGAAGCGTATTACTCTTATTCTGGTGGACAGGCCGTCGATTGAGATTTCTCCCGCGGAAACGGCTGCTTCAAATCAAAATTATACGGCGTTCAAAATTGGAGCGAGAAAACCGGTGCCACCGACCAAACAAGAAATGAAAAGCACAAAAATGTGGCGTATCTCCTTTAAAAAGGGCATAACTGTGAACTGCCGGATATTGTTTCAAAAATGGCCATATCGGCATAAAGCCCCATGCAAATGCCGAACTTTGCCTTCACAAACCAGTTTCACGCAGCATCAAGATGGTTTCAAAATGCAAATCACTATTTGAAAGGTAAGAAATGTTGACGTGTCTGCGTCTTTTTCGTTCAACTCTTTGAAAAAAGCACGGGGAGTTTGGCCAGGGTTGAACAGAATACGGCTTCCGCCAGCTTCCGGTGAGGCTGGCTGTTGTGCCGGCTCCGGCGAAGCCGGCCGCGCGCTGTCTTCGGCGAAGCCAGCCGCTGCGCTGTCTGTGGTTGCGTCAGCAACTGCGCTTCACCCCGACAAAAAGAGTGACAGCACGTAATTATATCTCGGGCGGCACTTTTGGCTCAGGCGTATCTTCTTGCGCTACAGACTTGTCGCTCCTGTGGCCCCTTGCGTCCATCATTCAGAAGTTAGATTATTGACAATGTACACATTTTTCCCTAGTCAACCACCCGAGCAAGTAAAAATTGTGTCACGGTTTGCAATTAGTTGTGTGATGGAAACGTCCATATGCCTTTCTGGGTTTTAACTGAGTTTTTGTCACGCGCCGCCACTGGTTGCCGCAATAACTATTTATGGGGAGCAGACATCGCGGTTGTGTGCACAGACGTCGAATGAGATGCTGTGTAAAGGTGCGGCGTGCAAATGAACATACAGCTACTCCACATTTTTCTCGAATTACGTGGCTAGTCGGTGGCGCTTGTTCCAGGAAAACTTCTTTATAAGTAGACGATGTAACTTACCTTCTATAGGTTTTAGATGCCAAAAAGGCGTGCGTTGACATTCGTGGCACAGCAAAGCACTTCATGTACCAGGTGAGCTGCAATCGACCGCTCGCCTACAAAATCCTGACGGTCAGGGCGATGATCAGCTCCGCTCAGAAAGACCCCTTTGGTTATCTTGAGATGATATCGTATTGACGTAGTAAGTAAATTTTGACATAGCGCCGCACCGCCTGGCGAGAAACTGATACTTATTCAAAAGTTATGCTGTTCGAAATGGCTGTTTACATCGGTTCTGAAAAACACTCGCCGTGGTGACCTTATGCTTTGTGCGATTAGATATCAGAGGTTAGAAGTCAACAGAACATAGGGTAAGGTTTGATTCAACTGTAGCTCAATCATTAGCGATCAGTTGCTTTTAATGCGTTTATGATAGTGCAAAGCGATGATAGTCAAATCACCGTATCAAACTACAAAGATTATACAGTTAGTTGCATTAGGCCTCTAACATGATTTTGCGCTTGCAGGGTTACAAACATTGTGGAATGTTTTCCCCCAAATATCGTCAGCCACATTTCGATGTCTCTGTTTATCAGAAGCTGTATGGAGGTATATTTTGCTCTCAGGTTCGGTCGGAATATCACTACGCCACATTCAATTTTTTCTTAAAGGCATCGAGTAGCCAGTTTCTCAAAGCAAAAATGCAGTAAAATAAGTACAAAAAAATGTCAGCATGACACACGAATTATACTCTGAAGTCGACTTCATTTGTATAACACAGCTGCATGCATCCTGTGCATCACTGTGCCATAAGGCGGCAGCTAGCCTGCATGAAATCATATAACAAGAGCCTACCTTCAGCGATCAGTCATTTAGAAGGGGCCTGTTCGCAATGACAAGTACAGTAGGCTGCTTATGATTGGATCAATGAAGAGGTCCTTTTCAGTGTCCAATGACAGCTCATGTTTACTTCACATGTTCTCTTGAGCTCTGAAGGCTAAAGTCTGACAGTCCCACCTTTAATGCTCAAGATATGTTTAGTAAGCACAGGCATTGTGTACTTACTATTCGCATGATCTCGTCCACAATCGCTACGCAAAATAAAGCCCCCCATGAGTGGAACATCTTAGGAGATGAAATTGAGCACTGAAGGAACTGATAAATAGAAGATAGCTTCCTTCACCGAATTAATCACTTATGGACAACATTGCTACCAGAATCAGCACATAGTTCGGCAGGCATCTCCACCAGGTCACACACATCTACAACACGTGTTCCTCTGTTTATTACGTGGCACGGATACTTACAAACACAGCGCGTCGGGAGCAAGAAAAAACGCTCAGCGGTCGACGCAACTAAATGGTGTCGAGAGGTGGGCACACACCACCATGGGCGAGTCGACGGGCAATGATATCACACAAATTCCTTGCGGACGGGGAGCTGTCTCTCTCTCTCTCTCTCCTCTCTCTCCTCTCTCCCTCTCTCTCTCCTCTCTCTCTCTCTCTCTCTCTCTCTCTCTCTCTCTTTCTCTCTCTCTCCTCTCTATCTCTCTCTCTCTCTCTCTCTCTCTCTTCTCTCTCTCCTCTCTCTCTCTCTCTCTCTCTCTCTCCTCTCTCTCTCTCTCTCTCCTCTCTCTCTCTCTCTCTCTCCTATCTCTCTCTCTCTCTCTCTCTCTCTCTCTCTCTCTCTCTCTCTCTCTCTCTCTCTCTCTCTCTCTCTCCTCTCTCGCTCTCTCTCTCTCGCTCTCTTCTCTCTTCTCTTTTCTCTTCTATCTCTCTACATGGCGTCAACTGCCTCTCACCCTGATGGAAACGCGGGCATCGCAGGTAATCGAACCCCGTACCCAGGCGCGTTAACCACGGCATCATCGCCACCTGCCCCTTTGCTTTCATATCCTGATAAGCGTTGCTTTTCAACCAAAGCGTCCTAATTGTAGCTGGAGATAATGCCCCCCAAATCGTTAACTTATGTGGCTGGTTCGATGTCAAGCCAGACAAGGGAAAACTTACATATTATTTTGTCTTATTCGATGGCAGTTCGGGTTAAGGAAACGCACACTCAAAACATAAGAAGTATGTGTGTGCTGCTGGAATTATGCCAAGTTTGGTGGTCGTTGTCATGCCAACGTCATACACAAATCTACGCCACTGCTATATGTGCAAATTACGGCAAGGGTCACGTGGCGGCTTTGAGAAACTGACTTAATGTGTACTTAAAATCGAAAGTACGTATGAATTCTTGGCGTAAAATGGTACTTTCGCTTCGAGAAACTGATTACAGGTGGCCGCGGCTTAACAAATACCCCTGGTGTTACCGGGGCGATAACTTTCTGCGCAGTGCATCCAGATTGAGGTGCCGGTTTAGATAAGCCTGAGCTCTCCGGAACTCGCTTTGTCTTCATGTCATTTACTCAAAAGTCTCCAGAGACGTCCATTAGCGGCTACTACGCACCAAATCTGCCGGTTCCAGCTTAGGCTGCTGGCATGTCACGCGATGGGTAAAAGATTTAACCGGTCTAAACATTGCAACCGACAGCGTCTAGCTGCTGGTCAGTTGCCAACAGGGACGGATGTGTGTGTTAGTACGACAGCATATCGTTGGGTCAGTCGCAACTGTCCAAAGTACACATTACGCTGTTATTTAACGTTTACAGCGACCAAAAGCATGTGAGCTAGATTTATGTTCAGCGGGTTACCAAAATGAGCTGACGTTACATGCGGGTAACACAAGGTGGGGCAATGTATTTCCCTTCAAGCGCGATTGCGATAACTTCCCCAAGACCACTCCCGTGAAGCACATCCCAAGCTTTTCCACACGGGATCACACCATGATTGCGTACATCGCAAGCATAGGTATACAGCATTCGCCGGTAAAATGCTGACCCTTTGACCGGCTGCTACGACAGTTATAGGCCTTACTCGACGCCGCATGATTTGTTCTGGCCGGCACTTTCGCAATAGATAGTTTTTCTACGCTATCGCGATGCGTTTTTGTTTTGCTTACTTATCATATGATGAACTCAAATTCCAAGTCAGAAAGTGTTGCGCGATGAACAGTACATGAAAGCACGGAACGAATTTTTCCGCACTCGACGTAGTCATGTTAGCCCCTTCCCCGTTCTAGCCCCAACCTGTTGTTTCCTATCCACCACTCATGATATTTGTCCGGAGGGTGGCTGTCTGCTGTGCTGCCCCTTGTTGGCTGTATTCAAGTGAGTGATTTTCATTATTGTCCTCAAAACCGAGTCCAAATCGAGCTCCCCATTGCAGGGAAGCATTGCTTGTTCACTGGGATGCTTGTTGATTCGTCCTCCGTGGCAACCTGTGCGGGCGTGTGTGCGTGGCGTGCGTGCGTGAGTGTGTGTGTGTGTGTGTGTGTGTGTGTGTGTGTGGTGTGTGTGTTGTGTGTGTGTGTGTGTGTGTGGTGTGTGTGTGTGTGTGTGTGTGTGTGTGGTGTGTGTGTGTCTGTGTGTGTGTGTGTGTGTGTGTGTGTGTGTGTGTGTGTGTGTGTGTGTGGTGTGTGTGTGTGTTGTGTGTGTGTGTGTGTGTGTGTGTGTGTGTTGTGTGTGTGTGTGTGTGTGTGTGTGTGTGTGGTGTGTGTGTGTGTGGTGTGTGTGTGTGTGTGTGTGTGTGTGGTGCTGTCTGTGTTACTTTTCCTTCGTCGGTCTGGGTCAGTATTCGCTCATCCATGCGTTCTACAGGCTCAGCTGATCACAATGGCTGGCGGACATACCGCAGCCGACAGCTATCTTCCTTTTTGATCCGGTACGTGCTTCCTTCCCTTCTTCTGATGAATGGCCTCTCCCACGGCGCCTGAAGTTGCCCTGTCCTCCCCGGCCTGTCGGTACCTTTATGAGCGCGGCATTTCCCTCTTGGTACTGCTTTTCGTGTCCCCTCTACTAGCTTTTTAACATCCTCGTCTTCTTCTTCTCCTCTTCCCTGGTGATCGCCTGTTCGTGAGTCCCACCGAGGTTTAGGACGGCATGTCTTACCCAACCTTCTTCCATAGCACTGTGGTTTGTCACTCCGCCGTCCAGTTGAGCTATCTCTGCGTGCGTGGGTGACGTCCATACTCCAGATAGAACGTGAGCAAGCTGTCTAAATATAGATACGAGCTTCTACCGAAAATCCTAGCTGTTTCAAAGCAGCAAAGAGTCGATCATAGATTAACGCGCACAGCTGCTTCATTTCACTGCGGATGAAATGTGCTGGCCCGCTTTCTGCCAATCCCCACCCACCTTGCCAATGCTGTCAGACTTCAATCATCGATTTTCAGGCCTCGATCAGTGAGCAGTGAATGAGGAAGTCGATGCCTGAAGACAACTAACTCAACCCTTGTCAGAAATGCGGTTTTAGCTGTCTTACCAGGATTGCTGTTAGCTCCACGCCTTCCGCCAACAAGTCCAGCAAGTCAGCGAAATTGTGGTGGTCTATGTTTTAAGCGGCTGTGTTCAAACTGGAGTAAACTACACCAACGTTTGCTAGGGAGAAATATTTCGGTGGATTTGGTTTTGATTCAGCGCGATTTTACGGCCCCAGCTGGAACGGATGGGGCTCCAGTATGTTGAATTCCAGAACGGCTCCCAAAATCACGGCATTAGTCGCCTGCCGGTTGATTGCTAGTGTCGCTGTGGGTCGGGCAGTGTTAAGACTCTGGTTGTACCCAGTACATTGTCTACATGGTATAATTGTTTTCCTGGCATTGTCTGCAGCGGTTGCCGAGAACTGATATTAAGGTGAAAACTCCCCTAAACCATCCAAGCCCGATGAATACGTTACTTTTCGTACAAGCGCGCGTTCAAAGTCGCACATAGCGATCAGCACCGTTGCCAGTGCCATCACCCGCCTTTTTCCACTTGGTCGCGAGCGGATCCTGCATCGCTGTGACGCCCCATCACCGCGCGATGGCGCCAGCTCCGACACCCGCCCAGATATTTTGGGGCAAGTTGTGAGTTTTGCATTTCCGATGCTAAGCTCGTAAGCGTGTTTGCGTGTGCTTATGAGCGTCATGCTGTTCGCGCAGGCAGGACGGATCGACACCACCAGCGGATGAAGTATCTCGAAATGCAAAACATGAACTGAATTTCAGTGTCGTGTCCCGGCTGGTGACGCCACTGTAGCCGTTACAGTTGGAGATGGCGATGATTTAGGGTTTTGGGGCGTATCGACTGCTGTAGGTCATGCAGCGCCAATAGCTATTATTTTATGGAGGGCCGCAAATCAAGCAAGTGTATCAGTCAGGTCACCCTATAAAGCCTTGATGATCAGGCCTGGCATTTTGATGAAAAGATCACTGGGAAGTCTTCAGCGCTAAGAGACTGGAACACGTTACCAAACTCGACAGCGTGCGAGCAACCGCTAAAAAGTAACATAGCGTATGACTCTGGACGTTGTGTCCGAAAAACTGCGCTCTCGTTGCAGTAAGGTAGCGGCAAGTGACGAGTATGTGATGCACGGTCAGCGGGCCAGAGCATCGACTACAGCGTGGTCTGTCGTCGGCCAATGATAGGTGACGGTGTGTAGCATATGTGGGCCCATGCGTAACCGGCAAAGAGCAACTTCTTTCCTCCTACTGTTGCGAAAGCACGACCGCCATAGTTCGATATGGCGTTTCGCTGATTTCAGCTTGTTGGCGCTCACCAAGTCCCAGTGGAACTGCCATCGCTCCTGCATAAGCGACGACACTGCGGGGTACCTGTCTTGAGCTGGTAGTGGTGTTATAGCAATATGTGTCTCTGTCTTAGCGGGCTTTGCTGCTGCATCGGCAAAATCATTTCCGCTGATCCCCACGTGACTTGGGATCCAACACAGCACGACCGCTTTTCCTGCTCGATCCAGTGACCTAAGACGCGAGTGAATGTCCTGGAACAGTGGATTCGACGTAGAGAAGCCATCAACAGCCAGGAGGCTCTTCAGGGAGTCGGAAAGAATCAAATGCAGACCGCCGTCGTCTTTTTCAATAAAACGGAGAGCTTTGCTTCTGGCTATAAGCTCGGAAGCGAAGACTGACGCTTGTGCAGGCAGCGTGAATGGCCGTGCTGTGGAACCACAGACAATAGCGCACCCTACAGCTGCGTCAGTTTTCGAACCATCCGTATAAGTCATCAAGCATCCTTCAAAGGAGGCTATGTGCTCTAAGGCTGCGTCTTTAAGTTCTGTCATGAGAACGCATTGTTTTTGCACGCTCCATAGCGAAGCATTCACTCTTGGCGATGCTAGCTCCCAAGGAGCAGTCTTTTGGGCTTAGGTCTGATGACACATTGTAGGCTGAAGCCGCTCGCGTCCAGTTCTCGCATTCGTACACAAAAGGGAGAAGTTTGTGGTGACCGTTGAAGTAGAAACAGCCTTAACGAGCTACGCGAAAACGCTGCTTTGTAGGTGGGATGATCTTGGAACTGCGCCAGCTTGCGCGTGTAGCGCGGTCCCAGCATCTGCCTTGACCATGCTAGTGGATGCCCGCGATCCTCCAGACTATGACTATGGGCGATGTTCGAAAAGCCCCTGTGGCGATACGCAGTGTGGCGTGGTGTACCGTGTTCAAAGTACGCTTGATCAGGTCTAATGTACCGCCATAGATAAAGCAGCCGTAGTCAAGTTTTTGGTGAATGAGGGAACGGTACAGGAGTAAGAGCGTCTCCCTATCAGCGCCGTATAATGTACGTCCCACACACCCTTCATATGTTGAGGGATTTGTAATATTTTTCACGGAATTTTATCGTGTGCTCTTGTTGTTTGGTGTCAGTCAAATCGCATACCAAGAAATATCTCGGTATTCTCAACGGCAACGCGTTGCTCACACAGCCTCATTCCCATTTCAGGACAATGACGGCGACGGCGACAGAAATGAACCGCAGATGTCTTCGATTTGGAAAACCGGAACCCGCTGAGCACGCTCCACTTCTCCAGACGTGTGACAGCCAGCTGCAGTTGTCGCTCCATCGTGTGAATGGTCGATTAGCTGCACCAAAAGGCGAAGTCGTCTACGAACAGAGAACGGCTATGCCTTCCTTGTCCCGAATCCGTCGGCAGCGCTGTCCCGCGATCCATACCGTTAAAAAGAGCACGATTAAGGCTATCCAGTGCCATACATGCCATGCGTGGTGAAGCGTGCGAATTTACTCGTGGGAATCACTGTTAAATGAACCATTTTCAAATCAGAAGGCAGGTTCCGCGTCATTTGTAAATTAACGGAGCAGCGAAGTTCGCTGCTGCGCGCTAATCGATTGCTAATCTTCCGGTTATGAAGATGCAGAAACATGCCATGAGTATGACACGTGATCAAATTGATGTCATTTGACATGATCACGCCGCTTAGCAGGGCGGACGCCGCTTGATCCCTTCTGTTTCCAGAACATGCGTTGTTTAGCATGATGCCTCATTAGTGCTCACTCCCCATTGGAGTTCGACATTACACAGATGAATGTGCATCGGAAATAATCGACTTATAACCGCGATATCCCAAAGTTTGACCAATGCCGGGAAAAGGTACGGCCGCGGGGCTCCCTAATGACATTGCTATTGGCTTAAAATAAGGGTTGTTTTATTCGTTTCATTAGATTTACTAATCCGTTTTAACACCGTAGTGTTACCTCAGTAACCATTGACATGCTTTTGGTCATGGCTAACGGTAGAGGGATATAACCGATCTGAGGGATGGCTCAAGCAATGTGGACCACATCTCCCCAGTCGAATGATATCTAAGACACACATCACTACTGTCTAGGCAGGCAACGTGCCTAGACTTTGATAATGCCTAGCAAAGTAATACTTTGCATGCTTTCCATTTAGTGCCTTTGCATGAAATCCCATCACATGCATTTATTTCACCTGGCTTTGCTTAAAGGCAAAGTTGAAAATGCGAAAATATCGAAGCAAGCTAAGATCTGATGACATAACATGAAATAAGCTTGCAACCATGGGTATGCTTTTAAGCGCAAAAGGCTGCTCAAGACAACACAGTTTCCTTGCTAGTGAATATGCTCCTCAACTCCTCAAGACGTCATCGCTTGATTGCGTCATGGAACGTTTCAATGACGTCAGAGTCGCTACCAGACTAACAGTGCGAAATTACCACCGTAGAGGACTTTTATTACTTGTAGTAGTCAAACATGTAGTAAGGTCAAGATGGACAAGGAAGTCGGCGTTTTTTTGCAGAACCTAACTATCGTTATATATGTGTTTTGTTGGCCTTTCCTCAAGGTTTTCATGTTTTATATCTGTCCGTGCTATTTTTTATTTGCAATCACAAAGCCAGTTACGGCACTATTTTTAGTTATTCAATCTCCGGTCTCATTCCCGTCATAACCAGTAACATTGCCCAAATTCCTGTAATGCGCAGCACAAAACGTGATTCTAATTCGAAACTGGTACTGAACGCATTTCATCGGCTCAGGGCCAACTGAGTCTCGTTGACGCCAAAAATCGTGCTGGCGTGCGGCAGACATAACTAATCCGGCATCATGTTTGTTTTTGCCTTGAGCACGGCATGGTCAATCAGATGGCAGTATTCACGCGATGTTTATGTGGCGTCATGCATGCCTGGGTGACCTTGAAAAAGCCTTTACGAAATTATCTGTACAATTCGCAAGCGTCAAGCTCAGAAACAATAAGACTTTAAGTCTTAAAAAGGGCATGGCTAGGAATTGCACACAGTAATCTTCACAATGAGCACCTCAATTAAAAACGCATACCAATGTAGAACACTCTACTTAACGGAGATTCTGAGAGTGTTCTTGTTTGCCAAAGTGCGAGGGGCATGATCAAACTGATAAATATACCCTTCTCCCAGGGAAGTAAAATCTGATCCTCTAGTGAAGATTTTTAATCACTGAAAATGGGGTGAACATATTAACATCAAGCTTTTAGCGCCCTCTCCCATTTACATTACACTCTCTACCCAATCTTACCGTAGAAAAACCTATGCCATTTTTAAGGTTCCGAGAAAATGACATTTTAGTGACGTTACAACATCCACTTTGTCTCACCAAAACAGAAGATTTTATTGAGGGGATTTTTTTCAGGAAAAATGTTGAAGGGAAAAGATCGTGGCCACAACAAAACAAGAATATGGAGCATTACATGAAATATGACATCCAACTCTGAATAAAGAGATAACTTCCGGATAATATGTCTTGACATAATAGCATTTGTAATAAAGTTCAAACTACTCAACATGCTTTAAACGTTTGGAGAAAGTTTAAAAAACACTAGGCAATGCAAAGTACAGCCAGTCTAGAAATGCTATTGGTGCTTGTCTTTCTAACGTCTGCAAAACAAAAACGTCGCGTCCACAGCCGACTTTTTACGGGGTCGGACGTAATTTTTAGTGCTGTGATCAAGAGGTGATTTCACTGCATCTGTCGGCTTGTCTTGGTGCCATTAAATACGAGAGGGAAAAGCAGATTATCAGGATGCTAGTGATTTCTTTTTTTTGTTATTGTCGGTCGGTCGGTCGGTCGCATTGATGTTAAACCAGAATAAATGTGTGAGGGTTTTTTTAATACTTGTAGGCCATTCGCATATTTTGTCGAGGTAGCGAATGGCAATTTTGCATTGACTTGTATTGGTCACGTGACAATAAAACATGACGTTGTTTAGTAGGCTACTGCTAGAGCAAAACTAGAATCCCCAACCAATGACAGCTTTAGACAGAGATGACTGAGTTGGGAACGTGTCGTCCGCGGATCGGGTTGCATCTTTGTTCACTAATAAAGACTGCGTCTGCAAAACCCAACAAAGTTGATGCAGGAGCCTTTCACATCTTCAGTCTCTGCTTACGTGTAACCCTTCCTATGGTGGGAAATTAATTTAACCCCGGACATGAACAGAATGCGTTTCCATCTATTCAGTCACAGCCGAGGCTGTCCTTCGGCCACGCTTTGCTGGCGGATGTGGTGGAAGCCATTTGGTTTCTACAATTTTAAAAATAGTTCAATAAGGCTAGACCACACATTTTAATACGTTCTCCTCAATGCCCTCAAAGCACAAGAGCTGACAGTGGGAGTAGCCTGAGCACCCACTGTCAGCTCCTGGGCATAGGAGGCCACATCAAATATGCGTTTGCCCCGTCATTGCGAGAACGGACTGCACACACTATGCATGTGAGAAACGCGGCAGATAAAGCTCTACTTCTGGCCTTTTGTGATGCGCATGAGATTCATTTATTGGATCTGACAGTCCCTTTGAAACAATGAAACCACTTCGGAATCAGTGGGTCCGGGCTAAACTACAGTTAGAAGGCGTCCCAAATAATAGTATGGGAAGTCTCTAACACTCTCTTTCCTCTTTTTAGAGTCAATGAGATGACTGTAATGGAAATAAGCGCAATATTAATTCAAGCACTAAAATCAGGACACCAAAATTACAAAGGATTTCTCATTAACAATCAGTTCAAGCGAAATGGAGAGCAGAAAAACGTACAGCGGAAAAACACCGTTTTTTGTGTAGCTAATGCAGGAAGTTACGTACTAATGAAGACGAATTTCGTCCTTATTTTTCTCAAGAGCACATTGATGCTGATTGCATCACAGAAACATGGATGAATGAGCAAGTTTTGGGGACAGGATTCCGCGTCTGGCGTCCGTCGAGTACGGACGTGCGCGCCTCTGACCTGTCTCACGGCATGGTGATCTTGTGGTGAGTTCGGTGGGTTTGCACGGCAGAGCGGTGAGTGGATGGTGCCTCGTGATTGGATGAAATAGCTGAGGGACGGGATAATAGTGGTATCGCTTCGCTCGCAAGTTGGCGAGAATGTCGAAAAATGGCGGTAGCAAGGGAAAAAAGCAGTGGTCAGTGTGCCGTCAGGGGCGGGGCTGCCGGGCTCTGGGGTTAGATCTTGGAACTCGAGGCCGGAAGGCATTGAATGCAGGTCCCACGGCAGCACTCTGGTTTTCTCCGTCACTGCCATGCCGCGGCGCCCGGTTGCGCACCCGTGGCCAATAGGGGCGTGCCCGGGCGGCCCGCCGGGCAGCCAGCCAGTCGCCATCAGAGGACGCAGCTGGCGCTTGGGCAAACGATAACACGACATCCGAGGCCTGCCAGTGGCGGACCCGTCGGCCGCCGCGGTGCGGAGCGCGGCCGCGCCCGTGACCTCGTCAGCAGCGGAGCCAGGTGATCAACAGCAGGCCGTCACCTCAGTTCCGGAGAACGAGACGGCCGTGCGGAGCCCTGCTGGGGATGGATAGGAGGATGACGAGGGGCGCTCCCCTCTGTGATCAAAGACCATCTGGCGATAACCCCAGGGCGAGAGGACATCGACCACGCGCGTCGGACGTCGGCGGGCCGAGGCAGGATTGTGGGCCGATTTACGCGCGGTGGTCCCTGGTCCGCTTCGACGGCGGATCAAGGCAGTGGGATTCCGTCCAGAGTTGAACGTTCTTGGCTCTCGTTGTCTGTCGACGAGTCGCTGATTAAGAAAAAACAGCAGGTGTATCTAAAACTTCTCAAACTAAGTGAGGTCATGTGTATGCTTTGTACAGCCGGGTTGACAATGTGTTCTTTTAAAAACATGGATCTGGGGTGAGCTTTAGAACACACGTGGTTGGAAATGTTCAAAAGCGTCTCAACCGTTTCTCGGAGTAAACCTGAGACATAGGCAATGCATTATGGCGGTGCACGTGATATTATCAGCAACCCTCCGAGGTTGTAATCAATGTGTTTTTTTTTAGTTTGTATTTCTTTTTGCACGTTTTTGTCACCGTGTGCTCTTTTGCGAATCAGCAATGGTATGAGCCGAAAGACAATGGCCTCTGTTAATGCCGTGTGCTGGGGCGGGTTTTTGCCAGCGGTCCCTGCACCTGATAGTTCCTACGTATTTTTATGCAATGTATGTTACAATCTGTATGCATTGTTCACTGTTCGCCAAAACAAACTATTTGGAGACAGAGTCAGCGAGTGTGAACTCAATGACTATGGTCATTTTTTGTATCAGCGCAAAAATAGAACTAGCGAGGGTTGTTATTTAGGTTAAGAAGGTTTTGCTTGCCACCTTGGTTGGGGTGCTGGCGTACCAGAAATGATAAAATTCGTTGGCTGGATTAAGAGGTGCGTCAATTTAACATAATCAGATCAGGTACTATGTATAGACCACCCGATCACACACAAGCAACGGATGCTCTAATGATTCATGAAATATGCCAATTGTGTAATAGCAAAACTTTGCTGCTGAGTGAC
Organism: Pollicipes pollicipes; assembly: GCF_011947565.3. Classification (NCBI taxonomy): domain Eukaryota; kingdom Metazoa; phylum Arthropoda; class Thecostraca; order Pollicipedomorpha; family Pollicipedidae; genus Pollicipes; species Pollicipes pollicipes. Next base: position 15,700,484 of record NW_023596818.1, read on the forward strand.
ATCAATCAACCAAAAATTGTCAGGAGCTCATTTCCGATTCAAGTCAAGTTTGTCTAATGACGAACAAATTTATGCATTGCTTTGAGGCAAACGTTCAGTTTGAAGTTATTGACCAGCCTACCCGGAGTTCTGAAATTCTGGACCTTGCTCTTGCAACCGATCCTGAAGCCATTCAAACCATTTTTGTGGATGGACCTTGTGGAAGCAGTGATCACAACAGCATGGCATTAAAAGTTAGCTGGAAGAAACCTGCGGTTGGTACATACCTGTGCTCCCTCAGTATGGAGATTGTGAGAGTTTCGGATATGTTAAGAGACGTTTCGGTTGTGTTGAGAGAGAGAGAGAGAGAGAGAGGGGGGGAGAGAGAAAGAGAGAGAGAGAGAGAGAGAGAGAGAGAGAGAGAGAGAGAGAGAGAGAGAGAGAGAGAGAGAGAGAGAGAGAGAGAGAGAGAGAGAGAGAGAGAGGAGAGAGAGAGAGAGAGAGAGAGAGAGAGAGAGAGAGAGAGAGAGAGAGAGAGAGAGAGAGAGAGAGAGAGAGAGAGAGAGAGAGAGAGAGAGAGTCGTAAAACACAGCACAGTTTTTCGCTCCTGCTGATCAACCTCTGGGATATTTCAAAGTATTTTTTTATTAATCTATCAATGAAAACAAATCTATAGTTGCTATGTATCTTAATTTTGGCAAGACCTTACATAGTTTTCTTAACTGCAGACTCATCTACCAATTAAGACCTCATGACATTCATGGATGCCTGTTGACTTGAATAGGTAGACGGTTAAACGGTAGGAGGCAGAGTGGCAAGTACGCCCACTTTTTAAAGTCGGAAAGTGGTAAAAAGCGCTGTACCCCAGGAGCCTGTTCTCGGCCTACTTTTGTTCATGACATTTGTGAACCACGTTAAAGATGTTTTTTCGTCAACAGTTTTTAAGTTTGCAGGACGAAATAAAGCTGATGAGAATCGTTGAATCGGGAAAATGTTGCACACATCTGCAAAATGAATGAAATGCGTTTATGAAATGGTGAAAAGTAAAAAACATATTTTGATCATGATGTATGCCATTCTCTTCATTTTGAGAACAGAAATCTGTGTTTTAAGGATCAAATGAAAGGCCATTGCCTGCTTGTTACCGACCATGAAAATAATCTCAGAACCTTGAAATACAGTGATCTAAAAATGCCAAGCACAGCAAAAACAGTACAATGCAATATTTTATGATGCTTTGGTTAATTCGCAGAGCTGTGCAATACCAGAGCAAAGAAGCAAAGCGCCTATTTTGTTCATTGGTAAGACCTCAGTAGAATACTGTCACCAAGTTCCAAATCCCCCGAACCGCTCGAGATTCGAATGACGTAGAGGATGTCCAAAGGCGAGCCACTAAAACGATAAAGGGCCAACAAATTGTAAGTACGAAACCAAATCTAGGTCTCTTAATTAACACTCTCTTCAATATTAACTGTTGAGAAGTGACATGGCTCACGTGTACAGGCATGCTCACTGCTTAAATACGACCAATAACAACACATTTTACAACATTGCTAGAAGCCAAGCCAGAGGGCATGAATTTAAACTAGAGCACAGAAGGTGTAGGACAAAGCTCAGAACAGAATCACTCGGCGTCAGGATTGCTGACCTTTGGAACGAGCTTTCCTCCGAAGTCATGTAAAGCCCTTCTCCTCACTCACTAAAGCACGTCTTGATCGCCACTTCAGTAAAACATCGCTATTTTCAAAAGGGCTTTATCACCTGCATAAAATCCAGGGTTCGACTCAGGGAAGTGTGGATACGTCTGACGTTCCAGTTCCCGGTGATGCGTTTCACCCAATGGTCATGTCAGCTGGTGCAATATTGTTATTGTATAACATTCTGGTGTGGTGTCATGCGGTGTTACTAGATTGCTCATTACTTATTCATAGCTACAGAGAGTGACCCACCTTTGGACAATAATAAAAAATACTCTAGTGAAACCTCACGACTAGCTACGTCTAATAATGGCGGGGAGTAACGCCACTGCAGCACCGTCAGGACACATTAAGGATGTCAGTTATACTTATTCGAGTCCAGACTGCTTCGTCCACGCCTTGTAACAGCAATACCCAGTGCTACTACACTTTTTCCCCGCAGTCGTGACCGCTGTCATGATTATGAGCGTGCGCACCGCTGCTGGTGCAAATTAAAAAAGCTTGTGATTTGCCCCGCGGAAGGCATATATTTTTCGTACATGCGTTTTTAGACAACCCATGTGAGCGACGTAAGCAATAGTGCTGACAGATTCCTGTTGATTTGTCATATTTCACCACAATCCCGGCGCACAAACAACGCATTGCAAGCACGTTTCTATGACCTTGGTTCGACCTGCGTTAACCACTGCCCGTCCGCGAAACCAGAAGTACGGAGTTCGATTCCCCGCGGTGCATGCCCTTCCTGCCAGGGTGAGAGGCAGGCGACGCCATATAGCATCAGCAGCTGAGTGCGTCGTAAAGCCCCCGTGACACATAGGTTCGACTTCGGCATCACAGGACTACGGTGGGACACAGGGTATACTGGCGTTCTGTGTGGATCTTTCATTGGTTTTAGTTGTGCTGTTTTTGACTTGTCGTTCCTGTGTGGGGCATGTCCTTGCGGTCTGATCGTGCTCACAGATATAAGTTTAGGGTGTAATCGGCTGGATTGGGTCAGGTTTTAAACAGTTATTGTGTGTGATAACATTTGAATTGGCCATGTGTATAACCGCATGGAAATTTTAAGTGCATACACAGTAGCTTACCTCGTGCTATGTGGTATATTATTTTGTAATATACAGTAATGTTCCTTATTCTTAATGTACTGCTGTTTTGATGGAAAAGCTATTGTTTTAATCCATATGATAGTAAATTTAGTAAAGAAGCGTATGAAGATCAGTGATAGGAAGTTATTCATTGGTTTACTAACTGAAGCCATCATAACACAAAATGTCTGCATCCAGTCTGACAAAAAATGATCCGTTTCACTGGACAACTACAATACATCTGTGCTTTGGATCTTCACACTTGAATGTGAGTCCCTGGTCAGGCCAAATCACATGGAATTTTTACATTATTGGTGTGTAAAGAGATTTTTGGGCATGTGTCTACCCGAAACTACCTTGGTGACATCATGATTCCTTGAAACATTGGTTCTCTTACCATTGGAGTTGGTGGCACCTGTGTGCTTAACTATGCGCTCTTGGATTTAACACGCGCTTGGGTGGGGGTGGGGGTCAAATTGAACCCTCCGAAGGTTTTCCAGAATGGTTTCCGAACGGCGTGGCGCAGCCGCGCCAAACTTTGCATAGCTGTAGACATATAAATAGCGGATCATTTGGTAAGAAAAAGTTATATGATACTTCAATCTTATCCAACAACGGTGTGTTAGACGATGCCATACGTCTCTGAAATGCTTTCTTAGGCAACACAACAGCTTGATTGAGCATATTAAATTGACCTAAGGTCAGATATAATGGTCACAACAAGGTCAAAACCAACCTGTTTTGTTACTCTAGGGTTTGCTGTATGGGATAGTTTCTGGTGTTCATTTCGAATTTATTGATAGCAGGAACCGCATTATACATCATTCAGGGACTTCTCGGAGGTCAGAATAGGTCATTCACCTAAAATGACCCAAGTCAACATTTTGTTTTAGGAACATACTGCCTAGCGTAACTTTTGCTGCTTAATGAAATGCAAAACTCAAAGCAATCTTGTATTATTTTGGTCCCTTGACCTTCAAGAGGTCAAACAAGGTCATTTACTTTAAATGAGCATGCTACCTTTTGCTTATGAAACGGTTATCTAGGTTGTGGGGGCACTTAAGAGACCAACCTGGAACTTGACATTGTTTGACCTTGTTTGACCCAAAGGTCGGTCATGCCCTGGCAACCTGAAACTTTGACCTAAGTGAGCTCACGTACCGGTAAACACACCCTGTAAATTTGGTGCCTCCAGCTTTCTTATTTCCCGAGATCTCAGGGGGTCAAATTGACGCCCCCACCCGAGCGAAGGATATCTAGCGGCCACCCGGGCGCGTGTTGAGGCAATAAATTTCATTGACCTTGCTTTTTCTAACGTGTGTGTTTCGTAATGATTACAACTGTCAAAATGTTTGTGTAATAATTGCCAAGAAAGCTTGAAACAGCCTGTTTGGACAAAAATATATGCGAACATGAAGCTTCTATTCCGCAAATTCAACGAAACGTCATACTACGGCTTTGATTTCTCCCCTACCGCGTTTGCCCCAAAGGCTCTTTTCGCGGTGCACTTTGGCTTTGTGAATGCAAGTACCACATGATCCCCGTGAAGCAATGGTTCAAACTTCAACCAACCGACTTCTCGGCAACAGGCCCTTTCAAGGTAACGAGAAATAAATGTGTGACATCATTATATATATGCATATATATATATATATATATATATATATATATATATATATATATATATATTATATTTGCTGTAGCATAACCGCTATCTTTTAAGAACAACGAGAAGCAATGTTTTGGAGCAGGAAACATTAGGCCACTAAAACCTACACTGTCGAACATATATTGAATGAAAGCAATGGAAATGCAGCGAAACTTCCCCAAATATTTTGCGTTTGTTTCTGTCTATTATTTCTATGCATTCTTTTTTGTAAGTAGTTTGAACGTCAACGGAGCCATTCAATGGTCATAAGATCGCCACATGGTCCAAGAGCTTAAGATCGCATTTCGTTCAGGGCCCCGACTTCTCGGGCCGCGGACAAATTGCAGCTGAGTTAACGAGCTTACGCCCCGCCCCCTTCTCCTTCCCCCAATTCCACCTCACTCTGCCGTAAAGACGTGGATCCCTACAAAATAGCACGTCATGCTGATGAAAATCCCGCGGAATGCAGACCTCCTTGAAGGATCTTGAAAGATGCAGTATCTTCAAACTCAATTCCAATCTGACTCCCTTTTGCCACTCAGTCCTCAGACACCAAAGAAAAACATGAAGACATATGAACCTAAATGCACTCTTATAAATGTACCTAAGGTACCCACATAAGGAAAAATGGGCATGTAATGTAACAACTGAGGGAATGGGCATTTAGGCCAAGATCTAGACTCAATTGCATTCATTTAGCACATTCAAAGCTCATAATGTTTGCCGTACCCCCAGGCTGGTCATTCCTGTGCTCATTGCTTTCCTCAACACATTCGGCAAAACTAGAGCTCCGATGTTAATCTATGACCACTAAAATTATTCGTCATTGCGCACGTTCCAGCACATCCGTTCTGAAATCCACGGGACCTAAACCATGGTAATTTTCCGGATGCCTATATTGCTAGTTTACTCCACGTCGTAACTTTAATAAAGAAGTGACGTAAAACCGGAATCCCGGATAATCCCAGAACACCAATTGCACGGGATCCGCATTGGGGCAGACAGGTCTCGCGCCACGTCAACTGACACCTCCTGTCATTTCTTGGAACCCCGTCGGCTGTACTCTTTTAATAACCTAACCTTTAAATGAGATGGTGCACTGAACCGGACGTCATTGATTTCTTATGGCAATGTTACAGTCGTCCTCGTACAATAAAGCAACATTCACAAGCTGTCCAAATGATTTATGCAGCCAAAAAAGGAGGCTGCACCAAGCGCGGCGTACAGTTTCCCGTCCTCAAGCAAACACATCGCCATCATAAAACCATCAAATATACCATCACACACCATCATCACACATCATCGCATCAAGCCACCCTCCGCTTCCGTAGCCACAAAGAAGACGAAGACTGCGCAACGTTAAATCGTACTGCTTTCCAGCCCTAGGCACAGCAGCAGCCCGAGCCGGGCCGGCACCCGGTACAGGCATGCAGGGAGCGGCTGGGTGCCCCAAGACAAGCATTATAGGTTCCTGTACGCACCACCTCTGTTCTTCAATATATGCACACACCAGATATATTGTACAGTTCCCATGCACATTTAGACCTAAATGCGTGTCATCACCTCAAACTCTGCATTTGGAACGACAAGAAAGACCTCAGATGGCACAGCTCCACAAAGTCAAAGAAGCCTGTAGCTAGGGGAAATTAATGAAAGGCTGGGATATTTCCACGACAAGGTATTTGATGAACATACATTGATCATAGCACTGGCATGAGAGAAAACAATCTGCATGAGAACATTTCTATGGTACGTTGTCTGCTTAACTACCCAACTTGCCGTTCCATGACCTCAACTTGACATGACATGTTCCGCGACCCAGCGATCGATTTTGCTCGACGTAGCCCTGCGGACTGTGCAGCGCACCAGTCAGTTATGAATGCCGGCAGCGCTTTGTCCCATGTCGGGCCATGCTCGGGGTGATCGTCCAGATCTTGAAGAGTTAGCTTCTGCATCTTGCCTAGGAGATCCGACACGGTGTTGTCGCACTGGCCGTTGGGTCAGCCACGGGCGGGAGAGGGGGGGGGGGGGGGGACGCTGCGGATCACCGCGGGCGCCAAAAGGTCAGACGGTCTGACGTGACGGGGATCTACAAAGTCATCGCCATCGCTGCCGTCATCGACTCGGCCCCTTGGGTTCTCCGTGAAAGACTGGAGGACTGGCGTCTTGGTGGCCTCCCTGGACGGCCTCTGCGCCGGCTCTATGGCGGGGCTGGCCTCTGGGCTGGCCAACTATTACAGCGTGGTCCTGTTTGTAAGCTATGCCATTATTTTAGTTCCAATGCCCTGAAAACGTTTAAGTCTCCCACGGTTTCTCAACATTTTTTGGCCTATCACAGGCACCCGCTGCAAGCATTTTTTTGCAAAACGTAGTGCAGCTTATGTTAGGCCCACGGAAGGCGAAACAGTGCCTAGAGTACTGACGTCCTGTAGCAAATCACCTTGAAACCGTACTCTCGGCGCAGAACCTCGAAACCTTTCATCCTAGCTGTCATGTTTTGAGCAACTCTTTCACGCACAGGGTATCCGGTGCTAGGATGTAGGAGCCAGATGTACTACTACACTGATGCTCCTGGGACATGTATTTCTAACCCCAATAACCTAACTAACCCCTAACCCCATGCTCGGTTGTGGTGATCAAGATATTTTGGCTTAGCCGTCTGTATCTTCCTGTACCCATAACCTTTTGTACCAGATATCAGGCAAAATGTGAGAGCTGGAATGATTGTTTATTTTGGTATCTATTGCCAGGGTCTGCACAGATTTTGAAAGCTTCATATTGTACTGTCTACCAGTCAATGGTTTAAGTTGTAAATAGGTATGTGAGACCAGAAACATTCCTTTGAAAGCATGTTAAAAGCATGCAGGAGCCATGAGCAAGTAAAACTTGAGTTTTTGTAAACCAAGGCCAGAACAATATTTCATAGCAGTTAGAGATATTTGATAATTTAAGCACGCAGGTCAAAATCACGAAATATAAATGTCATCACTGCTTGAGCTCACTTAAAATGATCAGCAGAAATTCAATGCACAATTCTTCTCGAAAAATATAGATGTTGGAGAATAGTCCTGATATGTTCTATCTTATTGCACATGTATTCAGCTAGCCATTTGTCAGAGAAAACTATTTAACTGTAACAGATGATAACATCAATACACACCCGGATTGCACAAAGCACACATAAGATTTGACATGTCTGGGGCAAGGGTGGATCATGCACAGGATAGCAGTGACATCATGGGAAATATTTCAGCACATGCCCCTTAACACGCACCCGGGTGGCCGGCTAGATTCCCTTCGCTCGGGTGGGGGGAGGGTGGTCAATTTGACCCCCCCTGGGATCGCGGAAACTAAGAAAGCTAGAGACACCAAATTTACAAGGTGTTTTGACCTGTAAGTGAACTCACTTAGATCAAAGTTTCAGGTTGCTAGGTCATGACCGACCTTTGGGTCAACCAAGGTCAAACAAGGTCAAGTTCCAGGCTGGTCTCCAAAGTGCCCCAGAACCTACATAACCGTTTCTAAGCAAAAGGTGACATGCTCATTGAAGGTCAGTGGCCTTGTTTGACCGCTTGAAGGTCAAGGTGACAAAAGAAATGCAAGCTTGTTTTGAGTTTTGCAATTTGACTAAGTGACAAAGATTACGCTAGGCAGTATGCTCCCAAAGCAATATGCTGAGCTAGGTCATTCTGGGTCAATGACCTATTCTGACCTCTAAGAAGTTCATAGAAGATGTATAATGCGGTTCCTGCTATCAATAAATTCGAAATGAGCACCAGAAACAGTCTCATACAGCAAGCCCGAAAGCAATAAACAGGTTGCTTTTGGCCTTGGTCCGAACTTAATGCCTGACCTTAGATATACTTAATTGGGTCATTCAATATTCGTGCTGCCTAAGAAAGCATCTCAGAGATGTATGGCTTCGTCTAGCACTCTGATGTTGAATCAGATTGAACGATTCCCTAGAAATTGACTTCGCTGAAGCCATGACATGACTTTGACCTGCCATAGGTCAGCGACATTACAAGGTACATATAAATTTTGGTTACCAAACGATCCGCTATTTAATTGTCTACAGCTATGCAAAATTTGGCGCGGCTGCGCCGCGCCGTTCGAAAACCATTCCGGAAAACCTTTGGGGGGGGCAATTTGACCCCCCCCCGCCCGAGTGCGCGTTAAATTGTTGGGCAGGGAGTCGAAATGGTGTCTCCTACGCAGAGCCAGCTACTTCGAATCAGAATTATGCGCTAGTTGGAAGGATTCCAAGGAAACTGGTATCGCTGATCAAATCGCGCAAGTCTGATGTAACAGCAAGCGACAAGCACAAAAAGATGGACCGCTCCCCTTCAGTTGTTTTGCTCTAGGCGTGCATGCGTGTATGCGTCATGTGGTTTATTATCCCACTACAAGTGCCTGTTGCAAGTGTCTTGGTCCATGATATACCAGTGGGGCTCTTTGCTCAGAAATATAGGTTTAACCATAAAACTAAACGTATCTAAGGAATACAAATTGCAATAAAAGTCAGGTTTTCATGCTCGAGAGCGTTCCTTCACTTGGCATGGAAAGTGATCTTCCTGCGCCTAAGACGCCAGCTGTGCTGGGGTTTCAGCGAGCCCGAGCTTGGGCTTAAAGGCCTGGGACGTCACTTAACGGACCCCTTTGATGGTGCTCGTAGTAAAGACACCATTACGGTTTGTGAGCAAATGAGCGAAAGTGAGCTGAGGGGGAATCGATGGGGTGCGGCCAGGGTATTTTCATTTCCACGGATCTCAAGAGCATATCAATAGCTTTGTGAAAATATTTCAACGGGTGATAGCACTGGGAAGACTGGACAATGGCTCAAATTTGGCGCACTATTGACGTTTTTCGGGCGTATTAGCGTACTCGGGGGATGTGTATAGAGCCTTCGCATTTTTGTCATAGCTAGGGTGCTGAAGCGGGCACCGATGACGACTAACGAGTTAGTCTGATAAGCATAAACTATTCTTTAATTGTAAAAGTAAATTAGTTGCATTATCAGAAGATGATTGAACTTGCATGATGGACAATAATACTTAAGGAGCCCTGTGTAATCTGCGCTTTCAATGTTCAATTTGATTTGTCAAAATGGTCGGGTTAATCTCGCTTTGACTCTGATGTAGGAGAAAGATCTCTGTTGTCATTCATGTAACTTCTGATGGGATGGGGTGGGGACCACCAATTTCCATCTCATTTTGTCTTCACCATGTTACTCATGGATACATGCTAGTCATGTTTTCCCTAAAAAAATTATTCTCAAGTCATCCTGCCCCTCCATAAGTTAGCTGACACCCAAGTTTTTTACTCCCAATTTCAGTGGCACTGTCACACGCTATCTGTGATGCAGATATAAGTGCTTTGTTTTACTTGCAAACACTCTTACATTTAATTGGAATGCTTCACTCCAGGTGTACATCCATTCAAGCTGAAATCTGGTTCCCTTCAAAAACCAGCGTTGACTAGTATCAAAAGGGCAACATGAGAGGTATTGACAATTATATGATCAAGTAGGTTCATTGTGAATAAGTGAAGCTCTAATGAAGCTACATTTAACATCTTGACATTCTCTTAATGCACGACAATGGTGCACATTTCGTTTATTTTTCTTGATATAACATGACTCTGCCACATACTCTGCATCAAAGGATAGACTTTTAAATGAACTGGTACGCTAATGCAGCTCTGAAATGCTGCTTGCCTGTTCGACCATGGCGCACACCATGTTAAATAGGAAAGGCTATCCTTCCTAAAGCATAAACACAGTTTTTAACTATGCCTGCCCAGGCAATCTTAAGTGGTAATCCATGTCTACATTCCCAAATTTCCATTAATTTTAGAAGCTGTGGTGTGCATCCAATGTCACATCCAAGGAACCAGGCTGATGCTAAGTGTGAGCTGTAAAAACAAGTGTAACTAACGTCATGATGAGTTGTATTTATAAAGGGTTGAGATTTCTTTGCCACAGAAAGAAACGTTATTTTGGTAAGTGGAGTCTAGTCTGATCTGGTAAAAAGCAGGTAATTTTAAAGCTGTTTTGCCCTGCTCTGAAAGTGTTTTTTTTTTTGCTGTGAACACTGTGCTGTAATTGATGTGATGTTAACTTTGATTAGATCTTTGAAGCTGCTATCATTCCACCCAACGGCTTTCAACAACATAAAACATCCTCATGACTTATGATATCTTTTATGACTTAAATATCATGTTTTTACATGGCCTTCACATGCCAGTTGCATGCAAAGCCTTGCCAACCCACTGCACTGAGTAAAGAAGAAATGAAGCCAGTGAATAGCACATTCCACACCAACCATGATGACACAGAAACAAGGTATAAAGGAAAGATAACAACCATGTGAAGGTCTTCAGATGCTGCTACCCAGGGGGGTCATGGGAATTCTGCCAGATACACCTCAAAGGCGGAATGTTCCTCACGAAAATCCACTGGGCACTCCTGGTCACTGCACGGAAGTGAGGCATTGAACCAGCTATTTTGAAACTGTTTTACCTCCCTGTTCTGAGTATTTTTCCTAGCCATGTACATGAGCAAAGTCTCGTTGACCCAGAGCACCAGCAATGAACCAACTGTGTTGTATCTGAATTGAAGAAGAGCGTGCATGTTTAGAAAGCTATGCTGAGGTTTGGGGCAATTTGTGACCTCGCCTTTCAACGGTCGGCGTGTGTCTGGTCGCAGAAGCATGACCACCAGGTGCACCGCTGGCCTGTCTGGTTCTGGTCGGCCCAGTTCGGCGAACGTTAGCGGTAGCTGTCCCGTCCTGTTTCACCGACGCCGCGCGGCGGGCCTACCGAGCTGGCATAGCTGGTGGACCCCATCAACGGCAGCTGGCTGCCGCCCCCGCCGCCGCCGTTACCTGCCCGACCGGCTGTTGCCCGTCGCCTCGGTGGCGGTGCTGCTGCCGCTGCTGCCCCGGACTTGGTGGGCGGCGGCCGAAGGGCCTGCGAGGTGTGTCAGAATCTGCAGCGCAACCATCTCATTACCTCTGCAGGCGCAGCTTGACTCGGAGTGCGCTGGCGTCTGCGCACACCCCGGCTGGCGAGCCGCCGCTGCCCAGTATTTTCTTTCCGTTTACTGAGCGCCGCAAAACCATAACCGCGGCTCGGTGTCGTGACTGGGCTGGCAAAAGTGCTCGCGCAGAACAGTATCGTGATGTACAGCGTGGACGACCTGATGGCTCATCGCACCCGCCAGTACGGGCTGTTACATGGACGCCCGAAGCAAGCGGACTGCTGCATGAACGACCACATGGCTACCCATAATGGATGAGTAACTGGCTGGAACAAGTGATGGCGATGGAATGTGCTCCAGACAATTTGGTGTAAGGTATCTTAAAAAAACGCTCTTCACACAGTGTGTTCTGGGATTTTCAAGCAATTAATGCGGACGCTTACATTCCGCTGAGCTGTGTGGATCGGCACACCCGTGGATTACGTAAAAAGTTGGTATCTCCTGTTGCTGAGTGTGTCGGTAGACAGGAGCTCAGGAATACGGGTGAGTGGATGGAGAGAGAAAAAAACGTGTCAGGGCGCCTCAGCCCCAATTTTAAGAACATGAGGCATTGCTGCTATGGATGTTGGCTGTAAACAAATAACCAGCAAGGGCTGCCCGGCCTCCAACCTGGGAAAAATTTCGTAGCACATTTCAGTGGGTATGATCCCTGTCGTTCGACAGAACGCGTTGTACTGCAGTCGCACGGTGGGAGTGGGCTTGACTCAGTTATCACCGGTGGCTGCGTAGTTGCGTGAATGCCTAGTTCGGAGTTCTGTAGCAGATTCTCGGAACCGCTGACCAGTTGCGGCAACGTTCGTCTGCGGCGCACTGACATTGTTTTCGGGTCTAGCGGTGACCAGGCCCGATGCCAGATTGGATGGCTGTGGATGCTGAGAAACGTAACATAGCACGATCAGTTATACATGCTATCTACACGCACGATGCGTACTTTTTCCTGTAACTATTGCCATCTTCGAGCATCTTTTTTGGTTTCTAGCGTCCATGGAGCCGTCCGATGATCTGGATTCAGTACGGTGTTCTGCAACCACTACTGATTTTTTTGTCAAAGCATTTGCTTCCATGTAAACGTGTGACTTTGAAATGTATCAATCTCTTAAGATACAATTGATTTCACGTGATCTTGGCTGGAAGAGTTTTTAATGTGGTCAACAGTCATACCACTGCATTAGCACCTCTTTATTAAAGATTGTATCCGAACCTTTTGAATGCATGGATTGATCTTGATTCCTACCATCCCATTCCGCAATTCCATGCCAACGGCTGAATTTGATGGTGGAAAGTTCAATGTGCGGCCCGGTACGTCCCGCTCTCCAGCGTCACCTGATATTTTGCGTGACCGCTGCCACCGGCCGTAGGCCATACCTGTCAAGGTGAATTGGCGACCGTCAAAACCGACCCGAACCCAACCCGCCATGGGTTGGTGGACCAGAAGCCAGACGTTCTAACCAACTGAGCAGTTGGGACGGACAAAGTGATACAGGGTCAGTTAGACACTTGATTATTTTCAAGAAGCAGTTTAGCACACCCACCTTCGTACCATTCTCAGACCTCACAACAAAAATGAAATCATCAAGCTTATTGCAAACCAGGTGTGTCATTTCCGTTTCAGTTGGGGGCGACTTTGCTTCCAAACTTGGGTATAGGCCCCCCGCCATTTGAGAAGAAGCTGGGAAAAATTCAGGGGTAGCCCATTTGTTAGAATCTCTTGACAGTAAGCTCTGTTGTTTTTCAGTGCTCAGCCCCCCCCCCTAACTTAACAGCGATATTGTCTTCCAAAACTATGTCCCTGTTGCAGTCACATCATCTTGCATCATGCCAACCTGTGAGCAATGTCAGCAAAAGTCTGATAGTCTTATTTCTGTCTGTTCAGTTAAATGTGAGACAAAAGGATTGGTGATAATTTGCACATAGTTTCCAAACTCCAGGTTACAACAATACCTAGTTGGCAAATTTGTAACTCATTTTTTCAATTGACAAAGCCATTGGTAAATTAAGCATATTTAATAAAAATCAAAGCTATTTCTGACACCAACTCTGACAAGGACTTGGACTGGAAATCTTTGGTCATGCAGTGTGACCCAAACTGTCAGAAATGTTTGCATTAATGCCAGCATTTGGTCCTTACACAACACTCAACTACTACTACTCAGGTAAACACTTACACAACTACTCAGGAACTAAACATGCCAGAACATTGTCAGGGTTTCTGTCCTGTCCTGTCCTGTTTCTCATCTTTAATATCTGCATCCCATATGCATCCAACATGCCCAAACTTAGTGGTGTCAAAAGAATGAGAGCCACAGCACTCAGTGATGGACACAGGACTCCATTTAATAGAGCATTGGCTAACAAGTCTGTCCCAATCGCCCAACACCAATAAAAATATGTACATCTATTCATTCACCTATATACCTGATTTACCCCTCACGCGATACTGGTACATACAAACCACAAAGGACACTGCCATTTCAACGTTAAACAGCCCTGTTGGAAGGTCGCTCTAGACGTGAGGTAAAGCTTTGAAGGTGTTTCAAACGGGGAGCAGCATGACTGCGCACGAGCAGTTTCAACCACTTCCGGCCATCAACCACAGTAGTACCCTCCAGCTGCGTTCATCGACTCTAGTTATGTTACAAATACGACAGAGAAATCAAGGACAAGTCTGTGGACCTCTTAGTGCATATCAATGCATGGTTTCATCCGTGTTAGTAATAAATTACGTACGTAATGCGCTAGAACTGAACAAATATCAAGCCCTTCGTGTGATGCTATTCTTTCTCATGTCTAAAGGCGAAATTATAAATGTTCTTGGGCGAGGAAATGAGAAGGGTTTAGCCGCGCCCGAATCGATGCGTTTTCTCTAGTTTTTTTTTTTTGGGGGGTAATCGAGCCAAAATTACGCATATAGTTTTAGCAGCCCGTGGGATATTTATTGTGCTTTTATACCAAAAATGTTCTTATCTTTTGTGGTTCCGAGCAGCTGGCGAATTTTTACGAACACTGCACGGCGATCTACGGCTGACGCGGCCGGCGGCGGCAAACTAGTGATGCCGCGGAACGCGCGCGGCCGCCGGACATAGAGACAAAAACAGAGCCATTTATCATAAACATATGCTCAAAACACACAAAAATGTGCGCCATTATACTAAAAATTGAGCACTGAATATGCCCCATTAGGTTTGGCGTCGATACGAGGCATGACCTCGTATATATGAAGTTGTAAAGCGGAAAAGGACGGTTTTCTGTGAAAATGCACCTTTGATCTAGCATAATGAAATAGTCTGCGTTATGCAAAACTGCGAATTTGGGCGAGGCTAAGGTTGGTATTCCAAAGAAGAGATGTGACATTTTTACTATGAGGGCTATCATTCCGGTAAGCCAGCATGTTTCCGTTGAAGTGCGTTTGGCTGAAATGGCGTCGAAATCTGGGGCTGACAAGGGGTCCATAGCATGGCAGTTACCTTGGTTGCGACACTGTTGGCAACTGATCTCTTAAAGCCCAAGTATGGCTAGTTAATCAGAAAGGTTTCGGCCGAATATGGAAGCACATGTCTTCCTCCTCCGATCTATCCCTTGAGATGTCAGGATTGACTAAGTCGATATTGTTTTGCCCTTACCGTTACCTGGTTTTCTCCAAAAGCAAGCATTGGTGATTGGCTACGAGTCGGTGCTCGTTAAAGGTAGGTCAATGCAGAAGAAGTGATCTTGACCAAGCACATGCATGTTTTAAGTACTTATTTTCAAGAAAAAATGGCATTCTGATGGTATGGTAAGGTCTTATTCATCTGTCAGTGGTGTATTTGCTCTAAGCTGAAGGTCATCGATCAAATTTGAGGATGGCGTGCGTAACACTGACATTCACTTGATGCAATATTACATGTGTCAACTCATAACGCATAACGTTGCATGTGTCTACTAATAACGGATAACATTGCATGTGCCTATACGTTAATTAGCACTGAAAAACGATCGGCTGGCAAGACGACAAGTGGGACTGCCCTCTCGAAATTTCTCGAGCTATGGCGTTTAGGTCGGCACCAGGCTAGGGATTGGCCAGCTCGAAGAACAACGTGTATGCTTCGCAGCTGGCAGCGCGGCGCGTATGGATGTACTGGAGTCATCGCACTCCTGTCAATCTCTTAGAAACGGGTGTGTACAGTGGGCTTCTTCAAGAGAAGGTGAAGCTTGAAAGCGCTCCTGTTGTTGTTGCAACAACTGTCTTAAGATGCGTGCTTTTGAGGATTTTGAAACTTTCCGATATATTATCTTAGGCACATGTTGGGGACCTGTTTTTGGCATTGGGACATGGGCCACATAATGATGGGGTCGTATCTTCACAGAATGATGGATTCGTATTTTCATGCCAAAGTGCTGCACTACAACCGCCCGGTGCGGGTCCGAGACGAACCCCCGGGTCCGTCTCCATGCATCTCGCTTCAAACGGCGTGGGCAGCTGACGCATAAGAAACAGCTAAATACCGTACCATTGTAGAGCCACAGAAACCTGGTGCCCACACTCACTCAGCACTATTAAGCATCGACAGAACCCCACCCGCTAACAACCTCGTCCCACCTCCGTTCGTGGCGTGCTGGGTACGCCACTGCGCGTAGCTGGTGCGTGTGCGTGGTGCGCGCGAGACGCGTCCGGCGCGACGCGGCAGACAGCGGGGCCCCTGCCGGGCGCGCCTGGCCCTTGTCAGGCTGCCACAGGCTGACGCACTGGCTGACATCTGGCACGTCTCCAGCCCAACTGTGTGGTCGCGGTGTCTGGCGCCTCCGCGCCCCGGGCAGACTCGGCGGTCGGGCCCCGGCCGTCCCGACGGCGGAGTCGCACGCTGGAGTCTCGAGATGGCCCGTCGCTCGGCCCACTGCAGGGCTGCGGTTTGCGGTTGGGAGTGCGTGAATATCTTTCCTGAAGTGACGCACCTCCTGCCTCACCTCATAGCTCCGAAACACATAGAAAAAAAGGATGTCTCTCTCCAGATGAGCCGAACGCGCCAACTGCCAGTCTCTCGTCTTATCTCTGACAAGAACCAGAACAGTGTGTGGTCGATTGAGGCTCAGCGTGGGTGTTTCAGAGTACGCTGAGGCAAATTCCCCAACATTCAGCCGTCCAGACCACAGTCACTGATGCGCAAAAGACAGCGCCCCGCCTGATATAAAACACGCTGGTGCGACGACCGCAGCGTGTACTACGCAGCGGGCGTGTCCCGCCCTCGCTGAGAAGGCAACGCGCTGTTAGTCGCTCACTTTAGCTCGCAATGCCCGCGGTTGTTAGTGACAACCTTTCTACGCAAAGGCGTCAGTGTTGCGATATCTTTGTCAAGTTCAGGGAATTAGACGAAGACCTTGGCCGCTTCTATGCTTTAAGCTTTCATAAAAGTGGATCGTTCTAACCAATCTAATGTTGCGTGATTACTGCTGATTAACACCCAAAACTCTTCAACCGTGCACCACTTGTGGTATATGATGGTTGTCTCAATGCATTCCTCCATCGCAGGACGTAATGAAAAACTGGCGTGAATGACAAAAGGTGAGACAAACGGATTTTTTCGAAGCGGCAGAGTACTGGTATACTAAGTTCCAATGCGGTTTGTGGGCCGCACTGACAGCGGATCACGTGGCATGCACTAAGTCCGGCGTTGATCGCGTCCAAGACGTTTATAAGCTGCGGTGTTCGCTTGGGAGGCTGTGGAGTGATCCAGTGTCGGCGTACTGACGCTGGCCACTGAAGATGACCAGCGGCTGTCAGCAGCCAGGGATCGCATACATGAAGTTTCATGTCCATCGGTAGCCTATCGGCACTTTCTGAAATCGGGACTCCGCTTAGGTAGCGATAGTCCGCTTTTTGCATCTTTACCTTGAACACCTACTTCAACATCCATGTTTGAATGCTTCGATGCTTTTCTGTGCGCCTGCAGGGTTTTAACCTGCAAGCGATTGGAGCCCGTTTTTGCCCCCTCCCACACGCCTTTCGCCATCCCCTGGCACGTTTCCAAAACAGCTCCGAAACGGTGAAACCGAACGCCATCTCACGTTGGATATCCCTGCGTGAGCAGCCGAGACATGTCAAAAGTTCAAGTGAAGGTCACCTAAGGTCATAAAGTCATATGACGTTACAAAAATCCCAGTCTTTCTGAACGAATACAAATTATCGCACTCAAAGAATTCGAACACCATGACCTGATCACCTGAAATGTATTTGGGTCAACGGCTGGTCCGCGGGCTCTCAGTGATGACAGCCGCATTGCCAAGGTCGACCAATCGATTTATCTCCTCAAGACTATGTGATGCAGTTGGCCTCAGCCGACCTTTCTTTACCTTTGTTGGTCATCGTAAAATCCCGTTACAGCACTCTTCAATGCAAATGGTGCTGTCAGGGGCACCAGCAGTCATCCCAAGTTCAGAATGCCTGACATCCAAAGTTCGCGCCTCAATAGCCATCCTTCGGCCATTTCTATCCAGCCAACTCATTCGTATGTAAGGCCAGACTGCAAACTTTGAGAAGGTTTTCACATGGTTTGGGATTGGGGTTCAGATCAATTAAATTTCATATGCGGCACTTTTTAAAAGTACATAGTGGCCAAAGCGGCAAACGGCAATCCATGTTTGCCTCAGCAGTGACAAATGTTTTTTTTGTCACAGAATCGTGACTGGCGGTATTCGATCATCAGCTGAATAACAAAACACTATCAGCGACGGCGAAAGTCATCAGTGATACCAAACTACTAAATCGTGACAGCAAAACGTGCTCCAGATTTGGTTCGCGGTGTGCAAAGGCTGAAGCTCCTGTAAGTGGTCAATTGTTTGGTCGAATGTCTTCGGTCATGCGAACCATATTTTCCTTCACCCTGATGGGCGAGATGCATCTCCCCTGAGATTTTTGCAGGGTGTCTCTCCGGGACAATGTGCAATCGCAACCAAATTTTAAGTAACCTACGGGACATCTATTGAACGTGTAACGACACGAAAAGCGTATTTCTGCAATTTTTGATGGGAGCAGCGGCCTTTTTTTAGGAACACCGCACGGCGATGTGCGGCCGGCACGGGAGACGGGTGGCGGCGGGCGGTACTTCGGAACTCGCACGGCGATGTGCGGCCGGCACGGGAGACGGGCGGCGGCGGGCGGTACTTCGGAACTCGCACGGCGATGTGCGGCCGGCATGGGAGACGGGCGGCGGCGGGCGATACTTCGGAACTCGCACGGCGATGTGCGGCCGGCACGGGAGACGGGCGGCGGCAGGCGAAACTTCGGAACTCGCACGGCGATGTGCGGCCGGCACGGGAGACGGGCGGCGGCGGGCGATGCTTCGGAACTCGCACGGCGATGTGCGGCCGGCACGGGAGACGGGCGGCGGCGGGCGATGCTTCGGAACTCACACGGTGGGCCGACATTGGTATATTAACGGAGCCATATAGCATAAATGTGTGCTCACAACACATAAAAATACACCACTGTACTCAAAATTATCCAAGAAACACCTGTCTAAGTGTCTTGTCGCCACAAGGCAAAGGTCCTATCCACATTAAAAACTGGTGCAATCGCGAGATCTTAACACCAATGCACTGGTGTTTTTCGCTAACCGTATCTCCATTAGTTTGGAAACACCGGAGGCTGCATCACCACTGCCATCAACATGTGTAATGAAGACGGCGAATTAGAGCGAGGGTTAAGTCTGAAGGTGGCCCTAAGGTTTGGAGGTTCGCTGACTAGTCCACGTGGACGTGGTTCATGCGGTTATCTCACAGCATGAAGCCTAGAAGCGACAGATCGGGCGAATGAGAACCCGATCTCAAGGTGATGTGCATTCCAGCGAAATGGTTCTGGAACCCATCCAGTGAAGCCCGGGCCACGTGCGGTATCGTCCCGTCCTGCCCGAGCCACTCCCTGTCTCGACCGATCCCGTAAAGCCGCTCCAGAGCCGCCTGGGAGGGTATCAGAGCGGCAGCGATGCATTTCTCTGGATAGGTGCTGATGAAATACTCGTTCTCGTCCTCAAAGAGGAGTCTTCTATAGAGTTATGAATTGGCGGGTGTGAGATAACTGATGATTTCATTGAATCTTTGGTGTGTTTTTTTTTTGCATTGAATGGTCATTTGAATGCCACAGCGGTCTTTATTGTTTGAGAAATACGCTTATCACTGATAGGGAACACGTGGGTTAACTTGTACCTGTGCACTTGCATAAACCATAGCTTCACATAGACATAGTCCGTTTATCTCACTCTCCCCATATCCCTTCTCACGGAACAGAACGAATAGTTAAGCACTACGTTCGCATGTCTGTGGATCAGAAGATGTACACTCTGCACTCCCCATTTGTGCTGTAAGGATTGCTTTCTTACTAACCATCGGATGTGGGAAATTGCAGTGCAGCATGATTGGGTGGCTGTGGATTTTTTTATGCTCAGGCCAAGTGGTACTTGCTTGGCCGGCTCCTGCCAGATCTTAAAATTCCGGATAAGCGGTAGAACTTTGCAGCGAGAACTTAACGTGCGGCAACGATCGGCACGGCTCATCCCGCCCTCTGACGTCACTTTGCCAACAGCGTGGCCGCAGGCTATTCCAGTTGATACAAATAGCAAACGCCTTAAGTGACTCGAATTAGGGACGCAATTTTTCAACCCGCCAACCCGCCAACACCTGACTAGCAAAAACCGATGCGCTTTTAGCCTGGTTATGGGCCAGAACTGGCGAGTTTTGGAGGACGAAAATGTTAGCATGTAAAGCAAAGTGTTTTGATGTTCCTCAAGTTTTAAAGTCATCCAAAAATAAGTGTGTGCTGCTAGACACAAAGCAGTCATGAAGTAATCATATTTATATTTTTACAGCAAGAGCACAAGCAACAGAAAACCCATGGCAGACATAACGCACCAGTAAATCATGTTTCACAAATTAAACTGTTTTAGGCAAACATCTCAATCAAAAACTCAAGAGTAACAACCCAAATTTTCAAAACCATGGCCTGATCTCATTGCGCGGCAGTTAGGCGGTACTGATACTTGACACTAGTGTATCAAGTACGCAACAGGTGCCGAAACCAAAAAAAATGGTGGCAAAGAGATAATCTATGTCTGAAGAAGATGTTATTTAGTATGACGACGATAGGACACTAACATCTTGTATGTTTCTCCCTTACTGCGGTTGTGATTATTTTGCAACATATTTTTCATGTGAACTGTCTCCGCCTAATTAATTCATTCCTACTAATATTTGTGTGCGTGTTTTGTATGCAGTTGTGCATGAAAAGCCATTTTAACACATGACGTCAATAAAACATTCGATAAGTATCGAAAGTAGCTGGAAGCAGGCTGCGGGAAACATGTAGAAATATAGAAAGAGTTTCTCGAATTTTTTATCATTTTGGTTTGCTGCTATACATTTTTTTTTCGTCAGAATACAACGCTTCCGCCGACAATTTGTGTGACATTGCTAGCTGTCGATGTTTTCACCGGAGGGGCAAATTTTCGTGGATTAATTGTTACTGCTATTCTTGCTTGCACGCAGTTTTACACAAACGGCGCAGCGATGGTTGCGGGGGTGGAACATGGTGAGTGGTTTAGCTTCTATCTCCTGGTATACTGTAGGTCGGTTATTTTCAACCTGATAACTCCCGTCCCATCGCCCCAAAGCACCAAGTGCTTTGAAAGACTAAAGGTCTTTCTTTATCATGTCAACTTCCAACACGTGTCAAAGCTTTGGCCACGCTTTTCTAAGACGGCCGCATTGAAGACCCATTCGGTTATCAGTCTTTAGTTACTCTGTCGTTTCAGTCATCAACATGTCTTTTGACAAGGTCGTGCACGTTCAGTTTTACATAGATGTATCGTAGCAGTGTGCCGAAAAAGTTTTCCGTAGGCTTTCATCCGTCCGTGGCGGACACGGAATTCTACACTAAACTGCCTTTTTGTGCCTCGGGCCACTTTTGATAAACAATGAATGGCACATGCTTTCGTCGATCACAAGGGCTCGAATGGATAATATATTTATCTGTGAGGTTCATGGCATCCTAAGCCTGTCACAAAAATGGAGCTTCACATCGCCTTTGCAATGGGAATTCATTCGCCGCAGCAGAACAATTTTGGACTCGGCGAATTACTTTTCAGTTTTTTTTAGTGTCGGGGACATAAATGAAAAGTGGCCGAAATCCAGGGAGAGGTTAGGCTTTTGGTGGCTAAGTCAACCTCATCGGCTCAGCCCCTCCCCTTCCAACCAATTTTAGAAAGTGGCACCGCTATTTACTTCCAATGGATTCCCTACGTTTCATCCCAGTTTTGGTCCTTGATCACGCGTGTCCTCAGCCTCTCTCAAATCCTTTGATCATGTCCGATGTTCTGGGTGTTCGGCTTAGTACTACAGTAGCATTACACTTATCACCCCGTCACTGTCATCGTATCAAAAAAGTTGCAAAATAGGCAGTATATGTGATAATTTCTTGATGATGTCTGACCAGTACATCCGGTATATTGAAGGCCAATTACCATCGGAATAAACCCTCCCAACTCACCAGTGAATATCTTCAGGCTATTCACGTTCATCATGAAATTTCCGGGAGTCGCTGGCAGTTCCGAAGAGAAAAATAAGCGGGCAGGTAAAGAGATTAATTCCATTTATTAAAAAAATAAACACGTCATCCCTTCTTGATGCAATGTACATTGAACAAATGCCGGGAGCTGGTCAGGACAAAACTTGAATACATTAACAAAACAAAGGGTGTGACGAACCCAATTATAAATGAGGACTCTTAATAACTGATGGCTCCACCGGTGATTGCGACGCTTATCAGCAATTAACATACACACATCAGCAACGCTTCGTGCCATCCATCTTGTAATGATTCCCATGTAACTGCCGCAACGCAAAACACAGAAGTGCGGGGTTAGAGAGACCAGACTGCCGGTATCGCATAAGATAAGCATGATGGGATACCTTAATTAGAATGGCTGCTTACTAACTGTTGATCTCGCCAACAGGTATGTTGCTAGAGCTTGTCATCTTGCATCGTAAACGGACTGGGCATGCCAAAAGTTGTGATATTTTGGTTTTTGTAGGACAAGTATTTCGAAATTGTTCAACAGGCGTAGAAGAAGAGAATATTTTGTTTCTTCACTTTTTGTGCAGCTGACCTCATCGTTAAACCATGTCCGAAAGCTTCCATATTTTAGAAAACCACTACAATTGCTACCATATTCGAAAGCACCACTATCTACCGGCGGAGCTTTGCGTTGAAGTTACAGCTTTAAGGAATTACTGCGGTGAAAAGGGCAAGGCCACTGGTAAAATGAAGCATGACATATGAACTGGGATATAGCGCATCTTAACACGGAAGATCCATTGTTTCAGTGGTCCGAATCGATTTCTTTCATGTTACCGTTTGAACATGTCCATGACGTTTTTAATGATGCATGCCCTCACAAAACATGATGCACAAAATAAATAACATCTCGAAAAACACGCAGACTACACAACAGCCACGTATGCAGCAGCGAAACGCCGCGGTCCTCCGCCTCTGAGGCCCGACCGTCCACGACGTTCCAAGGCTTGGCGTGCCCGGCAAAAGCAGCGAACTGTGTCGGCGCATTTAGCGCACAAGAAGAGGTAGAGGTAGATAAAAAAGCTGAAGTGTTTTGTTCATAGGTTAGACGCTTCTGTCCAGCGGACCCGTTCTTCTGTAATGCGCTACTTGCAGCGCATGTTGTAGACACCCGTCGCCAGGTTGTTGTAGTCTCTCACACACATGGTGTAAACTGGGCAGTGACATCTGCGGCAGAGAGGTCCCACTGTCAGCACCAGGCCACAGCCACGCACCACGCGCATTGGGGTCAAGGGCAGACGAACATTCATTCACGGAAATCGCGCCCCGCTGTCGCGTGATGCTGGCGTCTAACCCGTGGATAAACATGTTGGCGCCTGTAGCGTAAACGATCCGATTACAAAAACGCTGGATGGTCACAGGCGCAATGCTTCGATTGCCGCTCTTGAACAGGCGGCCGCGCAGTCTGCGGGGCGGAGCGGTAGAAGGACTGTCGGTCTGCCGTGGTCGAAGTGCAGACTGACGAGTAGTCTGGCCACACGCACTCTAAGGCCGCACTGGGTGGGTTTACCGACCCACTCCGTGTGCTCTCCATGCACAGCCAGCCACATCGGGACTACGAGAGCGGTGTTCGCAGCTGATTGCTCTAATCCAGTGCCGCGAAGCAGCAGAAAGGAGCTGCCAACAACCCTCTCCCGACACTGACTGCATTCATGGTGATGAATATTCGGCCAGCACTGCGCGAAGCTCTCCCGGTGCCGCTTTCGTTAACGTTGCCCACAGATGGCCAGCCGTGATGAACACCGCTGTATATAAGACCGCCGGCTCGGCTGTGCGCGGCCATGACTGTATCTACATGGTCAGACGGACTAACGGGGCCTCAAGGCGGAAACTCGCGCTAGCGGTAACACCACATGAACATCTGGACACGTGACACTCCCAGGCTCTCCGGTGCCCAGCACTTACATTGGATAGAATTCAGTGAGCTCGTGGGTGTCGATGTCGTACGTCTGGAAGGCGCAAATGCCGTCCAGGCTGCAAGTGTTGTTGGGGAGGTCCCGACTACGAACGTCCCGAATCAGGCGCTGTAACACAGAGCGGCGCGTCTAGGTCAGTTGTGTAGGTCGGAGAGCGGTTGCGGCTGGCTCAGCTGTGTAGGTCAAAGGGCGGTCGCAGCTAGGTCACCTGTGTAGGTCAGAAGGCGGTCGCGGCTAGGTCAGTTGCATAGGTTAAAGGGCGGTCGCGGCTAGGTCAGCTGTGTAGGTCAAAGGGCAGTCGCGGCTAGGTCAGTTGTGTAGGTCAGAGGGCGGTCGCAGCTAGGTCAGTTGCGTAGGTCAGAGGGCGGTCGCGGCTAGATCAGTTATGTATGTCAAAGGGCGGTCGCGGCTAGCTCAGTTGTATAGGTTAAAGGACGGTCGCGGCTAGGTCAGTTGTGTAGGTCAGAGGGCGGTCGCGGCTAAGTCAGTTGTACAGGTCAGAGGGCGGTCGCGGCTAGGTCAGTTGTGTAGGTCAAAGGGCGGTTGCGGCTAGGTCAGCTGTGCGCCACGCCGGGACGGCCGCCGATCTGGATTCGTATCATGACAATTGCTTGCCGGGCGGAGACGCTTCGGGCCTGGACGGCTGCGGGTCGTGGGGCTCAACATCGGAACGATTCGGAGAAGTGAAGCGTTGGGAGACTCGGGGCAGGCTGCTCAGTTTTCGCATTGTACAGGAGTCGCTCAGAGGCGTTAACATTGGAAGGATCGTGGGATCCTAACATGGCATAGTTGTCCGCTAAGCCATGATTTTGCGCAGACTTCAGCTAACCTTGCCGGGCCTCCCCTTGAGCGGGCCTGGCAAGGTTGGGCAAGATATCATCCCATACCTGCAAGTGCACAATGGCCCGAATGCATGGCACCCGTCGCTGCGATCTTTTGTGGCACCGTTCGGACCGGTGTTGCTCGGTCCAGCCGCTCTGCGCGCTGAACACGCACCCCTAGCCGCAGTTTTCAAGAGCACAAACGGCGAAAGGGCCGTGTTTTATTTACAACGAGAAAGTAAACAGGTACGCGAGGAAGGAACGGTGCGTATGGACAGCGATCTGCGTCCCGTACCAAGAAGCAAACAGCTACCGCGAACTGGCTGAACGGCGCGTGAACACGCCACCTCAGGGAGCCAGCAGTATGTGAGTGAAAGCAATATTTCAGCTGCCCGGTGTCGGGTTTCATGTGGCATGGTCATCGAAGACCGAGCATGGTCTTAGATGTATGGGGAGGCGGGACGTGCGAAAGCCCTCAGTCAGCCAGGGTTTTGGGAGCGTTGTTAAAACCAGCACACCGCGTCAAGACCGCAAATGCTGACGGTTCTGATACTCAAATTCAAAATGTGAGCTATTTTTAGGATCGATATTACCTATCCTCCCGACACTAGTTCTGAACTTTGTCCGGGAAAGTCTCAACAAACATATCGGGGTAGACTGTGCCGGACCTCCGACGGAGGGTGCGGAACAGTCTATCCACACAGTGCTTAACATGTGCGGAGCTCGACTAAAAAAACAGAGGTCAGCGGAACACCAGCCCTTATTTTTCAAAGTCCAAAAACACACTCGGCGGATCGTTACACTCGTTAACATCATGTTTGATCATTAAAATGCCAACATCAGCTTTCCTGCCAGGCATATGGCAGTGTCTCAGTAATGACCGTTTGTTGTGAGCGTTTGTTGTTCCCGAACGACAGGCAGCTGGATTATGTGCAGAGGATGACGCCATTTTCCTAGTTTGAGCGCTGTTCGGTCCGACAACGTCCACATACATAGCCTTGTACCCAGAGTAACGAAAGGTTGCTTTGCAGCTAGCAGGATTTATTCCTTTTCTTGCACGAACGGGGATGCTTTGTGGTCTTACCACTTTCATTTACAGCCGAGCACTCCACGCCAGGGAATTGCGGTAATCTTCCTGTGATTTGGAAAATCTGCAAGCGAAAATCTACGTTCTCAACCGCAGAGGTTGAATGCCTGATAAAACACTGGAGCAAACCTTGAGGTTCTGTGGAAAGAACTGGAACAAAAACCACTGATGCTTGTTCCATCAGGATACTTGTACGTAACTAACATGACGCATTGCGCTTGTGTGCATGATACGCCATGAAAGTGTTCATAGCGCATCGCAGTATGCATACAGAAAAATGTTGCGTAACACACTAATGATGTAGTCTCACCGAATTGATTATAGGGGTTGAACTAGTAGTGTATGGTCAAACGCACCTAGCAATCTAAATTTGAAAACTGCATTTATTGAAATTGAAGAGGCTGGCGATTAATGATTGGACTTGATAAGTAGGTGAGATCCTGCAACCCAGGACATAACTTCCTATTCAGTTGGAGGGCTCCCCCCCCCCCCCCCCTCCCGTATCCCAACTTTGACTCCAGACCCCCCACCCCCCTCCAGCTTTGAGAGGGAAGTGGGCCAAATGCGTGGGGCTACCCGTTTGCTGGCTCACTTCGCGGGTAGGTTTCGTCATTTTTTATCGCTTAGTCCCTCTCCTCCGTGCTCATTTTGTGACACTACATCTCTGCTGCAGCCCCTTCATCAAGACACGGCCAAGTCGGTTAGTGGAAGGGCGATCAGGCATTAAGTCTGACTAAAACTCTATGCACGGGACCCTGGATTCCGCACTCCACACCCACCAGAGGCTGTTCCGTATGTTCAGCCGACTGGTCTTACGGGGTAGGCAAAGGCCAGTTCGGCCCGTTCGGGAGGTCCGGCGATCTTACCTTCATGACGAAGCCATCCGCTTGTGTCGCAAACGCCAACGCCAGCACGCAGAACGCGGCCAGCCCGGTTACTCTTACACTCGCCATGTCACCGTAGAGCAGATTTCGGACGCTCCGGGCAGTAGCACGAGTCTGTTACTGATCCGCGCTGCTGAGCGCTGCGTTGTTAAACGTGGACGTCACCGGCCGGCTTATATATACGGAAGGCCGTATCTGATTGGTTGAGCGGCCGGGGGGCGTGGCCTCCGAGCGCTTATGAATGGCCCACATGAGCTCTCGCAGAAGCTGAATCGAATGGTGGGCTGGGCTGTCCGACGTGGTCTTGGCCATTCGCTGGCGAACACTCACAAGGTTTGGGCACAAGTGTACCCCAGCGACCTGTCGTGACTCGGCAATAGTGACAAGTTGCGCAGCATTGACGTTACAGCCCATGTAGGACACAGATCTCCCTCACTGTCGGAAATAAATGTTCGGGTCCTTCTATAGTCTCAGGGCAATTTTCAAATTGACCCCTGACATTAATGAAAGCTGAAACAAATTCTGTCTTGTTCTGCGGGCACACATAGTACAAATTGAAGAATAGTGTCATTTTTATAAATCGGACAAAATGATTTACGGAAAAAGTTCATTGCATTCGGCGTGCTAGAGCCTAAATAACTCAAATAATATTGTCCACACCTCGTAAAACCATACATTTGACAACTTTTTTGCGTACAGTGCTGCTTTTCCAATGCCCAGCTGAGAAGGCCCGTGTTATTATTTACCATACCTGCACCCAGAAAAATGAATGGTGACGTGGACAAAAATGGGGTGATGATTCCCCCTCCCCCCTCCCCATCAAGCTGCGATAAGAACTTAGCTTAGGAATAGAAAATGTAAGCTATATTCTATAAAATAACTGACTTCTTCACAATCACAAGGTCGAGAAATTGCGCAAAGTGAACACAGTACTAAGCTTTGTTTCCTCCAAGCCGGTTGCCACCGCGCTATCCAGTGCACTTGTCATAGGATTGCGTTGATGGTAACTGGAACTCAGTGGCCCCCCCCCCCCCCGTAGTTTTGCCAGCTGCCGCAACTCCGGTTTGCCTGTGATAGCTTGACCTCTCTGACCCCGTACTGCGCAGCGTTTGTTCAGGGTCGTCTCTCGGTTTAGTGACGAGATTAACGCCCGCTGTCGGGGGGCGGTCGTGACCAGGAACAGTTGCTTATCTCAGAAGGGACATTCCTGCGGTCCAACGCCACACCTTTGGAGCACATCTGGCGGAGATGAACTCCGACCACCGATTGCGAACGCTGCGTGGGCGCGTCCACATTGCGATGGCGAAACTGTCTTGAGACCTGAAACAACGGTAAAAAGTGATTTTCACTGAAATCCCCGCAGCAAGCCGAGCGGGCTCAGGGCGATAACTGCAGTAGATTGACTGTGCACCTTTTCAAGCCGGAGCACGATCAAGGTTCAGTGCACTCGATATATTGCATCAGACATGCCACTGGCATCGGTTTCTTTCTTGAAAGCTGTGTTCTACGCAAGCTTTTACGTGCACGTGCAAGGAGAATTATGCGTCCTAAACAAAGTAGCATCAAAAGCCTTGTTCCTCGTATAATAACCGGGAAAAGGGGGAGATAAACGTATTGACATTTCGCACGTATGCCGGTATCGTAACACCAATGCATCTATCCCTCCATTCTCCTGGTCATTTTACGAGGGATGAGGTAATTGTTGCTATGTTTCTTTGAAATTATCACACAGTAGCGCTCACCACTTTCTGTAAGTGCAGTGGTCTCGCAGATCTGGTATAAAGCTGAAAATTTGCGGTTTTCCGGACGATTCAACCTTTTAATCTGCCATAATGTGGTGAATTATTTAGCTAGCAACAGGAAAGCTGGCACCAATCGCGACACCCCATTAAGACCAATCCATTGTTGGATTTATGTGAGGTCTATCTTCATAAGTTTGAGAACGCTATGGGTTGGACTCGTATCAACCCCCTCTCTATCAATCCGTGTTATAAAAAACAATGAATCAGGACGACGGTAAGGAAGGCAGATTGAGCCTGTTTTGTTTTGTGGGGGTCAGACATAAGCCTTTTCTAGCCTCTGTTTTCCTCGCACAGATAAGTTTTGTAAAGTTGGGAAATAACCGTAAAGTTATGTTAAATGCGGCGAATAAGTCATGGTGAGTTCATACACCTATGTTTATTCTAAGTATATATATATATATATATATATATATATATATATATATATATATATTATATATACACATATATATACATATATATATACATATATACATATATACTCCTGTATTTAAGCAAGTTATCTTAGTTTAGGCATATTTCATTGAAAACCAAGGAACTGTGGGTCTAAGAAGGTATTCTCTTAAGTCGTTCCATGTTTCCGATGAGCTTTTTGATGTCTGGTTGACATCAAAAGATTAAAGCACCGAAATTACTCAAGTAATAGGTCATACAATGACCGTATAGTTACTAAAACTTAACGTTTCGGTTTAGTCATAAAACTTTCCAAGAAGGTATCATATCGATCGAAGGAATACTTCATACGCATTTCATGTTTCTTCCATGTTCCATGACTTAAGTAAACACTTCGTCCGCGAAATAAGTTTGAGACGTCTCACTTAAACATGCCTTGAAACGCATACAAATGCACAACATTACATAAACGCATACATATGCAGACGCAAATAACATTTCTACACACTTCACATATCTTCCTTTTACTTTTTGTCCCCAAAGTTCTAGTGTAACGCAAGAACCAAGTTCTTTGTTGAGTGCTGGTGCATGTTGATGGGTAGGTAGGCTTCTGATGGCTGTGATCCAGAAAGCTGCTTGCGTGTCCATGCTGTACGGTAGCATTGTCATGCTTTACTCTTGCGCATCTAGGACCGCATCTAAGATGTATAGCGTGTCGTCTAGATAGGGAAGTGGTTGTGACGTCACTGAAGTTTATCCCACGCAGCCTATGACCTTCATACGGGCAACGGAGTCGCGAACTACGTTGGTGTGCTGTAAAATATGATTTTTCTCCATGTTGTTTTTTATGAAAATATTGCTTGGTCTTATTCTTGTCGGAGATGGTCTAAAGTGCTGGTGCATCCCACATCGTCTTGGATAATTTCATAAATGGTGCGTAAGTTCGGAAGTAAGCTGATGCCATCTTATTTTTGATTTTGTGTTTTTTTATTTACTTGCTTTGTTATTTCGTCGCCAATGCCGGCACCAGAAAGCCTGTCGTTGGCCAAAATCTGTCCCATCATAACAAACTCTGTTTGTAGCAGTTGCCAAGTGGAACACTTCTTAGAAACTCTCCGTAACAACGCCCTGATGATGCTAGCTTTGTCCTAGGGCGCTCCTGGCTGCAGTTTGATACTCGCCATGTCTGTCATAATGCAAACTAATCAGGGGGATTAACTCATTCCCGCGTGTCTCACCGCAAACATGGTGGATTTTTCTTAAAGAAATCTCGCGGTTGGCAATAACTTTAATTTTTCCTGGTCACTAACTGGCCGCGTTAGGCTAGGCCGAATTTCAAAAGGGCCGCCTGGGACGAACGGAGGGGGACAAAGGGCCCCCTGATGGTGAGAGGCTCCTCCCCTCCCAAAAGAGCCAAGGCCTGTTTAACCTATCTAATTTTTAGTTAGTAATAGAAACAGATTAGTATTTGCAGCACCGTGAACTGATTGGACATTTGAACGTGAACGCGAACATCTGAGAGCCTGGCCTTGCGCGCCGGGGCCCCTTATTACGATCTTCGGCCAGCTCTTCAGCCCCTAGTCGTCGGCCCCGAGATAAAGCGCGTGCCCTCTGTGCCTTCCCCTGTCTGCACCGCTGGATGCACGGCGTTTTGAGCATATAATTATGTAGGGCTCGTTGATGTAAGAGTGTCGGACCGCGCGATCGGATTCGTCGGTTGCCCCCCGCCGCCGCGTCGGCCATGGGTCGCCGTGCAGTGTTCCTAAAATCCGCCGGATAAGCAGACCAATCAGCAACGCTAGAGGATCATGTTTGGTGTCAGAACACGCCCAAGTAAGTGCCACGGAGTCATATTCTCAGAAGGTCCTTAGGGGAAGAGGTCGCATCGATCTACCCTCCCCCCTCCCCGTCCTATCGAGACGATGGTAAGTACCTCTCTCGAGACGATGGTTAAGTACCCGATGGTTAAGTACCTGCACCACCATACGCCGATGCGAGAGCTGCCCTCTCCTTCCTGATTACCCCGCACGCCTCTTCCCTGCGAACAAGCGTGGGTGTATGTATGAAGGGGCCTGTTTGGCTGCGCGACCATTGGTCTTCAGCTATCAGCACACTTCTCGCCTAGATCGTGGCGTTCATGTTGATCCCTCACGGACCTGGGCTTTCGAAGTCACGTGAGTGTATGACGTGTCTAGCCACAGCCAACATGTATCGAGGACTTGGCCCGTTTCCTGACTTTGCTGGCCGTCGTCCGTGTACTGGTACTTGTCTGTACCTCTTACCCAGCCAGCTCCATCTTCAGCCGCGTGCGAGGCCCGCTAGAACATGATCTTTGCCTGCTGCGTGACGTCACTACCCGACGCGCGGCCGAACCACGCGGCTCGGCCGTGCCGTCGGGCCGCGCTCCGTCGGCCTTGACCCGTGAGGTCACAGCGCCTCTGGCGCTGCGCGGCGCGGGAAAGAAGACGACCGACGCCGGCTCGCTCACCGGAACGCCGGGCTGCACATCGGAGCCCTGAACATCCAAAGCTTTAGGCTCAAACCTTTAGAGCTCACCAGTGAACTCAAACGTCACGGCAACGACGTCGTCTCCTACCTGAGACGTGGCTGCGACCCGGTACACCCACCGATTCGTGGTGATCCCCAGATATTCCAACAGCCGGCTGAACCGCCCCGACGGGCGAGGCTACGGCGGTGTCGCTGTCCTGGCAAAGTCCAGCATCGAAGTCGACCGCACTGCGTCTGCCGGCGTCTCAGATCCAGGGCAGTCAGCTGAAGTCACAGTGGGACGGTGTTAAGCCCGAGCGGGGACGTCAGCTCGTCATCGGCTGGCTGTACTGTCCGCTCCGGCACACGTTAGGCGCCCTTCTAGACGACTTCACGGACGTGGGACCCAGCCGCCGCGCGTGCAGATTAACCACTGGGGAGTCCCACTCGTTATCTGTGGTGATCTGAACTGTGATTTGCGGAAGAAGCAGGGATCCAGCGCGTCGGCGTTGACTAGAGATGCGCATCGTTCAAAATCGTGACCATGACATCGTACGTAAATGCAATGCTCACTTTTGTCATTGTATCCCATAAAAGTCCACAATTCTGCTAATGAATGTGCTGAAACCTCAAGTCAAGCCAACTGTTATTTTACCCCACTGTCTGAAACCCATCGGCGTCGCTTCTTTCACTTACGATCCTCGTTTTGCCAATTGGGTGGAGTTTTTCTGCCTCCACCGTCGGTGGTCAGTGGACCGCATTCTTGATCTATTGTTGACGCTTATGCCCTACTCAAGAAACTAAACATTCATACGACGCGAATGGCTAGTTTTAGTTAGGTACGACAGCTGATCAAATGAACGACTTTTGGGTTGCTGTAGGCTCTAGTATTGTCGCCAAAATACAGACACAAGGATCCACCAGTCCTTGACTTAGCGACATGTCAAACTCGAGTCAGGGTGTGTTCGTTTGTGACATCGCCGTTTACCCGGGGGATGCTCGGACGCACGGTCTTCGGCGTGCGGAACCCAGCGGCCTGCGGCTTGGATGGTACCAAAAATAATGCCAAAAATACCAAGAAGAGGGAATAGTTTTAATAGATTATACCAAAAGGAGGAAAAGTGTTAAGGATTTGTTATAATTTATGCCACTGAAAAAGTGAGTGTGGCAGACCCCCCTTGCCTCATATTTACAATGTCCCCATGGTTCACTGATATGATGCGTAGCATTTGATATATATATATATATATATATATATATATATATATATATATATATATATATGATGACATGCATGTTGCGGTTGATTGATATATGGTCTAGGTATCCATATTGTGCAGCAAAACATCGTACCAACGAATGCGTTACTTGCAAGAACCAAGATATTATGCAACAATACATGACATGACTTGCTTTTCATGGGGCAACTCATCTAATTGGTGGAAATTGTTTTCAGGCAATTGACCAGCCTACAAACTATGACAAGCTTGCAAGCTATCCCAGTGCATATGCAGCGTCTTACTGTTTCCTGAGTGGCCGGAAACAGTATGTCTGCTCCGTATCATCCTAGATTTCGTGCATTTTAGACCTTGTGGCAAACTGGGTCTCTGTCGAATAACACCAGGTTGAAAAAGCTTACACGTGTGTGCCTCGATTAGTTCAACTTTGGCTTTTTTCTCAACATATCTATTGCATATTCCAGTCCAGTTTCCTGCTGCCCTTCCTGCTATTTCATACTAATGAATTTTGTATCCGCCAGCAGTATGCTATTGAGACACAAATCCCCGGCCGCTGCACATCGGTTCTGATGCTAGTTAATGCTGTCATCGCTTAATGTATAGCGTCAATCCGTCATTTCATGGTATGATTTTGTCATGTGATATTGCCAACAATAATATCATCTATCCGGGGCTGTTGCTATACCTTCTTTCTGCTGTGTGCTGGCGCGCCAGTCAACCGGCAGTACAAATCCGTCCAGAAAGTCTTGACGTAGAGCTCTCACTTAAGTCCATCCGCAACGTGTGTCGTCAGCGTTAAACGAGCCTGCGCGGCGCAGTGTCAAAACCACTGGCAAGAAGCTCGTCGACGACCACCAGCAAAGGACCCCGCATTCCGCCGAAGTGGGTCAACTGTGGCCAACACGTGGAAAGATTCGCAATATTGCACTGTAATGGCATGCCGACGTGACTCGAGTCACAATTTACTGAATGACCGAGAGCGAGACTCGCGCGTCGCTGTTTGTCTGGTCTCCCTGACCCCAGCCGTGTGTTTAGATGATCTACAGAAACCCGAGAAGAATTGTGATTTAATGTACGTGGGGCTTCTGCTCCGCGCAATCCGTAAATCATTTAGAGATTGCAATATCAGAAGGGAAAGCAGCTTTGCTGCTCAGCCCTTGTAGTTCCATTCTACAGCCCGGTGTTGAATGAATCTGAGTTTTCATGGACTTTGCTCATGTTACCTCCGACCCATCTGGCCCCGTGTATGTACGGCTGTTGGCATGCGCGGCGGGGTGGCACGGCATATGCAGTTGGAGGCAATTGACAGTAGCTTCTGAGCCGTTTAAAATTAATTTTTAAAGCCTCGCAAGTTTTCGGAACAGCCTCGCTTACATAGCTCTGAAATCGTGGTAGCCGTAATGCAATGAACGGTAGCTTCAAAGAGAAGTGCAGGAATAGTGGTGTGTGCTGAAGGGATTGTATGCGGTTTGTAGATGAGCAGTCACAATGAAATCACGTAAACATGCTATCTAAGTTATGTGGAGTGATGCTCTCAGATGATTACCAAGAGTGCATCACAGTAAAAGAAGGATATGCAGCTGTCTTAATCCGATTGCATGCAGTCGGTAAAATCAGACATGCTAGGGTTGTACGGAAAGCTGAGGCTTCCTTCAGGTCCTCATCACGAAAGGAACAATAACGGCTTGAAAAAGATGCTAGCGAGACGTGAAGCCGGTAGACATATGAATCTTGCACAAAGTGGTGCATGTCCTATCACTAATTTATATTTCTGCTGTTACCTGACGTGTTCCAACATACGATCTATGACCCAGTTTACATCACTTGGAATACATCCACATTTTCCATAGCTTAAACACATAAATGCTCCTGAAAATAGCATCCTTAGACTACCTTTCAGGGCGTCTTATGCAATGGTATTTCAAATATTGAAAACAGTTTTAGGTGTCTAATATGATTATTCTTCCTCTTATCATTACGGCAGGGTTACCTGATGCCAAAATGCTAACAAATTCATAGACTTAAAAAGTAATATATCTTATTGGATTAATCTAAATGTTATAAGCTTTACAACTTGCTTAACCTGCAAGCCTGTTTGGTGGAATTATTGCCTTAGAAACCATGAATTGCATCCCTGATTTCGCCCACGCAAGGAAAAGTTCGAAGCACCTGCCACCGAAGACGCGTTCAGCGTAACTAGCCTATCGTTACACGAAATGTCAAGCTGGCCCCCAAAGTCACATAACGTGCGCAAAACGGGCACACGGCGCCAGGGCTGCTTCGCTAGCCGCTGCCAACCTCCGGCATGCCCCGTTGCGGAGAAGCTCACGCTTGAACGTGACGACTCCAAGGATGGGGCCTGACAGCCGCTTGTCTGGTAAGCAGCAGCGGGATGCATTCCCAGACGGACAAGTCCGCCAGCTCTAACGTGACCTAAGCGGCGAATGCGATTGGCGCGGACATTGGCGCAAGGCCCCGCCCCCTGCCGTCTCCCCCAAGACCCGGCAGCGACTTCGCGCCTCCGGAAGCGCCTGCTGGCCACTGTCCCGCGCCCCGACCGTCGCATCGCCACAACGGCGCCGCCCAGCCGGCACCCAGACATAAATACTGGCAGGGAGGCCTGCCGACGGATGCCTCTGGTTCAAGGTTGCCGTGGAAGGGGCCGGCGACCGCCGCCGGCGACGGCGACGGCGCGGCGCCGCCCTCCTCGCGCTGCCACGGCGGACGCGGAGGAAGGCGCCGCGCGCCGCCCGGCCGCCCTGTGGTGGATGCGGAGGCCCCGCGAGGGAGGAGGAGGTGTTGTATACATCGGCGGGGGGGGGGAGGGAAGGCTGGGGTTCCGGGCAGAGGGGAATGTCTGGAAGGGCGGCGAGTAGGAAAGGTGGATAATTGCAGTGAGGTCGTCTTCGGCCGAGAGATAATCTGGAATAATTATCCGGAATGTGGTTTAGCACATTTAAGCAAAACAATGAGTTATGAGTTACATTATTCAAATATTTTCAGGCCGTAGTAAGGATGAATTACATTCACGAGTAGACTGACTGCCAGTGGGTGGACAAGCCAGCGATGGATAACCAAGTCATCAATGGGCAGGCACGTCATCAATGGGTAAACAAAACATCAATGAGAAGAGTTGATAACAAACCTACCGGCACATCATCCTATGCTCGCACTGCTTTTTAGACAACAAAGATGTGCATAGGACCTCGATTTGCCTACCACCTCCGCTGTGATCTCCGCTACCACCTCCGCTGACAGTTTTTCATACAGACCTGGGCATGGGCTTAAGCAATATCTTAACTTGATTTTTCGATTTCATACTCAATTCGAATCAAAGCTGCCCATGTAAACAGGGTAATTGTTCATGCACTTTCCTAGAAGTCCCTTTGGACAGCATAAAATAAGAAGAAAAAAGACATGTGAAATAATAGTCCAATGGCGATGCCAGGAACATCCTGCTGGAGACATTGACCATGTGAACAAATGTTTCAGAGACTCGAAGATCTCACGAAGTTATTATTAAAGCCACTTTACATATGTGCTGAGCCATAATACACGCCACAACTATGACCCCCAGAATGTGCCCCTGCATATGGCCTTGGCCCTGCATATGGCCTTGGCCCTGCATATGGCCTTGGTACTCTAATGTTCGTAATCACGGTCTGGGATGTCTTAACACGTGTCCGGGTGGTCGGTTGGATACCGATTGCTCGGGTAAGGGGGGGGAGCAATTTGACCCCCGAAATCTCAGGAACTAAGAGAGCTAGAGACACCAAATTCACAGGTATTGTTGGTCTATACGTGAGCACAATCAGGTTAAAGTTTGAGGTCCCTGGGTTGTGACCTTCGGGTCAAGTAAGGTCAAAAAACGTCAAACTCCATGTAGCACGCCAGGCTATGATAGATGCTACATCCAAGCTGGTCTCCAAAGTGCCCCCCAGAACCTAGATACCTATTCTGAGCAAAAGATCACATGTTCATTCAGGGTCAGTGACCTTGTTTGACATTCCGAGAGGCGTAAAAGAAAGCTTTTGTGGGCTATCTTGGTAAACACGTCCTGCATAGGCGTCCTACGAACATTTCCTGGGAAATCCTCACTCTGAGGATCACGGTTTTTTGCAAAGATGTGACTGGGTGGAAAACTTTTGAATTAATGGTCATTTGCCACCATCAACCAGACCTGAATACCTGTGTTTCATCTCGGTAGGTCGTAACACTTGCACCCAAGTGTAGTACGCGGTTTGAATGGTAATTTCCGCCCCGTGTGCCGCCCTGTGTGATGTTATTGGCTGCTCATTTCTTGCTATACACCATCTACCATATGCACTGCTGTTGCGGCATAGTTGATGTAGTTAAGTTATTAAGTCTGCGTTATTAAGTTAAGTTACTAAGTAAAGTAAGTCTGAATAATTTTTTTACCCCTTTTCCGCATGCTGTGCTAAGGATATATGAAACGCGTGCCGTTCAGCCATGCGTGGTATTAGTATGCAAAGTGTGCTTAGTTAATTTAAGAAATTATCCCGATGAAGCACTGAAGGTGAAACGTCTGTCCTGCGTTGGGCGCCAGCTTATAACATACCATGTGGTGCCTAATTATTGTTTTTCCACCTATTAATTGCGATTGGTCTAGGCCTTACAGGGTATATGTCGTCATTGAAAAAACGACTTTCAAAATAATCAGATATTCAGATAATCATTCTATCCAAAGCAAAACCAAACCACCAAATAATCGTTCAAATTTTTCACAGAGCCGGGTAACAACTCGCCCCGGAGCCACGTCACGACTGGGTCCGGAGCCGCGTCACGACTGGGTCCGGAGCCGCGTCATGGCTGGGTCCCGAGCCGCGTCACGACTGGGTCCCGAGCCGCGTCATGACTGGGTCCCGAGCCGCGTCACGACTCGCCCCGGAGCCGCGTCACGACTGGGTCCGGAGTCGCGTCACGACTGGGTCCGGAGTCGCGTCACGACTCGCTCTAAAGCCGCGTCACGACTGGGTCCGGAGCCGCGTCACGACTGGGTCCGGAGTCACGTCACGACTGGGTCCGGAGCCACGTCACGACTGAGTCCGGAGTCGCGTCACGACTCGCCCTAGAGCCGCGTCACGACTGGGTCCGGAGCCGCGTCACGACTGGGTCCGGAGCCACGTCACGACTGAGTCCGGAGCCGCGTCACAGTTTCGAGTCACGGCCTGTAACCTGTGCTTTATTCTCGTTACGTGGATTCAGCAAAGCCAATCGTGGGGCTCGAATTGGCCCCGTTTAATTATGCAATTTTTACTGTTTATAAGGACATGACGGTGTATATGAGCCAAATAAAATAAAAGCTGTGTGCTAGCATGCCCACGATTATAAATTATAGTAGACGGGACAGAACGTACTTCTTGTTGCGTATGATACGCGTTTGACGTATGCGGAGGACCGCTCCCAGGTACTGCTTCCACAGCGGACGGACAGCGGGACGATGTGCCTCTTCAAATATATAAGAGCCTTACGCCGTCCATGTGGCGATGATAAAGTCCCCGCAGAGAACTGCTATGCTCAACGCAGGTTCCTTATGCGAGTCCTTACGGATGTTTCCCAACGTACACAGACTTCAGCGCCCATCGTGGTGATGTGCCCTGCGGAAGAGCAGCGCGTTTGTCTGAGACGGTAGTTTTTTATGCGCGAGCACTACGCCAAATGCCGCGCGGATCAGGTTTTCAGGAAAGGAGAGCATTCCAACGACCTCGCTCCACCAGCTTACCCCAACGCCGTTTCACATTCCTCTGCATTCCACCTGGACTCAGGAAATTCCGATGATGTGAACTAGACGAAAACGGCGGAATTCGGGGTGCCGGTCTACGGAAAGCCGTGCCCAATTGGGTAGATCACGTGGTGTGGGCGGAGTCTAATGACGTGAGACCACTGGAGAGTTGTGCAATCGTTTTCTCAACGAGGAATGCGCCAGCTGTCCAAAGTAAAGGTTACGGAATAAACTGACATCACATGCAGGGCTCAAACAGGCTGCGGCCACACACACTCAGTACACGACGCACCGCGGGAGGCGCGGCGACGACATGTCCTCGAAGTGCGCCATCCCCTTCCGACGCACGCAGCCTTTCCCACGTGGCGCTCGCGGCGGCAAGCATCTCCGCGGCGCTCATGGCCGCGCGACGGGGCGCGCCGAACTGGGGCGGGAGACGGCGGCGGGGTCGGCGGCCGCGCCCGGTTCGGAGAAGGGCGCGCGCTGGCCGAGCTCGCCGGGCCAGTTCGCTGAACCGCCGGCGGCGCGCGCGCCCG
The DNA here is from genome assembly GCF_011947565.3 of Pollicipes pollicipes. NCBI lineage: Eukaryota > Metazoa > Arthropoda > Thecostraca > Pollicipedomorpha > Pollicipedidae > Pollicipes > Pollicipes pollicipes. The sequence continues at coordinate 15,739,437 of NW_023596818.1, forward strand.
CCGGCCCGGACACGTCCCGACAGGTGTTGAGGTGCTGTCCCACTGGCTGCTGCGGTCAGGAGGAACCGGCCGCTGTCTGGTCTGGCTTCCGCCGCTGAATCAGCGCCAGCGTCAAGGCCAGCACGTCCGAGTCGGGTCTCGGGGTGGGTCGGATTGGTAATCGGCAACAGATTTTCGTAGAACTCGTTAGGAGATGAATAACAGACCTCCCTTGAAAGCGGATCTTTTGCAGTTATGCTTACAGCGGTTTGCCTGGTTATTGAGACACATACTGGGCAGGACGAGACAAACTGGGTAAGTCACCCTCCAGCGAAGCGATCGGGCCCCCATAATTGTTCAGTCGAATGCTAGGGAAGTTACCCCACGTCGCTCTCAGACAAAACCTCCAGAAAAAGGTGACGTATCATGCGTGATCGAGGTCAGAATCTTCCAATTTTCACATGTTTCAAAATCATTGAACGGATATTATGAATTACACATGATGAATTTTGCATAAGCTCTATGGCGTTGCATGAAACAAAATGACCTCCAGATCGATTTGTCCCCCTCCCCCTTCCCTCCCTCCCTCAACTCCATGGAGCTTCCACCGCCTCTGACGACAGCACCAGTTTCCTGTAGAGGCGTCGGGATGGTTTATATCACCTGCGCAGCGCTCACTTCAGACAGTTATTTCCAACCCCTTTGTGCCATGCTGGCATGCAATTCAAGCGCAAGGTTCATCAAAATAACGAGGTTTTACTTTCTAACATTGCAATAGCCTCTGAGGTGAACAAAATACGCTGGTCTCCCCCAAAACACTAATTGTTTGATCTCATGTCGCACTGCTTCGCCGTTTTTCATAACGCGGACCGATAGAGAAAGAAGAGGGGGGGGGGGGGGTGATGCGACCCACACCCCTGGCGTTTCTAGAAATGATAAAGATAGGGCTTAGTGGAAAACACTGCGGTATTTGTCTCAACAAGATCTCGCGGTTGGTGCTGGATTTCATGCTGTTAGTCCAATAATTGTCTCCACTATGCCAGGTCAAAGGCCGAATTTTCCAGAAAATCGCACTCTTCCAGTCTAACATAAAACCTACGAGATGATGCTCTGTGGGGACGCATCACTTAGATAGGCGTGTTCCTTGCTGAATTATGAGCACAGCTGTAGACTTTTGTAAGTGTTTTGAGGATGCGCTTATGATATATGGTTCTCTTACTGTAACAGCGCCGGCCCGCCGCGCTCGCTCCGCGGCATCGTCGGCTGCCGCCCGCTGCCCGCGCCGGCTGTAGATCGCCACGCAGTACTCCCTCAAAACCGCCACTGCTCCCAAACCAGAAAAGCTCACAACGTATTTCTGGGTCAAAACACGCGCAATGGATGCACATAGGCGACTGAAAATTTTGGACGCGATTGCAAAATATGGCAGAGAGGTATCTTAAAAAAGTTTAGGGGATCATCCCAATCCATCAGGAGGAGTGTTAGCCTGGCGTGCATCCGGGAAAAGAAAGCCGGGTCTAAAATGTGCAGCTTGTTGCTTCTGGTATTCAAGTACATTTTACCTATCATTATCTTTTTTGATTAAAGTGCATTTTCTCCCCATCAACCAGTAAGCCTATGGTAATACCAAAAAGAGGCTTCAAGCCATCAATACTTCAAGAATCTCCTACAATTTATGCCACTGAAAGTAGGAGTGTGGCAGATCCCCCTCCCCTTGTCTCATTTACACAATACTCCCGTAGTACACTTATATCATATGTTCTAGGTATTCATGCTGTACAATAAAAGATTACCAAAGAATGCATTACATGCATGAAGCAAAAGAGCATGTCATCACACACGATATGACTCGGTTTTCATGGGAAAACAACTCAGTCTGCCCTAGTAGACCTTGATTTTAAGAAATCCATCAGCCTGCAAGCTTGGGAAAAGATTAAGCTAGATATCAGGCCGGGAGGCATTTTGAATCTTGCACGAAGTGGTGCATGTTTTATCACTAGTCTAGGGTTCTGCCGTTACCTGACGCGCTCCAACAGATGATCTATCACCCATTTTACGCCGGTTGGAACACACCCACCGTTCCCATAGCTTGACCACATAAATGCTCCTGAAATTAGCATCCTTAGATCACTTTTCAGGGCATCTTATGCAAGGGTATTTACAAATATTTAGAACAGCTCTGGGTTTCTGATATCAGCTTTTCATAACTGGCAAGGCATGGCAAATACATCAATGGGATGTGTCAGAAGGCCTGAATATTGCCCCAAAAGCAACACTCTCTTGCTTCATTTGGGGCACTACCTGTCAGACAAGAATACTCTAAAAAATGAAATATCGCCGGACTTCAAGCACTTAACCTTCATATGCTGAGGTTATCCCCAAAAGTTGCATAAACCAATCTCACAATGTCAGCTTGCTCAGATACTGTCCCGATAAAATATTGTCAAATCTTCTCAACATACTGAGGATATTCTACTACCAGATATGAATCGAAGTGAACTGAACATCCGCACATTTTAACATAACAAATGTTCAGAATCTGGATAATCAGCTCCATGTCACATTGACAGCCGTAAACACTACACACATTGTTGGACAGACATCTATGCAAAATCGGGTATGCCCCATCCACATGCCTCAACCAAGGTATGTAGTAAGCTAGTTGCTACTCATATCTCACGCTACTCAACCACCGAATGCCACATTTAAATTTACCCGCAATTACTAACTCGTCACAATCCCTCTGACAAAACACATACCGGAACATGGACCCAAATGACTAGCAATGCTCAATGCCGTAATGGCGCATCTTAAAGCAAAACGTGCCACCCTGAAAAGGACGAAGTATGCACAAAGATAAAAATTACGCATCAGTTTTTAAATCACCACTTCTGCTCTGCACCGCTTTTTATCAATGAAAAGGCTTTATAGTTGAGAGCCAGCAAATAAATCTATTTGCTTATTTGACACATTCAGTAAGCAAAGCTGATGCACAAAATCAACTTGAATGTTTATTGACGTCGAATAGTGCTCACATGATGAATTCACGTGTTCAGTGAGCTGTCAAATTATTTACGCTGAGGAGACAGCTTAGTAAGGACGAGGAGCATATTGAAAACTAAACTAAAATGAGCTTCCGAAAAATTGTCAGACACTGGAGTGTGCCCATAAATTGCTCATCAACTGTCTTCCCGCTCAACAGTGCTGAAAACGGTCTAAGCCACTCAAGCGCAAATTCCTCTCTCAGTGAAATAATGTGCGCAATTTCACTGCAATCGAGATTTTAGTAAAGAATGTGCTGAATGGAATTTTGAACAACAAGTGTTTCAGTCTCCTGTCATGAAAGGCAGGCATTGATATGAGTCTACCACGCCGTGGGCGAGTCGACGCTTTTTTACTTCTGGATAACATCGAGGCACGCGATTTCTGTGATATCTACTATGCTTCGTATCCGTGAAGGTTGTATAAAGGCCGGATTTCCTCCCTTTAAGATTTAATAAATCCAGCTGTGCGCTTGAAATTAGCACAATCATTAATTAACAAGAGCGTGTTGAATTTGAATTAAAAGGGAGGAAGTTCTGTCCCCACCTTTAATTCTAATGCAATTTCATTGGTCTTTTCTGGTCACCACCCATCAGCCGAGCCAAGGCCTCTGTTTCGGTTGTGTCGAGGGATCACCTGTTGCTGGAACAAACACTTACCCTGTTTACATGGGCAGCTGTGATTCAAATTAAGCCAGGACCAGTCACCGATCCGAACTATTGGGCCCATGTATACGCTCACGCGCCGTTCCGCTAATTCGAATCATGCGCCGGCGGAAATCCTTTCCCGTGAGAGTATCACCCGTCCAGGAAGAGATTTCGGTCGAATTATCGGTGGTCAGGGTTGCTAAAAGCATACTCGCCGTACGTGGCGCGTATGACTGAAATTGCCCGGGGCATGCAGTTCTGTTCAAGGCCATTTGAGTTATGTGTGGTGCTGACGCGTTTTCAAGGGTTTTTGGTCGTTGTTCCAGGCGATCCAAGTCCAAAATGGAAAAAAAGAAAAAGGGGAAGAAGGTGAAGTTTACACTATGCTGCCACAAGCACTTCAATTATTAAGGGCCTAGGTGGCAAGCGGCACAGAATTGATTGCGTAATTTAAGCTTGTTGGCGCTTGATCTATGAAGGAAGCAGGCGTTAGCAGTGTTTGGTGTTATCTTTCCGTCTCAAGGTTAGATTAATTTACATCTGAGGCAGACTCCATACTTCTAAGAATCATCTGGCACTAACCCGATCATTTTATTTAGCTTTTGAGCTGTTCTCACATTCATTTTGGATTGCTCTTAAATTCCTACAGAGAATACTACTTAATTCATTTCATTAGGTGACGACTTAAAGGCACCAGGGTTGTTTTTGCAGATGCTTCTCCCATGCCTTTAATATCTGCTTGACAAGCTATTGGATGGAGGAATGTGCTCAATATTGGATTACTGACTCCTCAAGGAAATATGAAGTTACATCACAGCGATTGACCAATTTTGGTCAGTTAGCAGAGAAGAAGGGGCTCAAATATTTGCTATTAACACAAATAGGTTGTTGGTTGCCAGACAGTATAATGTGCGTGAAAAAGGTAACTAAATAATTCTAGCATGATGTGAAGGATCAACAAATATAGCTCACTGCAGTCAGCTCGGAATGTGAAATGTTTTTAATGACAGGACCAGAATTGCCCAATGACACTTTGGAAACATCAAGTAAGCAAATGTGAACACTGGATGAAAAAAGTTGTCATCAGCACTCTGCTAAATCCAGCTTTGCCTATTTCATGTAGAAGAATGCAGGACATGAACTAAGTAATACTTAACACAAACGCATGTGCCCCATGGAGAAGATGTCTGTGGTGCATGATGCTGCATGTGTTTGCACTGGTGAGTAAATATGCTATCCTGGTACTTTTTATGATGAATGTCTTTGCAAGCCATTATGGAGGTAGTTTAACTTTTGTCATAATGAATAGTTGTTATGAATTTTGAGCTAAGATTGCTTTCGTCCTGCCACGGCCCTCTTGCTGCTTCACGAATCATGATCCTTGGACTGTGCAAATACGGCTGTTTGTGCCACCTAGCCATCAGTCCATATCAGCCCAATGTTGTTGACTGCAAGCATATCAAAGCAGTATCTCAACCCTGGTATGTCAAGAAGGCAAATAGCTGCATTCTGACTTGCCAGTCCATGCCAAGTCTGAATGAAAATGCTGCCCTCAGGTACTGATGCTGCATCTGACAGGGGATGGACAACTTAAATGCGCAATTTTTGACACTGACTGCGTATCATTCAGCAGTCATTTCAGTAGCTTAGGTCATTGTTGCACGCTACTCATAAATGCATTAGTGTGGGAGTAGGTGATATGTTTCTGGGGCTGGGCGAAGTACGTGACATGATGCTGGTGGCCCATCTGATCAGAGTGTGGTTAGTTTGTGAGTGTAATAGGCCAATATAAGAGGCTGTCATTTCCCTGCTAGCCCTTGCATGGCAGCAAATATTAATGTGTCACAGGCTCCAGGTGTATCTTAAATGTCATCCTAAATAATGTCATTCTGAACAGCAAGCCATGATCTGCATTGCAGAATGGGAGGCAGCAGCCTTGCTTGTATTTTTTTTTTACCTATTGTCATGTATGGATGGTCTAACACATGTAAGTTTAACATCATCTCTGCCATTGTCAAGAAGTACCTTATAGCTTTATTTGGCAGTTCACTCCCTTGTCATTCTTGATTGTGTGCCTGTAATGAAACAAACTTTCTGGCCAAAATATATGCTGGAATATTTGTAAATCAGTTGTTTTTTTAGCCAATTTCTGTGGTTTTGCTTCTTGCTATGCACAATGGCCACATGAATTATGTCCACGATCAAAATGTTATCTAAGACTATTACTATGGCACCGATTTGGCAATGCTGACTAAGCAACTTTTGTGATTTAAGTGCCACGGCTTGTGCCGTAGCTATAAAGCCTATGACTTCCGCACAGATCGTCTTTCCAGCGGAGTCCATCTTCCTCCTTGTCCTAAAGGCCGTCTCGCGTCCACCATGGCTCTTCACATTCGCCATTCATACGCAAAGCACCAGAAGCACAGTTCGTCTCAAAAGCGCAATTTTTACCCACAATCCGTTCCTTGATTCGAATTAGGCGGGATCGAACTACCGACCGTTAATCCGACGTAAAGCCGGTCTCGCCCATGTAAACGCACCTCTGCGAGAGGTTTAACGTCGCATGATCCGTTCCGATCTTAATTCGAATTACTCACGGCTGCCCGTGTGAACAGGGCAACTGATCGGCCGCCCAGTCCTCTCACTGTGAACACTGCTGTGTTAACCTCCGCGCTGTGGAAATGCACGACTACGTGGATGTATGCTTTCCTTAAATTCATTTCCCTTGCCTTGCGCCGGACAGCAGAAGCCAGCAGAAGAAATTATTTTGCACCGGATTCCCACGCAACCGGCCTAACGCGCGCTAGGATGGGGGGCCCAAATTGACTCCCCCGAAGGTTTTTCCAGAATGGTTTCCGAACGTCACGGTGTAGCCGCGCCAAATTTTGCATGGCTGTAGGTGATTAAATAGTGGATCGTTTGGCGTAAAGAATTAACAATACCTCGTAAGGTCGCTGACTTATGGCAGGTCAAAGTCAGGCCATGGTTTCGACAAGGTCAATTTCTATGGAATCGTTTAATCTGATGCAACAACGGAGTGCTGGATGAAGCCATACATCTCTGAGATATTTTCTTAGGCAATACAAATATTTAATAAGCAAATTACGCTGACCTAAGGTCAGATATGAGGGTCAGACCAAGGCCAAAGCCAATCTGTTTTATTACTCTAGGGCTTGCGGTATGGGATAGTTTCTGGTGCTCATTTCGAATTTATTGATGGCAGGAACCGCCTTATGTATCTTCCATGGACTTCCCAGAGGTCAGAGTAGGTCACTGACCTAAAATGACCCAGGTCAGTATTTTGTTTTTGCAAACATATTGCCAAGCGTAACCTTAGTCGCTTATTCAAATGCAAAATTCAAAGCAGTCTTGTATGATTTTAGTCACCATAACCTTCAAAAAGTCAAACAAGATCACTGACCTCAGATGAGCATATGACCTTTTATTTAGGAACAGTTGTTTAGGTTCTGGGTACACTTTGGAGACCAATCTGGAATTTGACCTTGTTTGACCTTATTTGACCTGAAGGTCATGACCTAGGAACCTCAAACTTTGACCCTAAGTGAGTTCACGTACAGGTCAACACACTCTGTACATTCAGTATCTCTGGCTTTCTTAGTTCCCGAGATCTCAGGGGGGGGAGGGTCAAATTGACCCCCCACCCGAGCGAAGGGTATCCAGCCGTCCACCCGGACGAGCGTTAACGTCCCCACCTCCAGACAGCTTCGGGTAAAAAAAAAGGATAAAAATGCTTCGCCCTGGCCCATAAATAGCAGTTCATTACGTGCTATCCCCACACTTGGGTGAGCCGGTCGTTGGCCTATACCGACGCGTCTGCGGCCGCGCCACTGCCGCTGCTGTGACGTCACTGCGTGGCCCTGGACCACCTGCCGCAATCTGGGGCGACGGAGCGCAGCCAATCACGGGCTTCCAGCAGCAGGCGCGTGAAACGCGTGACGCATAAGCCAGCCGCCGCGTGGAAAAGTTTCACCGAAGTAGTTGCGGGTGTTGTGTTCGCGGTACCCCGGCTGTTGAGGCAACCGGTGTCCAACAATCTCTGGCACTGGGTGGGATAAATCGTGCTCCAGCCCTAAATGTCGTCTGCACAGGCCGCCCATTCGTCTTCATATGGCTTCGCCGAAACGACGCGTGGTGCTTCTCTTTGAGGAGCTGGGACATGCCACTTGTAAGGCCAGCTTGGCGGCCGGCGAAGCCGAGGGAGGAGCGTGAGCTTTGGGATTCGACTCCTACGGTGGACTCGGGTGCGGTTTTGAGACGTGATGTCCTGTAATTTTTGCATCGAAATTCTATGCTCATTCATTGCATTTTAAGGAAGGACAGGTGAATCACTCCGGTCCAGAACCGACGCATACGTGTTTAGTTTTGATGAATCTGAAGGAAATGATTAACTAGAAAATATTGCATGCGCTTTGATACATATCCATACGGTGGGCTTTAAAGGGAGGTTGCTCCTTTTTGTACTTTTCACTTATCGCTAAATCAGACGCGTACGATCTGATCAGTAATACCAGTTACAAGTTGCGTTGTCACGTGAACTCGACTTATCTGTGCATCCAGGCGCGCAGTCGAAATTTGCGACGAGGAAAGGCTAGCATGTTTTATGACAGGGGGAGGCTATTTTTACGAGCGAGTCCCAGCATTATCGACAGAACCTGTGGAATGTGAACAAACAACCCCACACACGCTAATAGGTGCAGTACCTAGCGTATCAATGAGGTATCGATGTGGGTTTACTCCGGTGCCTTAAACAATGTCTTCAGCTGCGTACCGTATACCGTTTATTCACTTGGCCTTCCGCTAATTTTGTCGCTAAATTACGGCTGTTTGGCTCTACATGCCGACACCCACTTAGTGCCCCTGATATTTCACACCGAAAATGATCTTCCTGATCATCAAATACCGGACCTGTATCCAGTAGCGTCACAGGAGAGCTAAAGCCTCATGAGTTCCCCCCCCCCCCCCCCCCGGGCTGCGCCGTAGTGCGCATCATGTGGTCCCATGTAAGTTCGTCTGAAGATAGGGACAAGAGGCCCACCACTCCTTGCTACGCGAACTACCAGTTCCCATTAGCAGTAAAGGCGTTGCAATTTTCAGGATTTCCCAGTCTGTAAAACTGGCGCGCACCACTTCCACCCCCTGCCACCCACTCAGCCCGCCTCTCTTTGTCATTCAGTTACCAAGATGTCGCGTAGGACTACTTTTAAATCATCACAACAGCGTCACTGAAGTTCTCATTTCATCCAGCTCGTGATTTCCAACTGTCATGCCGACATCTAAGCGTGACGCCTGCGGCCAGATACTCCGAACCCCGCGACCCTCGTGGTCACGTGGCCAAGCAGGCGCGCCTAAAACCGCTCCACTCGCGCGCGCCCCCCGCCATCGCATTCCTGCGGACGCACGTCTGCGTCGCCGCTTCCGGCGACCTCTCCCTCTCCCCTCCCCTCCGCTCCGGCGGCGCCCGAACGTCGCACAAGCGGAGCGATCATGTGACACATGTTTAAGGCGGGCCGCGAGCTATGGCGGTGAGTTCCCGGAGCCGGCGCTGGCCGCGGGACGCTCGCGCCTCGCGCGCCGCACCTCCTGCCGCGGGGCGGCTGACGCAATCGGCCCGTACGCGGCGTGAGCGCGTGCGGGTGAGGCGTGACGGTCGACTGACCGAATGGGATCGGGCTGGCAGGTCCGGAGCCTGCCCCGCCGCCAGCTAAATCTGATGTAAAGGCTCGCCAGCTTTTGTCAGGCTCGTGACCCACGGATGTGGTCGGGTTTATCGGCCGGTTTCACCGCCAGACGAGTGGCACGTGCAAACATGGACTTTGTCCAACTCAAACACGAGCTCCAGAATCGAAAGATGCTATCCTGTTTTTGTTTACTTGCGGTTTTCACCAACCAGAGCCGGTGTTACATCACCTCGTGCGATACAGCATTTGTGGAGTGCACTAACTAGAATGACATCACTGCTGCCGATTATTTTCGAGAGATCCGACCCGGTGCGTCAATGATGCGCCAGGTGCATTGCTTACCCTGAAATTATCCTTCCACCATTGATGGAGGATATATGGGTGTGAACGCTGATTTTGACGGGGTTTTTGCCAGTGTTTATTTTTCATCAGTTGAATACACCGAACATGCCAATACTGTCGACAGCTTTATCAAAAGCGGTGATATATACGATCGATGCCATCGCCATCTGGTGCACTGGTCATCCCAGTTGTTCACATGACACCATGGCTGGCTTGCTTGCTAAAACATAAGGATGAAGAGCATCTCCGTTGCATGGCTGGTACAAGCTCTTGCAGGTTTTTTCGTTTTATAGCTATCCGCCAAGTAACCATTGAGGTTAAGCTATTGGCATCTCCAACTCTTCCACTGACTGCTCATATGCTATGGCATCGAACGCAGCGTTGTTGGTTATTGACTTTTGAGTCAAGCAGGCCTTTGTTGTTCCATGCCCCGGCGACAGTAGTGTTATTGGTACGCTATCCTTGATATTAATCAAGTATCTTATAAACGTGGTACGAGGTAGATATATTGGGGACCATATGACCTTTCTTCCGGGAAACTTCCTGGCCAACTGCATGTATTCAGTCCTCCTATGCGCAACATTTTTGTCATTCTGGCATCTAGCGTGATTACTCCCCCGCGGTTACATACGAAATACTTCTCAACAACTAGATACTTCAGTTATTTACGGCCACACCACAAGCATCCTTGGCTGCAGGAAAGCGCGCGTGGATTATCGACCTTTAATGACATCACGACCTGGTGCTGACAGTTTTCGGCCTTGCATAGATCAGAAAGTAATGATTGAAAGGACCCTATTGAATACGATCGATGCTTGACTTTTCAACCTGAGCCCATCTACGCTTCTTGACCGTAACTCATGATTCGTAACCATGAGCGCAGCTTGAGACTTCGATATTAGCAACGCAACCAGTATTTGCCGTATGACGTCGTTTATCCAGTACCTGCTGGTATATTGAAGCCCCATAACTGTCCATCTAAGAACTCTGAGCTCATAATGCCGAAAAACCAGGAGCTTAAAGCCTTTCTGTATTACATGCATAGGATCAAGTCATAGATAGACAACTACGTAGGTTATCAATCACAATCGCACTGAAGACAATTATGCCTTCAAAAACCAATAGAGCTAATCTAAAAACAAAGAAGCACCTGCCGAAAAAACTCAATACAGGAAGGGGTTGGAGATATGGCTTAACACTGTAGGGTTGCGTGATGTAAAGAGCAATTATTGCGAACCCCTCCCCCCCCCCCCCCAAAGGAGACGTCCAGAAGGGAGACGTTTGGCTACACAGGAGACGTTTGGCTACACCGACGTGTTCCTCGCGAGGAACACGTCGCAGTGAGCGAAGATTTGGAGCTGTCGCAAAAAGAACGGCGGCGGCATGACTGCAACGATGTACCCCGCCAGTGCATACGTGTGCAAGGAAAGTTATCTGAAATGTGCTTAGGTGCGCTTGCATGCTACAATTTAGGCTAGTAAGGGTACGTAAATGCGCTGAAATTGCCACGGATACACTGCGCTGTAATGAAAGACTGTTTCAGAGCCGCACCATTCCATCCCGTTTGGGAGGACCTCATACCTCAGCCTGCATGAAAGTATCGTCCAAATTCTGGCAGCATTTTCGGCCCATTTTGGGGCATGTTCTGGTGCAACCTAAGCAGTTTGTCCTATGCGACTAGCCCGTCCTCTCCCCGCTCCTACGCACACACACTTAGTTTGAGCCACTACGTGTCTGGGCTGTCACACGGTACATTGCACGGCTATGAAAAGGAGAAAATGCGTCGCTTTATCACGCGGTGATTATGTAATGTGGTTGGCGGGGTGTGAACCGTTCGTAAAGCTTAGACGTCCAGGCCCATGGCATCTGGCCTACCTTTGATCACCCATGTCACTTCTTCGTTGACCGAAGAAGTGACATGGGTCAGCCTTTCTGTTGGTTGGAAGAGGTCAGCCTTTGGCCAGACCGGTGGTTGGCCAAAAGCCAACAGGTGCCAGTTGCCTATGTAGTGTTTGCCTGGGGTCCTTCTGTCGCTTCGCTTGTCCCGTTTTGCGTTGTGTCGTGGCCCGGTCCAGGCGGCAGATTGCTGAACGATGGATTTTGGAGACGACGCGCGGGCACACAAAGCGGTTTTCCACAGATAGCCCGCGAGCCACTGCGGTTCGGGGTTTGGACGCGGCGCGTGACGTAAGGGACGTCTTTGGTACAATGGCTTTGCACGGGCGTCCTGAAATACGACCAGCGACAAAGCCAACGAGAAGCCGTTCGAGACCGTGGCCACATCTCGGCAACCAGCTGTCGGAGGGACCTTAAATTGCTACGTCTCAGCGGCTAATTCAATAGGGAATCGCGTGCTGCCAGATGTGCTGAGGCACGTGCCCCGCGTCACGAATACAGGAGCGGCCGAGATGGATTTTCCCGGTTTTACGTTTTTCACGTTTTATTTCATACGTTGGCAGCCAGGGCGAGGGGAGGCGCGAATCCACCTTCAATGCGTCAACTGATGTATCGTCTTCAAATTATGTGCTCAACACGAGTTTGCGCGACGCGCAACCGCGTCAATAATCTTAAGCTGACAAGCCGGGAATGTCGACATTTCTGGAAACGCTGTAGAACACAACACGCTGTCGTCGAAACTGTAACTTGGTTCGTGGCAAAATTCATATTACTCCGCATACACTAATATGCTCTCTGTATTTACCACCCATTTAATCATCATTACGTGCGCTGTCGAGTCCATACACCGGCTTTACCTAAAAAGTTGAAATTCCACATGTTTGCAAAACGGCGGAACGCGCACGCCCCGTATGTTGCCGGCATCTGGCAACCGTCATCTATTCAGCCGTTCATTCATTCGTTTCGGTGAGAAAGTTGAGCCGTAACGGCGATCAGATGCTTTACCCGAACTCCTTGTTTTGATGAATGCTTGGATATACCATTCATTCTAGGTGAAGAACCAGTTGAAGCGTGTACGATTAGAGGATCCAAGAAATGCAGCGTTCTTCAGCGAAGCTCACTGCTAAGACAAAACAGCACTACCGTAATGACTTAGCGGGGTGCGCTTCCTCACTTAAAGGCAGTGCTCCACATTTATATGGGGTTCTAAAGGAATAGCCATTATGAATATCATTCGGTGCAATTCGCAGCTTTGCCCGTCTTGAGACCTAAACCGCACTAGTTAATGAGCTACACGCCCGCGAAGATGGGGAAACTATTTCGGGGAGAGCATTTCAAAGTCACCTTGGTATTCATGGCATCATAACAAAGTCATTCGAAATTTGCCGTTCCATAAGGTATGCGGCAATCGAGGTCAAGAAAATACAATGGTCGAGTCGTTCAGCTATGGCGTTTGTGAGCACGATTTCCAGATATATCGGTCGTCGATTGGCTCTAAATCAATGTTGTACAAGATATGATAACGTAATAAAATAATGACGTATCGAGGAACATATACACTTGTCGGAAAATTGCGCTGTTTAGAGCAGTCTTTCACACTTAAAAGTATAGAAATAGTTATAAATGACCTTGTTTCAACACTGATGCTTGCTTCAAGATCTTCAAATGTGAAACACTTGCTTTAAGAGTCTAACGTACCGGAAAATGTGCCAGGAGGTACTGGTTAGACGACGCTGTAATACTAACTCTTGATTATATTGAGCGCTGTCGATATTGTTGCTGCTCGGCGTGGTAACGTGGTTCAACCAGTACCTCCTGATATATTGAAAGTCAGCTCAACATTAAAGCTATCGTCTCATGATGCCGAAAAACCAGGAACTGAAGGCCTTTCTTTTTCATATCACGTGAAAATTTGTTCTATGTAAGAACTTTTGATCCGTTACGTCCACTGGCGTTAAGTGCTGTTGAACATCAAGGAGCAATATTTTACCACGAACTCATCATTTGGCATTTCTATTGGCCTTCCTCCGCAATAGAAAAAGAGAAGGTGGCAATAGATATACATAAGTATTTTGCAAGTTAAGTGCGATTGTGAGGAATATTACGCACAAATATAAGGCAGCAGCGTTGATATTTTGGCAACATGCATTTATCGAAACCATTAGCAGAAGTGCGTATAAAATTGCCTTCCGATGATCCTACTCGATTTTTCAGGTTTTTCTCCTGAGACAGCACGCCGCAATTTTTACAGGACACCAGCATTCAGGGGATGAAACAAGGATCATTTGCCAGCAATTAATAGGATACCATGCATATCTAACTACAAATTAGAATGCGCGAAAAATACGTGTGCATGCCAACGAATTCAAGTAAACAGGCATCACGCGTCACATTTGATTCAAACATATGAGCGAGTTCACGTGAACAGGTATGACACATCAAGCACCACTTAGGCATACAAACAATATTAATTAAACAGGCGTTGTGCATCACGTGTCAGACATCACTTATACACATAAATGATTTTCAGCTGTACACATCACACCTTGCATAATCGGCCAAGATGACCGTGCGCGCTGAAGTTTGGTTGCCGACTTTTTATAAGAATAGATTCACTTGCTTTTCTCTCTGGATGGCCTCGTGCTCTGTTCATGCTTTTGAGCTCTGAAAGGGGCAAAGGGTCCATGCCTCACTGGATTTCAGTCTGAGCGTGTTTTACCAAAAATGGTCACCGAAAGGTGTATTTTCCGTTTTGTTTTTAGGGTTTCGCAGGTGTTCATGTGTTCGTTGCATCGCAAACCAATAGGGCGCATGGACTCCCCAACATACACCGCGACATGTACTTGTGGCTTACGAAATTAAGTGCAAACGTCATGAAGTTTACTCCTAATTTCAAGTGTCAGAACATGGGGGGACAAAGTCTATGTCGGGGAGTCCGACCGTTCCTTCGTTTGCCATATAATCAATATCTGCGAGACACTAAAAACAAAACGGAGGATACCCCTTTCGCTGACCATTTTTTTTTTAGCAAAATACCCTCAGGCTGAAATCCAGGGAGGTATGGACTATATGCTCCTTTCCAAGCTCAAAGTCATATACAGAGCAAAGGATTGCCCATACAGGAAAACAAGCGAGCCTATTCTTATCAAAAGTCGGCGACGAAACCTCAACGTACGGGACTCAACATGGCCGGTTATGCGAACGTGATATGCGCTTCGATGTGTGATGTGTGCTAGCTTAAAATCGCTTGCACGTATAAGTGATGCCTGACGCGTGACGCGTGATGCCTGTTCAAGGCAGTCGTTTGCATGCATAAGTGATGCTTGATGCTTAATGTCTGCTCACTTGAGCTCACTTGCATGCTTGAATGAAGCGTGATGCGTGATGCCTGTTAAATTAAATTCGTTTGCATGCACACGTATTTCTCGCGTATCATAATTCTGATTTAGATATGCACTGTATCGTAGAAATAGCTGGCAATTGCTCCTTGTTTATGCCCCTGGATGTTGGTGTGATATAAAACCGCGGCTCGCTGTTTAAAATAAAAATAAAAAATGGAGTAGGGCTATAGCCAGACAATTTTGAATTCACTTCTGCTATTCCTTTCGATAAGGCTTTCTGTCGAAATATCAATGCAGCTATATATACATTCTCTCGGTTTTTCCCCAGTCATAAAGCCATTACTTCTATCTTGTTCATGCACATTAATGTTTCGGCCACACTCCTTTTTCCAATGGTCAAATATCTCTTTCGTCTGCCGTTCTTTTTTCGTCTTTCGTTACCTATCAACGAGGAAAATCATAAATAAAAGTGCTTTTTTGTACAGGAGTGTTCCGTGCACGTTGCGTGCACGTGCTCTCATTCTGATCATGCACTCACTGCACCAGGAGTAGCTAGTGATGTTACACGTCCACGCAGCAATTAGTGCTTGAACAGGCGCAGCTTTGTCAGTGAGAAGATAGCAATAACAGAATTGACAAAAATGTGCACCCAGCTGTCTTTAGAAATCCAAGTGCCGCCTGTTCTGTGACCGCCAAATTTGCGGCATCTTTCACGTAGCTGTGCTGTGCGCCCAGCAGCCAGCCAGAGCAGCCTCACTAGCGGCTGCTCTGTGCTATGGCCGACTTGAGCTATGGCCACCCTGTTTGAGGTTTCCCTCAAGACTGTTCTGCACTATGGCCGCCCTTCCTGGTGGCCCCGCACGACCGCTCTGCGCCAAGGCCTCCCTGCCCAGAGGCTCCCTTCGGACTGTTTTGCGCTATGGCTGCCCTGCCTAGGGGCTTCACTCAGAACTTAACTGCGCCGTTTCCGCCCTGCCCCCGGGGCGCTCCCACCTGGTTGTGTGGTCACCACATGATTACGCTTCAAATGACAGACACCTAACTGCTTGGCATTATCAATATTGGTGCACGCGGTTAACTATGAGATATGCATGTCTCGCGCGAATAATTTGTGTATTGCGACTGAAAGAACAACCAGTATTGCGGAATGGTCGTAATCTGCTCCAAACGTGAGGTGACGTTAAACTGACGCAGTGCCTTCAGATCGCGTGTTTCGCCTTGCCATCAGATATGCCAGCTTTCGGCCTTCCGAGCCGGCACGCGTACAGCACCCCACGCCCGGACCGCACATGCTGGCCGTCCGCCCGCGCGCGGCCGCAGTTCTACGCGCGTGCCCGGGCGCCGCCTGCCCTCATGCGGCGAGTAGACACTCCCAGTGCTGTTGCACAGCTCCCAGCCAGGCGCGCTCGTGACGCACGTGGCGCGGACCGGTTGACGGCGGACGGCACCGGGTGGGGCCGCATTCTTCTGCCGCTCGCCGTCGCCGAACTGGTCAGGCCGCTCCGCGCGCCGCAGGTGAGGCCGCTGGCGCCTCGGTGATGAGCATGGACGCGGAGAGAGAGGGAGAGAGGGAGACGGGGGGTGGAGGGTCTCGGAACGGACGCGCTGAACGCTGCTTGGCCACACCAACTTGGAAAGGTCAGTTCTCCCATCTGCCCGAAGAGGACCGGCTTAACAAGGGTCGGCCGTAATGCTGCATCGAGCGGTTAGAGTAGGAATCCGCGCAGCTGCAGTCAGATCTGAGGCGTCCTTTCCTTCGCCCTGTCTAGACGTTGACCAACCTTCCCACACGGACATGGAACATTGACACCTTTCATCATTGCCACGCATACCGAGGCGCCGGTATTCGTGTGTGCATACCGGCGTCCCGTCTGTGTTATAGGCGCCGGTATTCGTGTGTGCATACCGGCGTCCCGTCTGTGTTATAGACGCCGGTATTCGTGTGTGCATACCGGCGTCCCGTCTGTGTTATAGGCGCCGGTATTCGTGTGTGCATACCGGCGTCCCGTCTGTGTTATAGGCGCCGGTATTCGTGTGTGCATACCGGCGTCCCGTCTGTGTTATAGGCGCCGGTATTCGTGTGTGCATACCGGCGTCCCGTCTGTGTTATAGGCACCGGTATTCGTGTGTGCATACCGGCGTCCCGTCTGTGTTATAGGCGGTCACAAACTGGCACCAGACGGCCCGGGGCAGAGGCGTTCGTGCCGTCACTCCTCGCTGGCCAGCCGGCGTGTGCACCGGTGCGGTTCCAAGACAAACGCGGAGCAGATCGGGTCGACGGGCCCAGAAACCCAGCAAGACAAGTTAATGAAACTACTCAACTCGGCGCAAACAGGTTGGGCTTGACACAGCCTGCGACGCAACCGGTCGAGGCGCTGGGGAGGGGGGGGAGGGGGGCAGGCTCGGCAGTCCGCCAGAACACGCCACACGCAACAGCTGAAATGTAGCTTGGCCATGCGAACGATGTCTTCAGAAATAGAAAAGAGAACAACGTTAAAAGATCTTTGAATGGTTACCAACTACGAAACTACGTAAGTTGCTGAGTGCATTTGTGTGTAGCATTATGCACATAGATAAGACGGTACCAAAACCTTATTCTTCGTAGAACAACAAGAAGAATACTGTGGCTTGCTGTTAAAAAGGCTTGAAGAATTGAGAGGAATCGGCAGACAATTTTGAATTTTGCTACTAATATTTGTTATAAAAGCATGTAACCGAAATATAAATGCATCTATCTTTCATTTTTCTGGTTATTCTACGAAGAATAAGGCTAATAATACCGTCCGATCTTTGAATGGTAATAAAAGTCATGGACTTGACTTCAGTAGGATGTGACATTTAGTCATTTATATTGTAGCATAAGTTTTTTTGTAGCAGGGCTGTTTCATTGACTCGCGTTGGAGCGTATGCACCAATCCGGGAACAAGTGTGGGACATTTCCATTTCTGGGACTGGTGCCGGTAAGATATTAGGTCTATAACATACCAAGATACTTGGTCGATACTGGTGAGGCGATTGTGTTCGTTGGACATCCAGCGAGAAGTGGTCACGCCGAATTAATTTCTAAATAGAAAATAATTATTTCGGCTTAATTAATTTTCCGCTCATTACTGGCGCACTTATATACCGGAGAGTTTCGACATCGGCGGGTGAGCTGAATTCGGTGCATTCACCTGCCAGGAGCGTCGGTCTTGGATCTTCATCAGCTCGCTGGTATGTGACATCGACCCTTATAATGCTCCAAAACGGGCGGAGCCATGGTTTGCACACGATATCGTGATCATACGAAATCATGGTTTGTATGCGATATCGTGATCATACGAAATCATGGTTTGCGCACGAGATCATTATCGCATGATATCATAGTTTGCGCACGAGATCTTGCCGCATGCCTCAATGAACGTCTTAAACAACACGGCTCGCCGTTTTTTCCTGTGTCAGAATATACTTGTTTTGTGTCGCTACGACGTCGGATCGTGGAGAACTGAACTCAGTTTCAGCAAGTGCACAAATATTTTGGTAGGCTGAAATGAAACTTCTCAACACTGTTTGAATTAGGAAGTTGAAATCGTGTTGACATCGCAATACTGCGGGAGGATCGTCCAGATTGAACGGCCTTCTGCATATTCCTAGCGAATATGTAGCATAAAATTAGCACTAAAATTATGAAGTGCAAGGTGGTAACTGGCGGGATTACAGGTATTTTTTCTAGAGTATAATCCTGAAGGCTGAAGCTGAGGCTGAGCCTTTCAATAATGACTATGCCCTTAAGTCGGTACTTAAGTTGTATTTTGAATGCATTTTGTTCCTGAGCCTTGCTAACAGAGTCAAAATGTACAGCCATAAAACGGGCATCATGTACCGATATTTTGTGCATTATGTCTGTGTAGCAAGGTCTGTAACTCAAAAATCAATTCAAAATTCAACTGAATTGCCGACTAGAACGCACTCAGTCATAGTAAAGTCATTTTAATGCAACTGAACTTGTCATCATTGTTCAAGGAAGAGTCATCTGCGACCTCGCTGGTGTTTATAAGGAATCATCATGATCCTACAGTGGGGAATATTTTCCTCTCGGACTTAGCAGGGGCCGCTTCTTGGTCATGACCGGACTTTCATGTCGCGCCGTGGCCACCAACGATGCACGCCAGACTTATGCATGACCTCTGAGAGGCCCCGAATTCCAGGGTGGCTGGCTGACCACCGTGCACCTCGGCGGTGCCGTTCCTGCTTCCATTGGCTGCTCCGCTCGGTTGATGTCTGACGTCATTTGATGATGCCAGACATGTTATGGTTCAATTTCCGACGCCTTGAGACTCTACAAAGCTCGGCACGGAGCACTAACCGAGGCATCCAAACACCCGACTTAGGTTCGGTCGCCAGAAGTTAAACATCGCGCTACGCATTGCGAAATGTGGGACCGAGACGTTTGCTATACTGAGTCGTTTGAAGTCTTCACGGCCACATTCCTCCACCCTTAACCAGACAAAACCGATTTCCGCCGGTTACGACCGGCTCCCGCGCTGCATTCAGGATCGTGCACCCGTCGATGCCCGCCTCGCTAATACTGCCCCCGACCATGAACTGTCCTCTGGCCCCTCCCCCCCCCCCTTCGCCAAGTGGTGTTGAGGGGCGGCTCCTCGGATGGGCGGTCCACGCCCGCGGCTCCACGTGACGCTCGGACGCAGCGCCGCGCACCCCGACCGCCCGCAGGCCATGCCGCGTGGTTCTGCGGCGTTACGGGCGCTCCGCTGCCATACCGCGTCGCGTTAACGGCTGGTCACGTGTCCAGTCTTTAATGGGTCTCGTGAGGTGCCGGCGTCCCGCCTGGGGGTTTGGTGTCGCCCTACTGCGCCAAGGCAGGCCGCGTCCTGTCGCGGTGGAGTCTTGTAAAGGGGCTGGTATGCTGTGACCTCGTATTGCAGGCTAGATGCATGCAATGCATGCTAATGAAGGAGCGCGTTAAGGCGCACTTTGCGAGAATCTTCTGGCAGCTGAAATACACGCCATGTTTGCGTCTATGCTAAAGTGTCCGCGACATTGCTAGGTAAATATATGCAAATACGCACTGAGACCAGAGATAAGCATGCAGCAATGTAATAAACGTGGAGAAAAGGCTGTCTTTGTTGACATTAAATGCCGTGTTTTGACCTGCTGTTGCAATGTCGCAGGTACAGCAGTGTTCAAGCAGGTGCCAATGCATGGAACAATCATTTCTAAAGAAATTCTGTGCAGATGCTATAACGCCGCGGTTCATGCAGAGCAAAGTCACATGTCAAGGCCTCAGAATAGTCCTTGTTATATCTTACGATAGTTGGTCATTTACCATGTCAACATAAGCCAAACCAAGCCTTTAAAATTAGCAACATTTGTTTTAGCAACATAGCAACTCTTGTTTTATCCTGAATCATCGTAACACCCGCTTGCCTAGGGCAGGCCGCGTGCGTCAGCCAAGAGTGGACCAAGAGGCCCCTGGAGGGAGAGCTCGACAGGGCGCTCAGCGCGCACGCCGCAGAGGGGTCCCTGCGCGGGATGCGGCTCGGCGGCTGGCCCTCCAGGCGTGTGCAGGCCTACCCCATCGTCATCCATTCTCCTTTATCCTATAGCCCTGAAATAATCATTTCTGGTCGAAAGGGTTCTAATCCAAGCAAACAAACCTTAACTCCCCTAGCACATTATCAGCTCTGTCTGGTCCACGGGTCACAGTATGTATATATGGGTTATCAGAAGCGATTGACGTAATTAACGTTGCAGTGTGTTTGTCGTCCTAGCTCCAACATAGATACACGAACTACTACCACGGAATATGTTTTCGGAGTGTAACACCTATTGCATACCAGCCCAAATGGTAATGGTGATGCAGATAGATTAACCCAACGAGCTGGGACAGAGGTCACCATACTACCTTTACATAGATTGACAATCAGGTAAAGGCACCCATACAAAACACGGTAGGTTTTGCCCAAGGTTTGCGGATATCCCATGTAAACTTGTTAAGGTGGATGCTAATTCCACCCCTTCCCCAGTGTCTTTAAACGGGCTCCTGATTTTCCGAATCACCCGACTGAATCGTCGTCACATGCCGTTCTGCCACGAAATTTACCGAACACTTCCACACTGCAAGTGTTTCAAAATTTTTGTTTAGATGAGTGGGAATATCGCAGGCTCGGACAGGGGTTAATTTGGACACCTTCCCACGGATGCTGTTTTTCCCAAATAATTTCGGAACGGTGCCGTGTAGTCGCGCCAAACTTATCATTTGTGTCGATGTCACCTGCTTATCTACTAGTTATTGACGAGGCGATCTTTTAAAGTAAACTTTACAGATACCTGGTAAGGTTATTCGACCGTAGCGGGTGCAACTCAGGTCACTTGTGTCAGCAAAGGCAATGCCCACGGGATCGCTCAATATGATACAACAATGGAGTCCTAGACGATGTCATGCAACCGTGAAATGATTCCTTAGATAATCAGACGATTACAATAAAGATTATGTCTGTGACCTTGGGTCGGGTGTGAAAGCCAGATCAAGATTGTAACCAACCAGCTTTATTGCTGAATGACGTACTTTGTGTGGTAACTTTGGATACTGACATCGAATTTTGGACCGCAAGGGCGTCAAAAAGTTACTTTTATTGACTTCATGAAAGTTGAGTAATCTTACACCGCCTTGGTCAATGTTTTGATTTGAGGAGTGTTTGTACCCCGCGAGATAATACAAGGTACCAATTGAACATTCGAATATCAAAATAAGTCCGAAAGTTTTGGGTCATTTCGCCACCTGAAAGTGAAATATGGTCATTGACATGGTATGGTCAGCAGCGACCTTTTGCTCATAAGCGCTATCAAAGTCGAAGACGGTTGCGTGATGCATGAGCGTACTTTGGACACCGATCTGGGGTTTAAAATTGTGCGACATTATCCGAGTTGACAGTCACGATCAAGCGGAATCAAAATAATGCACAAATGAGTTCACACCGAATTTTACTTCCAATACCTGACTTAAATAGCTCTAGCCCTCTCTGTTCTTTTGATCTCAAGAGGGTCAAAGTTACCTCCCTATCCGAGCACGTCACATGAAAACAGCCACCCTGGCCTTTTGATCTCAAGAGGGTCAAATTTACCTCCCTATCCGAGCACGTTACATGAAAACAGCCACCCTGGCAGGTGTTCATAGAGTCATGTTTTCTTTATCCCGCACAGCAGCAGAGAAATATGTTAGGCTTCACACAAGGAGCAATCATGATATGCCTGATGAAATGTTTTATGGACACGTGTACAATTATTGTATTCTGCTTGCTGCAATGCGAAAGCATGCAACAATTTTGATGCTTTCTCGTTCTCTCTTTACCAAGCCAGAAGGACATGAATGGTGAATCGTGCACTTCAAACAGCCGCATTTGGGCCTTAACCTTATCCCAATGGAGAGCGAGTTTCCGTTGATTCTGCTCATCATCGCTCTAAAATCGTCGGATATGCCAACAACCTCTACGGGACGTGCGGCGGTCTGTGGATACCCCTGCACTGTACCGGGGAATGGGTGTGGTATCCCACTCAGTTGATCCAACGTCAACTGTCTGTTCCCAAGCTACCCTGAACTGGGCATGGTGTGTGTGTATGGACACTGGGCATCGTAAATGCGGTGACGGTAACGACAAGTGTCGTGTGCAGCCGGTGTCAGAGGCTCGCTACTGGTGCTACATTACTCCACTGTAGGCTTAACCGAGTTTGATTTCGTTATATCTCTTTTGCATACTTTGTAGCTTTATGACGGAGAGCACATATCAATGTCACATCAACCCCCTTAAATGATATCGGGCTATGTGCATTTATATATATATATATATATATATATATATATATATATATATATAGGTATATTCTGGCAAGATCTTTTCGCTTATACATAGACCATGAAAGAGTACGTAATTTTTTGCTTTAGGTAACTTCCGGACATGCCTCTGGATCTTTTGAACGTGACTTTTTACATCATCTATTAGATTAAAAAGCAGCTCACCAAGAGAAATGCGTCGTAATTTGGTATGGTCGTTGTTTAAAGTCTCGGATGCATCCTTTATCCATTATCAAAGGCAATAAATGCATCCTCTGTCCATTCTCTTCATCGCATTTAGGCAACTGGTGCATAACAAATCAGAGCATAAAACCCAAACATGCAGAGAACAATGTACTTCTCATTCGATAAAACTCACTGCCCTTTTGGCCTGGCTAGAACAGATCATCCACTAGCCGTGCAGAATGCATCATTAACATCACACACTTCGTGACCTGGACGATCAACCTAACACGTCACCATCCTGCATGCCGATGGCCCAATGCCTCTCCGTTTTATCAGTGCCATTTCTCTTGTCTTTGTGATTTATCGGCGATGCTGCTGTAAAGAGATTATTCAAAAGTTTGATGACTTTGCTTGTTTAGCATTTTGTGTGAGCATTTGGCGCGCGAGACGAATACGGCGGTCGCGGTGCGGTGCATGTTGTCTCTTGGCGCCCCTTCCGTGATGTGCACTGTGAGGCCTCGGGAAGTTATGTTGTTACATCAATGTATGATACGGAACGAAGCCTGCAACCTCCGTTGAGACACGCAAATTTGTATGCTACCATATACCAATGCTAATTAAAGGAATTTTGGAAAGATCGGAAAATTTAACCGGAAGTTATCCACAGCACAACACGCCGTTCTCTTTTATTGCCTGGATATATATATATATATATATATATATATATATATATATATATATATATATATATTAAGACGTAGGTCAGACAGAGCTGATGCCATGTTTAAGGAATTTAACACACCAGATAACCACTGCTACCAGTTAGAACGGAAAACGTTTGATTATCAATGCATTAGAGCCGCATTACAGTTGGTAGATTTACGTCCCATTTCCATGAGGTACGAATGCCAAATGAGTAAAAAGGTCATTTTTTAGCCGCGGGAAGACATTTAAGCACTCGCCCCCTTTAATGTTGTTTTGGAAAAATATAGGAAAATGCAGAATGAGAAGTTAAGAACAGACATCATGCAACGTTGACAAGATACGCTTTGACCTAGGTCACGAGATAGGACATTGTTTCGCTTGTTCATAAGTCAAACAGGGTGTATTCACTTTTTCAGTTTTAATGGAAGAAAGTTTATTATCTCTGGAATAAATAGATGCATATACATATATCTATCTATCTATCTATATATATATATATATATATATATATATATATATATATATATATATATATAGAATAAATATCAATAATATTTCGTCTATTATCGGTGCCACATCGATAGAACATGCCAATGTCAACCCCAGTCATGAAAACGCCTCGGGATAGTACGTGATAGAGTTCCGAGAGAGCTGGCACTGTGCCAGGTGGATTATTTGTATCAGATAACTCCTGGTATCAACTTTCCGTGAAACCTGAGACATGACCGTGCCAGTCATGCTGCGCTGCCCGGAAGAGCACGCCGGGGGGTCAGAACAGCTTGTAAATGCGCTGTGTTGTATAAGGGTGGGTACTGAGAAGACAGGTCTGGCTTGTTAATGTAACGCGCGGGGCCGCAAGTAAGTGGCATTCGAATTATGAACATCTTCGACTTGAGCGGTCCTGTGTGCCCCATTTCCGCCAGGTCGTTGGGCTTTCTGGAAGCCAGCGCGTTGTAACCACTGTTTGCTGGCCACACGGGCTTCAGCGACAAGCAAACATTGTTAAAACGTTATTCTGCATGAGCTGTTATGCATTTGTGTGTGTGTGTGTGTGTGTGTGTGTGTGTGTGTGTGTGTGTGTGTGTGTGTGTGTGTGTGTGTGTGTGTGTGTGTGTGTGTGTGTGTGTGTGTGTGTGTGTGTGTGTGTGTGTGTGTGTGTGTGTGTGTGTGTGTGCGATCTATGTTGAAGTAGATGTTTCCTGCAGTGTTTTAATATCACTACAATTTCACGTTACCCCTTGACTGAGTTGGAACAGACAAAATTTTTAAAAAAAGTTAAAAAATCTGAAAAACGCGGATCGAGAAGTGGACCAGACCGTCGACCACACGTCAAGAAACATCAGAATAGCACATTTTAACGGAGGGGAAAACAGAGAATTGCACGCACAATGCTATGGGCCGACGTTTGGAGACAGTCATGGGCTCCCGTGCTAAACTTCATTGCGATTCATTGGGCTGAGCGTGCACGCTAAGCATATCTTGTTGCACAGGCCCGGAACTCACCATCCTAGCTATGCCATCTAGTTCAACGGATAATTTCCCATCCACCATTTCATCAGCCCGGACCGCGGAGGGTGTCACGTGACGCCCAATGGTGAGGCACGGCCTCCCCTGGCCTGGGTTGGCTCTCGTGGGTCCGCTGTCGGCTGACCTTTCCATATCAATCGAGCCAAGCAATGTGCCCGCCCTGGGATTCGTGCTCAGAGGCGTTGGGTAGCGAGTCCAGCAATGTGGCCGCCCTGGGATCCGTGCTCAGAGGCGCCGGGTAACGAGTCCAGCATCCGTGGCCTCGGAGGCGGTGGTTCATTCGTTATAAATGTCAGCTTCTTAGTAAAATCTTGTGCTTGGTTCACGACACCGTGGAGTCTTCATGAGGTCTGCCGGATCATGTCATATCAATGCGAGATCCATGACCTGCGCGGTAACGTGGGATGCCAGTGGACCGCTCCCAGTCACAGCGATTCAAATGGAGACGCGTGTTGCCGTACTTTTCCACCGCATGCTACGCAGTGAAAACATTGAATTATGTATATATATATATATATATATATATATATATATATATATATATATTCACTGAACTGATTGCACCCTGACCTATGGCCTATCCTGCAGCAAACGTAACACGCGCCGGAATGGTAATGACTTGGCCACAATAGTTGATATTCCCTTATCGACCAGCTGCTGGAAGGCGGGACTCGTCAGAGCGGCTACGGTGTCTGCATGAGCATGGGAACAGTGCAGCCCGTTACCAGCCAGCGTCCCGGCTTGGGGCACTCCCAGAAGGATGTGCCTGACACCCACACTGACACACCCTTCAAAGCACCTCACCATGCCTCCTGTTAAACGCCACCCAGCGAGGCTTACTGACGCCACGGGGCCCGTGGCCGTGCCAGGCGACTTGTCTGCTCGCTGAGCCCCTCCTACCCCAGTCACGACGACGGATCTCTGCCTTGTAAGTCGTTCTGATGCCACGCGAGGTGCGGCAGCTGCTGGCGAGACTCGTCATCACCTGGGAGTCGTGTGGATGTCGACCCGGCTTCCGGTGGTGTCAATTTTTTTGTAAATTACTGGGAGGCCGAACCGAAGGCCCAACAACCTGCCCCCCCCCCCCCACACCCATTTTCTCACAGGATTTAGCCCAGTTTATTCTGATTAAAGCAATATATGTTTTTAATATTTGCATATTTCATAAAATTCGTTAATTTAAGCAGTACAGAAGTCATGCAGGGCTGCATCCAGGGAACAGGCACTGGACGCACGCGTCTCTTCTGATCGGCACGTGAAGGCGCTCCTTTAGAGGCCACCTTGGGGCGCCGATGGCGCTCTTCTATGGCGGTCATGGGAGGCGGCACGCATTTTGGTTATGGGGGACGAGGACGGGTTAGCCATGAAGGACTCAGGCCATCCCCATATTTCAGAGCTTTTCACTTTAACCTTACAAGCCATGGCTTGTCTTATGGCGCTAGGTATGTGAAGTTTGTTGCATCCTTTATCCGCTCAGCTGTCACGATTTGCATCTTGCGGTGAGAGCAACCATGACTTCTTGTTATGAGAGTGGTACGAGACTCTACGACGCAGAAAGTTCAAAGAAGATAGTCTTTATGTTATTATCATCTTTTACTCACATTCTTTTGCAGTATTCCATCCAAGAACATTGGGGGGCCAAACCAACATGGGGGGGGGGGGGCAACTCAACAATAGGGGGCCAGAGCGCTCACAAAAGAATATAAATTGACAGCCGTGCCGGCTCCGAATGGATATTCGCCCTCGATTTCTGCGTTGAGGACGCAGTGGCAGACCTGATTCTCCAGCGCTTGGAGAGGTAGCACATATTCACGCCTTCTCACAGCTGTCGTGGATGTTGCGGCAGATGTATATATTGCTCTGCCCGCGTTATCCTCTACTTGTAGAGCAGAGCCACCAACGTTATTCTTCACCTTCAGCGGCCCGTGACCCCGCAGGGAAAACTTCCTTGTCGTCAGCGGCCCTCGACCCCGCAGGGAAGACGCATTATCGACGGGCGGACGGGTCAGAGGACGTTAAAACGCCTGGCGGCACGTAAAAGCCCGCCAGGTGAAAGGTGACCCATTCTCCTCCACGCACTGCGTGCGTCGTCTGCCCCGTATGCTGCTGCGACACCAAAAAAACTATATCCCATTACTCTAGCGTTGCGTGTGCCGCGGCTCGTAGTTCGCAGACCCGCTGCGATGTGGTGCTTTCAACGTTTCATCCATCGGTGAGAGTTGTGTTTTGTTCTTCCTTGAGGGCGCTATCGGATAGCCTCCGGGGAAACCATAAATGTGGTGCGGACTCAGGTCTACTTCCACGCGCGATCTCTGTCGGAAATTAGTTTGCAATTTTCGTCCCGGATGACACTGATATTTGCGCAGAACACAGAAGGTGGTAATTATTTTCCTTAAAAGAACATATTGCATTTTTCTCGGAATGGCTTCATTATAGAAAGCGCACTGACTTCCGAGATGGAAGAGAATACTATTATTTGCGATGGTGCGTGCTTTAAATCACGCTAGCGTATAAGAACTGCTTCAACTTTATTTCATGAGTTTCTCTGTGATATGCCTTGAGAACACGCTCATCTGTTTCATCAAGGATGCCGTACCTCTGTATTGCCTCCACTCTAGGCTACAAAATCCATTTCAGGTTCAATGATTGAGCAATGGGCTGGATTGGATGACTCAACTCACGGCTCATGTTACCAATGATTCCAGATATGAGACATTGCCATGGCCACGTAAGGCCATTTTCAGCAAAATTGTAATGACGCCCGGACTCCCATCGTCCTGTTAACTTTTCTGACAAAGTAGGCTATGATTCAGGTATTTTGGAAAGCCTAGACTATCTCTTGGACCCTTATTTTTAACCCAATACCGGGATATTTTGGTTAGACTGGTAATTAAACTCCTGATCCCAAAGACTTCATGATGTACTAAATGACAACGTGGATTGTTTCTGAACTCCTCACTCATTTGGTAAGACCAACCTCCATCTTGAAACTATTTCTCTACACTGAATACTATATGCTAGCTTCGTTCGAGATATCAACCCTTTACGAGAAGCTGGAGGACTGGAAATCCCATCTGCTTACTTTCCAGGCCAATGCACATCAGCATGGCGATTTACTGCAGGGCGTCCATGCCTGCGGCGCATGTGACGCCACCTATTGCTGGAATAGCAACGTCACGTGGCGGTAATCAGCGCGCGCCACCACGCCGGAGCAAACGCAGGTGACAGTCATTATTTTGAAAAAAAAGTTTTTACATGCACCCGATGTAGCAAATCAGTTCCGGAGGGGAGTTAATACTGGAGGGGAGCTAGCCAGACTGCACCACACACGTTTTGTCCACCTTTATCATCGAGCGGGCTCTGGCACCATTCCTCTGGCACTACTGGCATCATCCGCGAAAG
Organism: Pollicipes pollicipes; assembly: GCF_011947565.3. NCBI lineage: Eukaryota > Metazoa > Arthropoda > Thecostraca > Pollicipedomorpha > Pollicipedidae > Pollicipes > Pollicipes pollicipes. The sequence continues at coordinate 15,768,034 of NW_023596818.1, forward strand.
TTGAGGTACCCATGTCTTACCACACTCCACGTTTTAGCCAAAGGAATCGTGGTGTCTGGTGTTTTCTGTGTTCATGACACGTACTTCTCAGTTCTCATCAAGCTTATTGCACAAAATCATTTTGCGTCATTTCGTGACGTAGAATGTAAATGCAGGAATTGAGCTGTTCCATAAAGTTTCGAGCAAGTCTCAAGATTGTTTTAAATTTAGTAACATAGATTATGCAAAAGTATTAGGCGCATCACAGCCACGCCTATGCGTGCTGTTGACTATGAACTAGGTATATAATGCATAAACAAACGTAGTTTAAGCAAACACCACATTCAGATGCAATGCAATACAATGTTGCTGCATGCAAGCAACCTCTTTTGGACCTAGCAATATGTTTGGCCTTGAGTTGCTCACCTTAGACTTTCGTCATTGCTATGCTAGAATCTTGGCGTTGTAGAGCAAGCCTTATGTTCTATGCACCTAATATTTTTTTCCGGCTTCTGCCATCAGGTGACGGACAGACCTAACTTGTCAGGATCGCTTATTTTGTAATTGCCTTTTTAGTTCATAAAGGATTGTTTAGGTAGGCAAAGCTACGCTAGGCGTTGCCTACCTAGGCACAGCTCAGAAATTTCAACGCTACCTCAGTCGTAAGTCTATGCGATGAGACTGTGGTGCCATTAGGTTTTAACACGTACTCGGCTGAGGGTCAAATTGACCCCCCGAAGGTTTTTCTAGAATGGTTTCTGAACAACGCGGCGTAGCCACGTCAAATTTTTTATGGCTGTAGGTGATTGAATAGTGGATCGTTTGGTCTAAGGAATTAAAATATCTCGTAAGGTCGCTGACCTATGGCAGGTCAAAGTCAGGCCATGGTTTCGACGAGGTCAATTTCTATGGAATCCTTTAATCTGATGCAACAACGGAGTGCTGGATGAGGCCATACATCTCTGAGATGTTTTCTTAGGCAACAAAAATATTTAATGAGCAAATTACGCTGACCTAAGGTCAGATATGAAGGTCGGACCAAGGCCAAAGCCAATCTGTTTTATTACTCTAGGGCTTGCGGTATGGGATAGCTTCTGGTGCTCATTTCGAATTTATTGATGGCAGGAACCGCATTATGCATCTTCCATAGACTTCTCAGAGGTCAGAGTAGGTCACTGACCTAAAATGACCCAGGTCAGTATTTTTTTTTTGCAAACATACTGCCAAGCATAACCTTTGTCGCTTATTCAAATGCAAAACTCAAAGCAGTCTTGCACGATTTTGGTCACCATAACCTTCAAAAGGCCAAACAAGATCACTGACCTCAAATGACCTTTTATTCAGAAACAGTTGTTTAGGTTCTGGATACACTTTGGAGACCAATCAGGAGTTTGACCTTGTTTGACCTTATTTAACCCAAAGGTCATGACCTAGCAACCTCACATTTTGACCTAAGTGAGTTTACGTACAAGTCTACGCACCCCATAAATTGGGTGTTTCTAGCTTTCTTAGTTCCCAAAATCTCAGGGGGTCAGACTGACCCCCCACCCGAGCGAAGGGTATCTAACCGGCCATCCGGGCGCGTGTTAAAGAAAATGGCATTTCATGAGTTATTAAGTACATTTGTGAGAAACATTATGCATATAGATAAGACAGCTCTAATAAACTTATTCCTTGTTCACTGACAAAGGGAATTGACAGAAAGAGGAAAGGATATTTCGGCTCCGTGCCTTTATCGAAATGAATATGTGACGATAAAAGCGTGTAGCTAAAATATCAATGAGTCTGTCCTTCCATTTCCCGGGTTGTTCTACGAAGAATACGGCTATTAGCACTGCCTTAGCAAAGTGGCATTTTTGCAATACATGTGCCTGGCCGACAAGCTCCCACCATTTTACTTAAGAGCTCTTAGCTATGGATTGGTAAACTGTCTAGAGTGAATACTTCAGTAACCTGAATTTTATTATTTGAAGTCGGTAACCCCAGTGCACACTGTAGTAGCACATATGAGTATCGCGTTGCCAAAAATGCATTTTTACCCCCTCATCTATATGCGGTGTTGTTTCCGCGTGCTCGAAAGGATTAATAATGAGCCCATTCACTAGCACAATACACGGTGAAGACCGTGTTGTCCCTAACTGCCTTCAACTCGACATTGGGTGGTTATCATTTATATCTTGGGCACCTACAATAATAAAAACACCTCTAAGAGCTGACCAAACATAGCTATATATTGTACGACTCACGGGCACAGGAACACTCAGCTGCATGACCTCATCAGCAGGAAATTGCTGCAGAAGCTCACCAAACGGTATGCTGTATTTCTTGCCTTGCGCTCTGAAATAAACATCAACATTCTCCTCACCGGTGGACGTAGTGATCATTCCAGGGATGTTCAACTTCAACACATCGGTGCGCTTGCCAAAACTGAGAGGCTGCAGAGGCGTCACGAAAGTGTTTGTGACCACCAAATCAACAGCAATGAATGTAACAAATGACCCCATGCGGGCTTTTCGTCGTGTCACACGTTCACTCCAGAAGTGAGAAAAAAGGACGACTTGGTTTAGGTTTGTCTAACATGGTCTACAAAGCACAACAGACCAACATGTATGCCAGCTCCACGAGGGGTATTCATTGGTATTACGCTTTTCGCTAATTACGCAGACCAGACGAGCATACTCGCTTCTAGCCAAAGTTTCAACCCATCACTCTTCTTTGTAACACCCTATACCATCGCCACAAACAAGCACCACCTGCATCCGCACCACGCAATCAACACAACGTCTATTATCCTAGGCCCAGGACCATCATCTTCCCAGCTTGTTTGCCCGCTGCGAGTCGCCACTGACCGCGAGGCTCTGTTTCACCGCTGCGCGCGCGCTCACAGGTGCCCCCTGCTGCTCCCGTCCCCTCGATCCAGCCCCAATCTGGGCCTGTTTGCGCCGGCTCGAGCCGGCAGCGGCCGAGGGCTTCTTCTTCATCATGCCGAGCGGGTCGGTGCCGAATCTCGCGAACACCTCCTGTTTGAAGGCGTCGAACAGGCGCCGGTTGCTGTTGTTCTGCATCTCGCGCCACGGGGGTCGCGCCTTCCTGCTCTGCAGGCCCCAGTGCACCGCGAACACGGGCGCCAGCACGTGGAATGTGTAGCCGGCGCACAGCGTCTCGTATGCCTGCAATGGGGCGGAGGAAAGCGTGAGACAATGACAAAAACAATTCAAGATAGCTAGACCTATTTTCAAGCCAAGGAGACATTTTTCTCTGTTCATTTCAAACCAAAAGACATATACGCGCACAGCTCCAAGGCCAAGGGCCTCCAAAGCGCCTTCAATGTCTCACTACTTAGTGAAGCCAACTTTGCTGCAACTTCAAAACACTTTGTTCATGCAAATTCCACGTAAATCTAGAAAGCGCAGTGCGCGGCATGCAGTACTGGACCAGCGGAGGGCAGACATTAGACCACGGCTGTGGTCCGTCGGGAAGTATCCGAAATTCTCAGCAAAATATGTGCGGTAGTTAGAGTGCTCCGGTCTGCGCCCCGACAAACCCATCTGACCTGAGTGTTCCGTGTGAAGCCGTAGCCGACGAAGCGTTCGTCATATTCGGGAACGTCACCCCGCGAGACATAGAACGGCTCGTAGAAGAACTCGAAATTGGTGACCGGGTGGATGATGCGGGTCTCTGTAAACTCCAGTACGTGTTTCTCCCACCTGTATCAGGAAAAATGCATGTTAGTGCCTCTATGTGCTCTTCACTTATGCGTATTGTCGACTGCTTATAATAACGCATAACACATTTAGCAATTCTAACGAATGTTTTTGATGGACAGTCTGTAGTGACATCATCTTTAGCTTCGATCTTTACAGGGACTGTTTTACATGTATATGTGATTCTGAACTGAGATTGCTGCGTTCAGGGTTATCCCACTGGGCTCCCACAAATTTGTGCAAACTTTTCACGCCGCTTAATTTGATGTGAACCACAAATAAATGACGTTATAGAAACGTCACACAAATTCTGCCTCTTCAATGGCCACATTGTGTTCAGGGCCAATAAAATATATGCTCATTGACTTAATCGTGTCTGATGTGCGTCAGCACGATTTGCCAAATCAATGGACACCGTTCGCTCTGAACTAGCTGAACGCATTCAATGCAAGTCTCGATTACGGGTATCGTTTTGCGATATTTTGCAGGCATTTGGGCAGTTCTTCTAGTGATGACGAACATTGGACTGGAAATCGAATAGATTAAGAATAGAGCCGTAACCGAGAAAGCAAATGCAGGTAAAATACCATCACAGACAAATATACCAGAGTGTTACGAAAACGGCAAAGGCGTGTGTAAATAGCAATGGTCGGTTTTTCACACACATGAAATAAAAAACCACCTCGCGGCGAGTTAAAGTACTACAAGTGAGTCAGCCCGTCTGCTGTAGCGGAATTTTGACGCGGCCAGTCTGGCTGCGGCTGTGACGTCATAAAACGTTTTTTGACGCAATCGAACGATGGCGAATTGAGGTGCATATCTTCCAAGTAGTGAAATTTTGTTATCTGTGGCAGTCTTCTGCCTTAGAAGCATGCCAGCATTTACAAGTGGGCTTTTCCCAAGACAGCTAATGTTTGCCTCAATATTTGCAAATGAATAGCATTCCATTTAGAGGAGCTGGTCAACATTCGCCTAAGCTTTAGCACTGAGACAGCTATTTCCATGATCATTTCCTGAAATTTGCAGTCATACACTTTTTAATGTTTCGAATTTTGCTGTTTCTGGGCTTGATACACGTGAACTTATGTCCCCTCTGGTGCGTTGCCCAAGAAAAGCCACTCATACATGTAGAACATCACAGAAACATCACGTGAGCACCCCACCTCACTGACTATGTTGTCCTTATGGTCTGTCAAGTGCGCCCACTTAGCCATTCGTGCTTGCAGTAATGCACCGCAAAGTGTCCCAACGACAGAAGGTCGCTGACTAATAGGCACATTTCGCTGCTGATTGCGTGTCTCGATCACGAATCGCGTTTTGTCATGCCTAATACAGACATTTGGGCCACAACTTTGATATGACAGGCGTGAGGCTGAGGATCGAATAAATTAAGAATAGCGCCGGAACCGAGAATGCAAGCGCAAGCAAGGCAGATACCATCACGGAAAAAAATTATACCCACATCACGAGAAAAGGCCAAAAATGCACGCATTTCAGCTCGCTTCTTGAGTTCAAGCACATAAATTCACAACATCACCTTGCGGCGCGTAGAAGTATTACAAGTGAGTCGCGTCATCCACTATAGCAGCAACTCCGAAAAAGATTGCTTGATGTTGGGAAACGGTGAAGTAATGAGGGCTATATTTACTAATAAGTGTTTTTTTTATTTCAAGCAGCCTTTTGCAATAAAAACCATGCCAATAGTTCCAAATGGATTTTTCCATGCAGCTAATGCTTGCCCCCAATACCTTTGCATGTGGAACAACACATTTAACCTAAACTCTCTTGAAATTTTCACGTACAGGAAATGTTACCTACTAGTGGCCGCAATTTATGGTCTCGCGTAACCCTATGCCTATCGTAGTCAGGAAATTTTGTGTGAAAATGACCCTAAGTTATCAACTCCAAGAGTGCTAGTTATGAGCCAGATGTTGCTAAAGCTCTGCAAATTATGATTTATGAGGTGAAACGTCCGAAAAGATGAAGGCTGGAAGGAATTGGTGATATATTTAAGGATTTGATTGTGTATGATCATAAATTTCGTTTAGAAATCATGGGTGGGCTTGGTACAGCTGACATTGGCAAACGGCTGGCGATGTATTGTGTAAAGTCTTCAAGCAATCTAACATAAGTAATAAATGGTAGCTTCTCTGGTACTTCCGTACTTCATTCCTCTGCTGTCCACCCCCCACTGTCCAACATCATTCCCTGCTTCCCATCATTATCCCAACCCCCCACCCCCACCCCACGTCAACCACCCACCGCGAGTTGTTGGTGGCAAACTGGTTGTGAAGAAACACCTTCTCGTGGAAGGGCCGCGCCTTGCGCCGTCGCACCAGCTCCAACAGCTGCGCGGCCGTCTCGGGGAACGGCTGCCGCTCCTCCACCTCATACGTAGGCACGACGAACACGCAGCGGCGGCAACCGGCCACCACGTCCGAGCGCACGAACGCGTCGAGAGCGCGCGCCGCGCTGGCCGCCGGCACCACGTCCACGTCCACGCTGTACACGAACGCCGTCTGGCTGGTCTTGCGCGCCAAGTTGCGCAGTGCGTTCTGCGGGTAGGCGAACCGCTCGCGCCAGGCGAGCATCTTGCGCGGTCGCCGTTGCAGGAGCAGGTTGAGCGCGTGGCGCGGCTGGTGGCAGGGTAGCGTGGGTCGGCCCTGGGCCGTGTCGGGCCGCGCCGGCCACGCCGCCGGAATCAGCAGGCTGAACGTGACGCGCTCGCGCACGGCGGCGCTGCAACGGCGCAGGTAGGCGACGTAGGTTCGCACGAGCGCATGCTCCACGTCCGGCGCGAACACGGCCGCCGAGATGGGGCCCGTCCAGCGCTCGGCCAGCTCGGCTAGCTGGGAGAGCCGATCGAGCGAGGCTTGTGTGGCCAGAGTGACGCTGTACTCGGTGGCCAGCCGCGCCTGGCCAGCGCCCAGCACGGCGAACGGCAGCAGCTGCCACTGGCGGTGTCGGTCCCATACCGGTAGCCGCGAGATCGGCCCGGCCGAGAACCCCGGTCCGGCCGACGACGACGGCGGCGGCGAGGCGCCCACCGCTAGCAGAGGTGGTGCCGGCTCGGCGGGCGAGACGGCACGGGCAGGGCGAGGCGCCACGACAGGCAGGGTGGCGGCGGCCGGGTCCGAGCCGCAGCAGTCCTCGTCTTCCGCCGCTGAGCGTAGACTGAGCAGACGCAGCGAGAGCAATACGTTGGACACCAGCACCACCATCAGTAGGCTGAAGAGGCGCGGGCTCCGCGGCCGGCACAGCATCTGCGGCAGAACCGGACAGAACCAGATGGAGACGGCCAGAACACGGGAGACCCGATGCCAGTTATATGGAGGGAGAGAGAGAGAGAGAGAGAGAGAGAGAGAGAGAGAGAGAGAGAGAGAGAGAGAGAGAGAGAGAGAGAGAGAGAGAGAGAGAGAGAGAGAGAGAGAGAGAGAGAGAGAGAGAGAGAGAGAGAGAGAGAGAGAGAGAGAAAGAGAGGAACCTGGTCAGAAATACGGTGGTGGAGTACCGCGTCTTGCGTCCTTGGATACTTAAATGAAACCCATGTAGCCATTGGGGGAAAATTTATTAAGAAAGTAAAATTACAAGCCAAGGTGCATGATTGGAAAACCTAGTGAGAAAAGTTCTTAAGTGAGCTGCTTTCATGTTTCCTCTCAAACATAAAAGTACACACTACCTGGCATTCGGTATTTTTCCGAAGTCAAGCTCGTGATCTTTTCGCTCCTGCGGTGCTCTTTGTGCACAAGTGCTTGTGATCTTTGTGCTCTTAGTGTAGGCTGTTATTTGGTGCCATACATCATTTAAAACTCAGTTATTTGAAGCGACAGGCAAACGATGAATTTCAACACTTGACAACTCTGAACAACGACCTCAAAAGAATTCAGGATTGGTAATTATCGCGACCACCGCTACTCTCGAAACAGTTGTATTGCCACTGTCATTCTCAAACTACTTTTCACCACTGTCAATATTGCTCGTTATGTAAACCCTAAGCACAGGAAAAGTGGGGCCAATGCACTGATTACCAGCTCACCGTGTATGCACAATGGACGTTAGCGCTTAAACGTGCGTATGATGTGCAGTGTAATAATGATCGTTGGTTTCAGCCAGCAGATAGGTCACAGCTTGTTCGGTACTCATAGCACATCTTAAAACTGCGAGATTATTGAAAGAGCTAAGGAATGTGGAGAGAACTACGGCCATTCCCGTGTCACAGTGATCCAGACTCCGAAGAAACGGGTGCCGTCGTACACTGGGTAGGGGTATGGGACCCAAGGATAGGATCGACTGCAGGACGACATTGTGACTCTCAGGAGCAGGACTCTTCGTGGGTGACCACAGCGAAAATCTCCTATGCCGAAGCATTGTGGGACGCAGGGTGGAGCATTGGAGCAGGCAAGTAGGAGGGCGGTTGTCTAAGAACATGCGATTGCATAAAATCTAAGTAGCTAGCTTCTAATTTAAGAAGCTAAGGTTTTGCTTCGTTCCGTGTCGTTTTCGTTTCGTTTCTTTTTCGTTCCATTGCCTTAGTACATGCAGCCCAGTGCCTTTACAAGGGCATTAGGCTCTAGGGACTCATCAGTGCCAAAAGGCTTGGCCGTGCTAACTGAGATCCACATTACATCGCTGGGATATGAGTGAATATTACGTCACTGGAAGCGGCGCCCCAGACGCCGACAGCCTGGCTTATTGACGCAACGGTTCAAGCGGGAACCGATCGTTTAACACGCGCTCGGGTGAGGGTCAGTTTGACCCCCTGAAATTTTCTCCAAAATGTTTTCTGATTGGCGCCGCGTAGCCGCACCAAATTTTGCATTCACGTAGACAATTGAATAGGGGATCGTTTGGTATCACGGATTTAGATGTACCTTGTAATGTCACTAACCTATGGCAAATCAAAGTCAGGTCATGGTTTTAGCGAAGTTAATTTCTAGGGGATTGTTCAATCTGATGCGACAATGGAATGATAGACGAAGCCATACACCTCTAAGATGCTTTCTTAGACAACAAAACAATTGATTGAACAAATTACATTGAACGAGGGTCAGGTATGAAGGTTGGGCCAAGGTCAAAACCAACCTGTTTTAATACTCTAAGGTTTACTGCATGTGGTAGTTTGTGGTGTTCAATGAACTTATTAATAATAGGAATCGCATAGCGCATTTTCCATGGATTTCTTAAAGGTCAGAATGGGTCACTGGCTTAAAACGACTCAGATCAACATTTTGTTTTAGGAACACACTGCATAGCATAATCTTTGCCGCGGATTCGCACAAAACTCGAATAATTCTTGTATGACTTTGGTCACCAGCATCTTTGAAAGTCCAAACAAGGTCACTGACCTTAAATGAGCTGTGAATTTTTGCTTAGGAGAAGTGTCTAGCTTGTGGGGGCACTTTGGACACCAGCCTGGAGTTTGACATTTTTGCCTTTGAATTTGACATTTTGACCTTATGCGACCCAAAGATCATATCCTAAAAACCTAAACCTTTGCAACAAGTGAGCTCACGTACAGGCCAATACATCCTGTGAATTTGGTGTCTCTAGCTCTCTTAGTTTCTGAGATCTCAGTTGCCCAATATACCACCACCCGAGCGAAGGGTATCCAACCGGCCACCCGAGCGCCTGTTAATCTAAGGCTGAAACAAAGCTTCGGCAAGACGAATGAACGATTAATTTCATTGTTCGCTGCCGGGTCATGGATCGATTACCACGAACACGCCACTTGTCACATTGCAAGGTGGGTACCATAGCAACGCCCTAACTGATGATCCTGTGGCCCTCGATGCCGTGGAAAGCAACTGTAACGCGAGCATTGGCTGACCTACAGCCGTAACGAGCGTGCCGTATACCGCGAGTGCTTTGCACGCATGCCGTGTTCAGCAACCATTTGACTTTGTCAGCAAGGCACTTAACATGCATATGATTTTGCTGTGCTTTTGATGGTGCAGCCAGCGATAAAGGTTTCTTTTACTTTTGTTTATTTTGCAAAAATCGGTACAGACCTTCCCATGGGATGGATTCTTGGATTAGTGTACATACTGAGTGGCGGGCCTGATTTGAGGAGGGGCCACTAGGCATTTTCAATATGATTAAAGCGGTGGAGGTCGAAATGATTCTTTAACTATCACGGTTCTGATTCTTTTCTTGTTAACTAATGTTGGGTGTCATTTCTTTGCCATTCCGCGACAGCCAGGGACGCGGGAAGGTGTCACAAGGGGACTATTTCAGCTTCAAATGTCAGTATTCACGATTGATCGCAAAGTATGGGAAAATGAAGGGCCTCATGATGCTGTACATGGACCCAGTGTTGACAAGGGGTCCCCAGGTCCACCTGAGGCGATATGCTTGACAGGCCCAGGGACGGAACACTGCCTGGCAGAGGGACTCTCTTAATCGGTGGCCCTCCGACAACGACAAAAGGCATGATAAATGACGACGGAAGTGTCCACAGTGAGACAATGGAAGACCTTGCATGTGAGACCTTGTGAGACCTTACGTTAGTCAGGTGGCCCTAGTACCGAATACGGGGGGGGGGGGGGGTGCTCTTGTCCTGTTTCGGCCGGGGGATTAATAAGTTGAACTGGGGTTTCTGCGATGATTATTGGACGCCTTGCACTGGTAAGGGATCATTTTGTGTCATTCAGGCCCCCCTGCGTCAGTGGACCTCAAGCGTCCCGTATGGAACGATGCGTGGTGTATCCCCCTGAGGACCTTCGGATCCACCTGGGGGCTTTGGACTTTGCTTCACCTGAATGGTTGCCGTTAGGTACACTGAGCTGGAACAGGAAGGTCCTCCAATACCTGACCCGGAAAATGTGATGGGCCACTTCGTGTTCTTCCCTCAGTGCAACTGCATGAAAAAGTAATGGGACGTGTAAGTATTCAACCGTCAGATCCGTCAACGCACGCGCTTGATAGGGCACATACTGATGAATTAAAAAGCGCATATCATGGTCAGCGACTTGGTTTTGCCCAGCCTGGCATTGGTACCTGGCTGAGCAGCGTTTGTTGCGGGAGCGCTGACCCCAGCATACGACCGTGGAATTCCGAGTCAACAGCAGAAGTTTGCAGCGGAGCATGCCCCGATGCTCGGCACGGTCCTCCTGTCGTCTGTCACCTGAGCCTTAGCATGGCCGCTGTCACCGACCGCAGGCCACCCAGTCAGAGGCCAATGGTGAGCGCCAGCAGCGACTGCAGTCTCGAACGCACCTCGCCATGGATGGGTGAATCGGAACGTAGGCGCTCTCACCAACTGAGCTGTCGGGACGGACAACACCGCTACTCCAACGGTTGAGTGGTAACTCAAGCTCCTAAATTTAAGAGAAAAGTTGGCCAAAGTCGGGAAGAAACCGGTTTTTGTTTATTTTGTTGATATTATATGGGGATTTTCAGCTATCTTTAACTTTTCGACCTCCACCCAAATCATGTTACGAAAGTGCGTCTTAGGGTTCATTCACACAGCACACAGACGTATGATGTGCCAAAGATCATAGTAAGCTGCCATTGCGTTTGCAGCAAAACGTTTGGAATGGTTTGCAACTGAACCACCACTGCCAACGGTGATTATAAGCGCACTCGTCCAGTGGAAAAATAACAAACCACTAAGTAAAGTTAGTTTTCAACCGCAAGAACTTCGACCATGCATCCAATCTGGTGAAGAAACTGCGGTGGTGTCGTGCCAGGAACCTAGCCAAGCACCGCACACTATGCCTCGCGCACGAGGTGCGCCGTTACGAGTCAGCGGCGCTAGCTGCGCCCCCCCCCCCCCCCCCTTCCCCGATGCGGAGACCGGAGACGGGACCGCCCGTCAGGACCATCACTTGTGAGTACCCCGCTCTCACCTCGAAATGTGGGGGGGGGGGGGGTTCTCCTTCCGGGATACGACCCCTCACAGTTGCCACCCGAGCCTCTGCGGTTGCCCGCGCCCCGCCATTTATCCATCACCTAAGACGATATTTGTCCAGTGTGGCGCCTTTGCGAGGCTGATGGGATATCCCTCCCGAACGTGCTGGATTTAGTCTTACTATGACCTGTATGCTGCGGAGGTAGACACATTCTGAGGTGGTGGTCTGTTTCTGACGTTTTAGCTCTTTCGCGAGAACCCACGAGACAATGTGGTTTGCTTTAATCACAGACTTTTCTACTACAGCATCCTAACACACAAAAGACACTTCCCCACAGCCGTGAGGCACGGAGAGATCTTTGTCGAAACGAAGGTATGTGTCCTGATCGATAGAAGTTGACTTTGTTCTCCAACGCGCAGTGCCGTGGACTACAAACCACGTGCTGTACGTTAAGAGCGTTCGGAAGAGCATAGCGGTTCGAATATACCCCTGCAGGCTGTTTATCAGCTCAGGCATACATCATCATGATCATCATCACGATCATCACCATCGATATGAATGAATCAAGAGGCTGATTCGCTACGGTGTTCGCAGAGGCGCACGCAGAATTCCGCAATGGTGGGGAAAAGGTGGCCAAACTTATGTGTTCCGCGTATAGTTGACCCGATGGCTGGCCTGTCCGTGGCATCACTGCACGCGCAGCTACATTTTTCAAAAATCGCGAACTTTCGAAGCATTTGAAACTTCCTGCTCAAAGACGCGTTCAGCGGTGGCTGGTAGTGATGTGCTCTGATCACTGTTCGCGGTGTTCCAGACTGATACTGCTGTGCAACGCGGGAAAGTGGACCCGATCTACCCTCATCAGTCGGTTGAATGCTCTGGCTGCTGATGCTAATGATTGTATTTTCATTCGCAATTAAGTTGTCATGTCCATTTGCGTTTGACTGCGCGTGCGATGCAGTGTTTATCAGTGGCTATATCGCCGAGGAAGGCATGATCGTCCGGCCATGCTGGGCTACTTACCCAGCGCTGACCTGAAGGGCACAACAGAATTATAGGAGATAAGACAGTAGTATTAGCACTATTCCTCGTAAAAACCAGGAGAATGGAGATATAGTTAGGTTGATATTTCGGCAGCATGCCTTTATCGAAACAATAGCAGAAGAAGCTTTTTACGAGGAATAAGGCTGATCCTACTGTCTTATCTATGTTAATAATGTTCCTCGCTCGTGCACCGGACAACTTACGTAAGAATTGTGGGAGGATGGATGCGAGTGCTGCTTTTTGAGTTGCATAACACTGCTAAGAAGCCTTAGAGATTTGTGACCTGTATAGTGATTTCTTTGGAATGTCAAACGCGTATAAAATAATTTATGAAGCACTATTTCATTGACGACAGCTGGTCGATGCTTCTTTGCCATTCGTCCACCCGCTCTCATCTGGCATAGTCGCTGATGATCCGCCATAGCTAGAGCTGTTCGGAATCGCTGGCGCACAAGTAGATATTTAATCTCGCATCCAGCCTTACCCACTGCATAGGTATGACAGAATTTTGCGAGAATCTGGGCTGACCAGACTGAAATGCGTCCGCCGGCTGCCGGACTTAGGCTGTACTCACCATTATTTGCCGTTTGCAAGTTTTTGAAGTTAGAAGGCTTGTTTGACCCCAGCGCCAAGTCACGCCTCGTCCACGCACCGTGCCGCCCAGACACCTGGCGCGCTGGAAACGGAGTCACGCAGCTCACCCCGAAGCCCGGGGGAGGAATGCGGCCAGGGTCACGACAGGTAGCGCTGGAAGTGTGGTCAAGACAGACCACTGTGGGGAGAGAGCTCGCGGCGCCCCCGAGGACCCCACCGCAGCGGACCCGGTCACCAACTGCCCCACGCCGCACGCCCGACCACCGCACTGTACCGGGGTCGGTCACCAACCGCCCCCACGCGCCACTCACGGGGTCTCGACCGCCGCCGGCCGGAACCGGAAGGGCGGCGGGCTGGCGGCCGAACGGGTCGATGTGGCGGCCGTCGCCAGGCCCGGTGAATGTTTCAGGCCCGTGAGAGCGTCCCTGGTCGGCCGGCCGGCCAGGGCGGCACCGCCTGGTCGCCCTCTGGCCAGCGACGTGTGGAGGGCGAGCCACGTCCATGGCTGGCGAGTTAATGTCAGGGACCGTGATCTGCACGGCGTGCAGGCTGGTCTGTGGCCGTACTAACCCAGCCAAGGTGAATCAACGATCCAAACACACTTTGTCGTCTAACCTGATTCCTTTGGTTGCTAGACAGATTCTTTGCTGCTGCTGGTGTGAATTTTTGTCATTTAGTAAGTTGTGCATATTCAGTGCATAAGCGAGGACATTATTCACGTAGGTAAGACAGCAGTAGTGGCATCATTCCTCGGATAAAAACCAGTAGAATGGAGATATAGTTGGGTTGATATTTCGGCAACATACCTTTATCGAAGCAATAACAGAACACTAGACTAGACTACACTAGACTTCTGCTATTGTTTCCATAAAGGCATGTTGCCGAAATATCAATCCAACTATATCTTCATTTTCCTGGTTTTTATTCGAGGAATGAGGCTAATACTATCGTCTTTTTGTCCATGAGTTGATGATGTAGGAGCGAAACTATGTACGTATACATCCGTCCACCATTGTCGGTTCCAAACGATGCGGATGGATCCAGGCAAGCACTCTCCACCCAGCAAGGCAGAAAAGGCTCCTGCTGGAGCAAGAATGCGGGACACATTTCATCAACATCCGCCGGAAGGGCGGGGACTTAACTCCTGCCGCGAGTGAGCAATCCCAGTAAAATACTTGACTCGGTTGCAAGCAGAATGAACTAGACTCACGAAAAGCAACGCTATAGGTTCATGCCCTGTGAGGAGCGTGACCTGTGCAGTGACAGGTATGCAAGGATGACGGCAGGTATAAGCTGTCCAGTTCACACACACAGATCATGAAATCACGTGCCAGCGATTTGAGTCGGGCGTGAGCAGCGGTAGTTCATGTACGGCATCGCTCTACAATACTGACTGCTGACACCGCACCATGCCCGACCGACTCTTCCCAGAGGAGTGATATACAACTGTTACATCATTTCTTGTCTCCATGGCTCGCCCGCATTCAGACCATCAGTGACAGCTGCTTGCTCCCACAATACGGTCGTTCAGTGTCGGTGCTTGTGTATTTATGCAACTGGCTTCTTAGCTGAAGGCAACCAGATTGTTAAGAGCGACCCGTTGCAAAGTAGAAGCTTAAAATGGCTTAGGTTGAAATCACTACGGCCGTATCAAGCAAAACAACTTCTTGCCTATAACTGGTATTTTATTGAATTTTGCTTATGAGCATTTGCATGATATTTCAAAGATCATTTCACTGCAGTCACAAGGAAACAATTTTAATGTCGCTAGTAAATATGAGAAAATGTGGGACACAGCGTAGAAATAGAAAACAAATGATCACGGTTCGACGACAGGCTGTCGACTACGACCACATCATCTCCAGTCCAAGTTCACGTTGCTGGACTTAGCTTGAGATGAGCAAACAAGAGCACGACAAATGGATTAGCTCCAGATTTCAGTGCATTGTCAGCGCCGACCAATCACACTGCTGCTCCCACCTACGCGCTCGTGAGCACCGCATCTTCGCCGTCCCCACGACGGTCCCCTTGGGGCCTCTCCTCCACCCGGAGCGCCTCCTCCGACCAGCAGCTCCCCCAGCGACCCCGCCGCTCGCGCTCCGTCGTTACCACGTACGTGCCGTCCCGGCGTCCGACCGCGGCAGCGCCGGCGCCGGCGGGACGGAGCCGCCGGCACCGGCGCTGCGCGAGCCCCGCCGCCGGGCCCAGGTCCATCACCAGCAGGTTCTTGTGCACGAAAGAGACGCGGCTTGGCGACTGCGTGGCGCGGCTGACCAGCCTGCCGCCCTCGGTCGCCACGCACTCCAAGCCGCAGCGGCACGTGGGCGGCCCGTGGCTGCGCACGCCCGTCACGTGTACGGCATGCTGCTCGTGCAGCTCGTAGAACACGTCATGGCTGCTATGGCGCTCCGGCAGTCCGTCGGCGTCACCGCGCTCGGCCGCCACCGCGCCGGCGCTCGCCGCCTCCATCGGCTCGCTAGAGCCGGACTCTGACCCTGACTCGCCACGCAGGCTGACGGTCGCGTCGCTGGTGTTGCGCCTCGCGGTCATCGGCTCCGACGCGTCCGGCGGCGGCGCGGCGCTGGCCGCGGAGGGCCGCTCGGCTGGGGCAGCGCCAGAGGTGGGCGAGGCGCGCCTCAGGTTACCGCTCTCACACGGGTGCTGTTCGGAGTCGGTCGGGCCTGTGCCGCCAGAGCTCGGCGGCTGGCTGGGAACAGCCTGACCAGAGGGCGACACGTCCGGGACGGAGTTGCCCGCAGCGGAGCCTCGCTCCTGTCCTGAGGTGGCCGGGTCTTGCCTGCCCCTGTCCGGCTCTTGGCTGGGGACTGTCGGCTGCCCGTCCGGGGACGAGTCGCCAGCCGTCCGGCCTCGCTCCTGCCTCAATGCAGGCTCGGCCGAGCTTTGACCGGCGTCCTTTGTCGCGAGTGCGGCGACAGTCGGACAGAAAGGCTGTGACGCCGACGCGCCCTTTTCACCTGTCTGACACTCCATCGAGGGCGTCCAGCGGATCTGGAACTTTGGCCGCGGCTGAAAACCATCCCGGCAATCGTCACATAGGACGACATTGGCACTGCATGGGACTGCAATAACGCTACGTTACACTGCAATGGCGCACTGTGCCTTTGATGTCGTCGACAATCACACAGCACGTCACCTTTTAGTATCTCGAACTACGCAAGTGTTTTATTAGCGAGGTACTTAAAAGGTATAAGAAAAAGGCTGTAAGAAGACTTCCCCCCCATGGCGCTGCAATTATGAAACTGTTTTGCAACCAAAGAGTCGAACCCTGTTCGCCTCATCGTATCTCTTCTCGTTACTTAATGACACGTCCCTACTAGCAGACGACTAGACGCTCGTGAGGGACGCACGCTGTGAGAGGGTGGGGCGCTAGCCGGGCAATGACGGAACGGCACGAAGGTACGCTGCCTGACTGCGGTCCGATTCTGTCGCGCCAGGCGCTCCGCGTACTCCAGCTGTCTCCTCATCTTGTCTTGCTGAAACATCCGCCACCGGTCAGCCTTCTAGTCCCGCTCGGCCGATTCAGGGCCGGCTTAACTGTTAAGAGTGAGAGCAGGGCGCAGTCGGGCTGAGCTGTCGGCGGGTGGGAGAAGGGCACAGTCGGGCTGAACTGTCAAAAGGTGGGAACAGGGTGCAGTCGGGCTGAACTGCCGACGAGTGGGAGGAGGGCGCAGTCCGGTCTGATCTGTCGTAGGGTGGGAGGGGCCAGTCGGCTGAACATGTCAAAAGGTGGAAAGGTGCAGTCGCGAGCTGGAGAGGGGCGAGGGGCGGGGGGGGGGGTGTGGGGGGGAACGGGTCGGGAACTGCCGAAGTGGGAGGAGGCGCGTCGGGCTGAACGTGCGATGGGAGGAGGGCGCAGTCGAGCTGAACTGTCAAAAGGTGGGAACAGGGTGCAGTCGGGCTGAGCTGTCGACGGGTGGGAGAAGGGCACAGTCGGGCTGAACTGTCGACGGGTGGGAGCAGGACACACTCGGGCTGAGCTGTGACGGGTGGGAGAAGGGCACAGTCGGGCTGAACTGTCGACGGGTGGGAGAAGGGCACAGTCGGGCTGAACTGCCAAAAGGTGGGAGGAGGGCACAGTCGGGCTGAACTGTCAAAAGGTGGCAGCAGGGCACAGTTGGGTTAAACTGTCGAAGGGCAGAGGCAGGGCATAGTCGAACTTTACTGTCGACGGGTGGGAGCAAAGCGCAGTCGAGCTATTATGTCGACAAGTGGGAGCAGTGCACGGTCGGGCTCTTTCACCTCAGGCATGGAAAGGGAAACGGTTGTGTGCAGTCACGCTTGCGCGCAAAATCAATCATCGAATTTCGGAACGGATCGGAGTCGAAACGTTACAGGAAATCCCAGTCACAAACAAGGATGCGCATCTTCAAATCGACACTCATGCACGTGTTGCTGCCAAGCCTATATTGACAGTTATATCGCGTTTAGTCATATATATATATATATATATATATATATATATATATATAAGTGTGTGTGTTGGAATATTTTCGCAGAATTCTTTCTTTGATACATGTTTGATTAAAAATAACTGCTGACTCAGCATTGACGAGCTTTTTGATGCGTCGTTCTAGTTTCCGGGCCTTTGACTTTGCGTCATCGCTTAGATTAAAGATGGCTCGCACAAAATTACTCATATATTCATCACTCCTTTCATTCTAACGTTTCGAGATCTTACCTCATGTTCGGAGAAGACTAAATTGCACAAGAAATAAGTTTTGAGTTTTAAAGGATGAAAAATTGTGCACTACTGTTGGTGATGAATATATGAGTGATGTTGTGAATAAAAATGTTGAGTGATTTATATGAATATATGAATATATGAATATATGAGTGATGAATATATGATGAGTGATGAATATATGAGTAATTTTGTGCGAACCATCTTTAATCTAAGCGATGACGTAAAGTCAAAGGCCCGGAAACTAGAACGACGCATCAACAAGTTCGTCAATGCTGAGTCAGCAGTTATTTTTAATCAAACATATATATATATATATATATATATATATATATATATATATATGCTCTGCTTCGCCAAATCTGACGTAAAATGTCAATATTCTGTCATGGGGCGTTTCAGTTTTGCTTGCACCTGCTCCAATCTGGCCTTTTCTCCTTTTTTATTTTCTTTCTTCGTTCTCTCCATATCCTATCGTAAAACTAATGATCGACACATGTGCATTGGTTGCGGGATAAGTATTTGCAGGCCAACCCCCGATGTCTTACCGAGGGGGGTCAAGCCTAAAGGACCAGTTAGTGCATGCAAAAACAAAAAAGACTGAACGGTCCGGCGAGGGGCAGATAGGAGTGCGAAAAACTGCATAATCTGTCGGCGCATTTGTCAGAGCATGATTTAGTAAGCAACACAAAAGGAACGCAAAATTTTGCGTACGTATGATCAAACGATTAGATGTAAAACAAGCAAGGTCATATATGGTGTTCACTGTCATGCGTGTGAATGTGAACGTTACATCTGAAAGACCCCTAATACTTTATCTACCCTTTCGGCAAACCATTTTTCAACTATCAAAACAGAGGGAGCATCAATAGTCCACTCTGTATCCATCCACTTCAACTTATTGGAACACTCGATGCATGATGCAATATTGGTTGGCCTGGGAAGGGTGTGGCGCAAAAATGTGATGTATAGGAGGTTCAGAGGGTGAAAGTGGGTTTGTATGCTGAGAGCAACACATCTTCGAGGGGGTTCAACGGAAAAACCGAAATGTAATGTGCGAAATGTGTCAAAGACGCAACCTATAAAGGGCACTATCTCACAACCAGTTTGCATGCGTCGATTATTAGTTTTGTGATAATACGTAGACAGAACGGATTGTCCAGACTGAAGCAGGTTTCGAAAGAACTGATGCGTCTCACTTCAGAATGTTGGTATACATATGTATATGCATATACGCATACGCATACATACGCGTGCATATATGCATATACAAATATATATGATATATATATATATATATATATATATATATATATATATATATATACATATACATATATATCGTGTTCAGTGATGTTGTTACAGTGAGTACCCATGCTTCTCTGACAGGCGTTTCCCACCCATTATTGTGTAGCCGGCTGCCCGACACGGCATCTCTCAGCCTCACAGCCGCCCATGCATCAGCCACCGGCACAGACCACCACCAACAGCTGACCCTCTGTTTGACGAGGTCCGGGTCGGGGCCCAGCAGACCGAGCCGGATGTACTGGCGCGGGTACGGCTTCAGATTGGGGCGGAACGCCACCGGATCGCCGGTCGCCCGCCGCTGCGGCGAGCGGGGGCTCGTG
This sequence comes from Pollicipes pollicipes, assembly GCF_011947565.3. Lineage (NCBI taxonomy): Eukaryota > Metazoa > Arthropoda > Thecostraca > Pollicipedomorpha > Pollicipedidae > Pollicipes > Pollicipes pollicipes. Next base: position 15,787,535 of record NW_023596818.1, read on the forward strand.
GCGCGTGCTGCTGGCGCGCCGGCGCTGCCGTTGGCGGGAGCCTTCTCCGGCGGCGCAGGGGCTGCCGAGCTCCCGTTGACAGGGCGGGGACTGGTGACCCGCCGCTCCGAACGCTTCGTCTTCAGTACGTGTGGAAGAGTAGGCGTCTGGGGGTAGATGCAGCTGTTACATGCGTTTGGGTATAACTGCAACGGCCTCGCTTATCGAGGGACTGATGCACGTGAATAAGCTCTCATTTTTGGCTGCATTTGTGGCATTTTAGGTAAAAGCGTGGCCAAGGTTCCAGAATGTCGTCCCGTTTCTACAGTACACATGAAACAGCCAAGCATTGACGCTCGCCGGACAAGGAACGGCATCAGGCGCTGCCATGATATTCTACGGGAGTAACGTAGTCACCAAACACAGGAAGTTACCGAACGTGTCACCTAGTGAGTTGCCAACATTTTCACGCATTCTGTACAATTGAAATATCGCTGCCGTCATAGCCTAACGCCTTCCTGCATGTGTTTGTTGCATCTTATCGGATCGCTTGATGATGAAGTCCTGACAAGTGCAGCCAGTCCTGGCGATCAAAAGTGAAAAAGGGTAAGTGCGCAGAATGAAAAACATGGGGGGATATTTTGTACCTTTTTGACCCGATTTTGAATGTCTTACTGAATTCTAGCCATTGTGTGGTGTAGTCTGACTAGCGTTGCCAGTGCTTGTTAGGTGCCGTTCCATCTTCGAAAATTGAGATGACAGATTAGGATGGGGTGGCGCAGCGCATTCTGCTCGCACTTTGATTCATATTTTCTACTTGTGAACACTATCCCTCGCCCTGCGAGCAATTTTCACCTTCGTCGTCGCACCAGGGCATTGGAGGACCCCTAGGATACAAGAAGTCAGCAAGCTAGAGTTATGGAGAAAACGGAGCTGAAAACACTCCTCAAATTATACCACATAGGTGTGACTAACCGATGGTGAATGCAAACTATGCCGTGAAGTTACTACATAGGGGTTAAATTAAGACTTTTTATGCCTCTCCTTCTAGCAACATTGTAAAAAAGGCGCTCCTAGGTCTCAGCTCATAGTTCATAGAAAACTAACTCAGAAGAGCACTAGTGGCGATCGACAGATGTGACCTGAACTTTGTCACGTCAGGTCCAACGGGAGGGGACTATTGTTGCATCGACCCGTCCGCTATATGAGGAACTAAACAAGCCACATTAATGGGGATTAAATCGTTGGAAAGCTTTCCACGTGTATAAGACGTGCGAAAATAGGATTTAAGTAATTTCTTATTCCATGAGTCAAGTCTGGTCAAAAATATCAAAATTTGACCTATCTTTACCTTTAATGACATAGCCTTACGACGACAGCCAGAATGATGGTAATCTTGTTCATACTGGTAGCATTAGATTCATAATTTAAGCCGTCTAGAAACTTCTTTGGAGTGCATTTGCTGCGAAATCCACTCCAAGTGTGCAGCGCCGTTTGTTACCTCTGAGCAAAATGCTATCAAAATGACCTCAAAGAGAAATAAAGGCTCAAGATTTAAGCACCATGCTCACAACCATTTAAAAGTTGTTCACCAAAACACTTAGAGAAGCTCTTCAGGCGCATCCGATTAACTGACCGCTATCTGTTTCGTACGCTCATTTGAACATACGTACGTACGCAGCCTAAGGGGCAGGACATGGGGATATAACCCCTCAGTCAAAAAGTTTACACCACATACTGGGCCCTTTTGCATGACTGCGGTCCAAATTCACAGGAGTTCGGAGAAACTATGACATTTATCCCCCTCCCCTCTTTCTCCGACGAAGATGTTTGCTTGTTGCCTGTTTGAACGTGTTATGACAGACACGGTGACGTGTCTCTTACCTTGCTTCGCTTGCCTTCTGAGGAAGTTGAACTATCTTCGAGTAAGATCAGGCATGGCTTGCTTGCACGATGGTACTGGTGTTCTAGGAGTGTCGGGGCACTCTGCTCCATCTGACGGGATTAAAGACCAACGTGTATTCAGCGACAAGCGTGAGCCGTGGCCTTGGTGCAGCCGGACCACCATGCGTGCCGTCGGGGCTTTACGACGTGAGCAGCTGCTGAGGCTATGTGCCGTCGCCTACCTCTCTTCCCGGCAGGACAGCTAGGCAACGTGGGGAATCTGGTTTTCCAGACGCACAGCTTAACCAGTACACTGTCGAGAACCCTGTTCCCTTATGAGAGCTATCAAGGGTGGATCCAAGGGGACGGGTAACCGGGTTATACCCCTATCCCCCCTCTCCATCCAAGACGGTCGTATTCGGGTAGCAAATAACACTTTATGGACTCTGGAGAAAATCCCAAAAGTTTTAATTGGAAAAATATGCTTTAGACTCTATGACGTACAAAAAAGGATTCACGTAAGTCATTGAAAATCGAGAAATCCTTTATATTTTGGCGTCAAGTTGGGGTCAAAATAAAAAAAGGACGGGAGCCCCCACCGAAAAAAGACAGATTCCCCCGCCAACGCTGCGTTGGTATCTGCCTTCAAACGTTATACGCCAGTGCCACGTAAAAATAATCATGAGAGTCTTGCGATAAATGGCGCGCAAAAGTTTTCTCAACGCTGCGTAATAAGATGGCAATGCAGGTACAGTAACTAATCGGCCAATGAGACTTAATTGACAGCGCGCCACTCTTCACCGCCCCGAAGAAAGTTACATTGCATTGCTCGGGTCTTGGAGGATGTCTTGACACATTTCCAGTGAAGCACGTAAATATAGGCTTTGGGTAATTGTCCTCACCAATCGAGCGTTGTCATTGACGTCAATCATCGACCACTGGGACGGGCCTAAGGGCGGTCGGGCGATCTCGCAGGTGCCACTGCTGCAGCTGCTAGCGATGTCCGACGACCACTCTCCTGCCATCTGGCGGCCCGGTTTGGAACCTGCCGAGCTCGCTCGCATCGGGATCCGGCTGCCGACTGCGCGGAGCGCGATGGTAGCGCCATCTTTATCTTTGATTGGAGGTAGACAGGAAGATAGAGGACGTGACGGGCGCGGCGGTGACGAACTGGGCCGAAAGCCCTGGCACCGGATGGGCAAGTTTGCATTGACGGCGGGGAACCTCGACGGTCTGGGGAAGTCAACCGAAGGGGTTTTGCCTGGGCTGCTTTCGCTAGAGGCATTGCCGGCGTTCCTTCTCTCCAGCTGACGTCGATCGTACTCCTCGCGTCTGTGTGTCTTGCCGTCTTGTGCAGCGGAACCCACCCGTTCAGTGACTGCCCGGCGGCTGCGGACGATAGTTTGAGAACTCTGAGCGTCGGAATGCGTGAGATTTTTCTCTCCCGGCACGCGCTGGTTTTCTGTCCTATCCACGGTCTGATGGATAACATTGCTCTTATTGCTCGCTCCAGAACGCCGAGACAAAAGCGATGTTGCAGCTGCTGCTGTAGGAGGAGGAAGTTTAGAAATCCCAGCAGAATTTGTGCTGTTAGAGCCAATATTTTTGCCAGATGGCTTCACTAGTGAGCGTTTGGCTACAACTCGCAATGGAGAATGCGATTGCGCTATTTTCTTTTCGGCTAGCAAACTTCTTTGATTTTTGAAGCGTATTATGCTTCCTTTTTCTTCGGGTGATTTTGTGTTCTTTTCTTTTGTTTCATCAAAATGTTCTTTGGCATGTTCAAATTTTTCATCTTGAGAGTCATCGTCGGAATCGATTGCAGCTTTTGGTGCATCCATCGGCTGCACGGACGGGCAGGTGGGGTATAATGTGCTGTCTAATTCACTGGCAGATTTGACGGAACTGGCTAATTCATTCGAAGTATCCACAGGTCGTACATCACATAGCTCATCTGTTACTTTACCTGCCCCTTTTAAGGTATCTGCAGAACTCTCTGAAAAACAATCACCTAGAACCTTGTTGTCATGGTAAAATGCAATGACACCAGGCATTGAGTGATAAACACCCGATGGACTTCCTATTACCATTACAGTGCGTTGAGGCAATACTGATCTTAGATTTCACAATAGGTCATAGATAGAGAAGTCCATGAACTGCATGCTCAAATCTTAATTTATAAGGTTAAATTTTCCATCACTGTAATTTAGTGTCCGAATTGTTGGGGCCGTAGTGGTTGTGGTAAATAACGTCTGCAAATGAGCATCCTAGCCATAATTTTTTAATAGCATGAGGCACAATTGTAATGGTATTCCCAGTAGGGTGAATTTAGGGACTACGGGCAAGACATGAATAAATTCAGGCCGGCTCTACTGCACCTTAACATGACTGCTGATGTCTGCCGAAGTTCGCTGCCGGATGCCACTTAAGATGCTAGTGACGACGATTGGCCAAAACCCGAAACACTTTAGCCAGGCGTGGTTAGTTGTGATGCCTTTCGTCATGGTTGTACGGTAAATCGAACAGACATGTGTGGGAAGAGTGGAGTGCGGATGGACACTACCCGCCACCCACAAAGGTACAACAAGATTCGAGAATGTTAAAAAGGGCGATTTAGATGAGAAACAACATTATGCGAGATTGAAGCCATTTCTTGGGCACCGCATGTTATATCGAAAATGATTCGCTGAGCCAAGTCTTGCTTCAAAGCGTGCCAGGAGCATATTCCCGAGAACCTTGCCCATAAGTTCACAGCCAGTTTCTCGCCTATGCGCACCGTCCTGCAAGAACTATCCAAACCAACACTTTTTCGGCCATGCAAAGCGCAAGAGGCTCAATAATGTGTAGGTGCTCAGCGCTCTCAGATCTTGGATCTTCCATTGGACCCGATCCAACGGGAATGACTCTGAATCGCTACAGAGTCATGATCCTGCAGGAATGACTCTTACCTGCAGGAATGACTCTTACAGGAATCACCCAACTCCGCATGACCTGGACTATTGGGGTTTGATAGGGGGTGAATTTTAGTTTAGGTACATCAGTCATTCCCATTCATATGATTAACTTTCTGAGCTTCTCAAAACCTGTAACATCGACACCTGTCTCCAGGCTTATCTCAAACCGACCGACATGTTACAATATCTCAGCTAAATAACTCAAGACATCTAGGACCATGTTACATGCTCATACTCATAGAGCAGTCACAGTCTGGGCTTTACAGCCGACTGAGACCCTTTGTGGCGCATTTCAGCAATTTGTGGTTGCGCTGGCGGAATGAAAACGTGATGTATGTTAATTGGCTCAAATGTGCAGACATGGTGGCGGTAGGTAAAAAAATGAATGTCAAGAAAATTTGTATGGTTATAAGACGAGAAATAAGTCAGTTAAAACCCAGAGGTAGCATGCAAGCTCAACTTGTGATGTCTTTCTCTATCGCAGCTATCGTGCACCAGATTTATAGCGACAACTTGCATCTTAATAGAATCAATGGTTGCGCTTCCAACAACACGCTCTTGCCGATACAAGGTCAACTTTTAGAGCCCACTTTTGCATGTTTTCGAAATCATCTCATAGCGTTAAGTCATGATAGGCTTCTTCAGACATTTCAACGCATCAGTCACCTTTGGTTATCTGTAATGACCTATACAACGGTAGATATTTGCTCTAATTTCTTCAAGATTTTAAGCAAGGTGCAAATTGAGCAATGCTAATGCTATTTTATTTGCATTTTGCTGTGTTGGATAAAATCATAATGCTCATTGTTTTATTTAAATAATGTTTTCCTTTTTAAAATACTGGCCTGGTTACGCCCAAAAAACGTACACAGTACGACATGCCTGAGCCAGTCTAAGGCTATGCTTTGGGTTGAAAGTTTTGGCTGGAACCACGGTTTTAGCAGAATGTATGCCGTAAATCGACACCTTAAACCCTTTGATCTAGTTAAAAGCACCCCCATTTCAAACTCACGCATGTCGGGGGTTGTGGCGGCGATAGGAGTGAGCGCCAAATTCATGGGCTGCTTGAGCATTTTGTTAGTCTGGGAGGATGTTGAAAAATGGCATGCACAAGCATGCCCACGCCTGAATAGCCAGCTCTCGTTTCTGTGCCTAACCTCCCCAGGAGGCTGGTTAAGAGAAGGGTCTTACTAGCCCCCTGGGGCTGGGTAAGTCCTTAAGGTCGCCACTAAAAAGAAGGACCTGAACTATACTGTATAATGTCCATCATCTTTTGCTGCATAATGTTGCATTCACGTATGAAGTGCCAAAAACAAATTCATTGATGTGAGTGGTACGTTTTCATTTCAACTCCTTTAAAGGAAGACAGTGTTCCACCACGTTTGGAAATCCTAAGCTATCGATATAACTCACAGTCACACTTAGCAAACATAACGAAAACATCACATTTAATATCAGAATGTCACAAGTCCGTATGCTCTCACTGGCTGCTTGAGTATAAAGGAAACAATAGTGCTGCAGTTTGTTTAAGTTACAATGCTACTACACAAACAATAAGAAATATGAATAGATCAGCTCCCCAAATTTCTTGCAGCTCCGCTCGGTCCTACCCTGCCTCAGTCGGTAAACGAACGGGAAGTGGCAAAGATCAGCTTCAACGGGCCTAAAGGCTGTCTCCTGTCAGAGGCTCTCCTCAAAGGTCCTGACAGTTCAAAGAAGCTATCCGCATATCGGTGAGGGATTTTGTCTCGCTTTTAGCTTGTACCCTCTGATAAACACAACTGGCACCCAGCTGCCGCCTTTCACCGAGTCTGGCGCAGATGGTGCCTTTCTGCCGCTGATAACAGATCAGTGTTCCGTAAAATGAGCCAGCCTCAGCAGATGCTTGCCACTGGGGGACGGCCGTAGGACATGCCACAGTGCGGCATTGGTGTCACATCGCCACGGTTTCCAATGATGTCAAACAGCGTGGTGGTCCCGGAAAGCACCTGCAGTCTCAGTCGCCGTCTGAGTGGCTTCTGGGACCGACCACATCTGGTGGACAACTGCGTCTGAGTGAAAGGCTGTGGTGAGTTGTGAGCTGTGGTGAGTTATGAGTCGTGCTGAGTTGTGAGCTGTGAGCCGTGTTGAGCTGTGAGCTGTAAGTCGTGCTGAGCTGTGACCCATGAGCCATGCTGGTCTGGGAGTTTTGATGAGCTGTTTGTTCTGTGGCATTGTGACCAGTGACGTGTCATGAACTGTGCTGATTTGTCATTTGTTTCATTTATTTTTGGGTTGTCATGTGCTGTAAAACCTGCGGGGCAAGTGTTGTGTCGAGTTATCAGTTACGCTGGGTTAGTTGTGCCAACCTGTAGGTTGTAGTGAGCTGTGAGTTTTGCTGTAGCGTGAGTTGTCCTTAGTTGCGCCCCGTGGTAAGTTACGCGTTGTGCCGATCCGTGCAACGGATTGGACGCTAGCTCCGCATGTACTGTGTAAAGCTGGCGTTCAAATCAAAACAAGAGAAACATGATCAAATGGACGTTACGCTAGACGAAGGCAGGGTTAAGCAGCCCCATGTACAAAAAGCTGAATCCTCTTCCAGCTCAAACAGTCGCATGCCGGAATATGCCTTCACCCGATCTGTCTGCCTGCGCCTTTGCACACAGCTCAAACAGTCGCATGCCGGACTTTGCCTCCACTCGGTCTGTCTGTCCGCACCTTGGAGGGATTCCATCACTTTTAGCAATCTTGTCCACCTGGTCAAGTCGCGTTTTTTATTCTAGTCTACATTTCATGTGGCTAGTGTTGACTGATTTTGTTCCGAAATGGGGTAAGGTGATACACTGTGACGTTTACCAGGCCTCTGGCGGCTGCTGTACTCTGCTCCTTCCGTCGTTTTTGCTAACCCTTATATTGGCACACTGAGTCGCCGCAGGTCGCTGGGGGGACCGTGTTAGGTTTCATTCGAGGCATCACTATCTCCTTGCTGCTGCGCCAGCGGCTCGTTGGACGCTGTTATCCCCTGAGGCATCACCAGGTTCGTTTTCTTTTGTTGTTGTCGCCACTCGGGCGCCAATCTGAACAATTCATGAGGACGTTGCCATCTCCCAGACGTGGTGCCAGCACGGTACGGCGCGGGGACGGGCGCCGGGCGCCGGGCGCCGAGCTCTCCGCTGTACTAACAGCCCATGAGGCACTGAAGTCACCGGGTGTTAGCGGCCGATGGTGGCGCTGCGGTCGCCCGGTCGCCGCGCCGCGTCCGACTGGCCGTCAGTCGACGCTGGCCTCCGCACGAGCCTGGGTCGCGACGCCGGCTGTCGGAGCTGCCGCGCGCGGGTGACGGACGTGACGGCAGCTGCAGCTAGTCGCGCTGAGCAGCTGGCAGCTGACGGGCCCGGACAGCTGGCACCTGGCGAGCTCGTCTGAACGCGCGGGACGGAGTCGGAGTAAGCTGTCAGAGGTGAGTTTTGCGCTGCCTGATGTAACCGGTCGGCCATGAGGCTAGCTAATAAACCGTCCGCTGGGCCTCATTGCGAGTTTTTACCGAGCAATGGGTAAAGGGAAGAGACATTCTTGATGTGTGAGCAAAGGTAAAGGCAACGTTGTGAAACCCTCGCCTGCGTCGCTAGTTGTTTGCGAAGCTTCGGAGAAGTCGAAAAAGTTTGCGAAGCTTCGGAGAAGTCGAAAAAGTTTGCGAAGCTTCGGAGAAGTCGAAGAAGTTTGCGTTTGAAGCTTAAGATTTAAAGTTTAAGAGGGTTGCAACGAATGAAGGTGGCAAGGTTGTGTGAAAGGACAACATGGTTTGTTTTACATCGCTTCGATCCAGCAACTGTAGACCATGTGAAATGAGTCACTAAGTCATAAGTGTTCAGGCGGATGCATATTCGGTATACGTTTTTGTGTGGAGGAATATATGATTTCTGGCTCCCACTGGGAACTCGTTTGAATTGCGTTGTAAGCACTGCGCACTGCTTCTAACAAATTCTAGCTTTGTCCTGTTGTGCTTTGGGTCGCAGTTTTTATGTGGCGGCAGCTTCGGGGAGCAAATTTCAAAACACGTTTGATATTATTTTTGTGAGAGAATTTGCCAAAGTGGTTTTCTACGGTGACATTGGCATCGCCATGCTTGTTAAGAGCAAATCATTTTTAAGGCTACTAACCCAATACCCTTGGGAGAATTTCATGGCAACAGGTAACTTTTACCGACAATATTTCTATGTGGCACGTAGGTCATCAACACAGCGGTCCATTTGAAACCTTGCTCTCATGGCAGTTGCCATTTAAGTGACAAAATTCGCGCCTTGCAGTGCAGGTTTTAGCCACGAATTCACATATTTGTCGCACGCTTATCAGAGTGCCAGAGCGTTGCTGCTTTAACTGAACTGCAGGGACAGCATAACAACGCCTTTAGACTCTGTGATAACAATAGCCTGGACGTAGTAAATGGACCGCAATTTTGAACATATCAGTTGTATTTGGACATTTGTGTGGTACTTGAACGCAACGAAATGTGTGCGTGTGGTAGTCCATATGGCATCAGATGTTCTGCAGCGTACCTCAAACAAAAATTATCGTTGCACACAGCTCCCAACACGAAAACTATGGCTGTAGCTGCCGCTGTGGACCTATGCTTGGTTGGTATGCTTGGTTGACGTTATGAATCCATGCTTGGTTGATTTTCCTAACCCACCGGCCCAACCCTGCCCTCTGCACCGTTCCTTACTCTCTTTCTGCTGCATGCGCCAATGAGCAACTGAACAGCTTTTAGCAGCTACTGGCAGCTTTACCTTACCTTATCACATGACAGTTTTACCGCCTGCCTGCACGCCACCGCCATTGCCTTCCTCAGTTGTCTAAGACCACGGCGCTCCACGCCTGGCTGGCACCACTCGCCCCCCCCCCCCCCTTCAACAGGCCTCCTCCGCCTGGCTCGGGCGGTCACCGCTCTCTGGCTGTTGGGGCCCATAATTCTCCACGACTCACTGGTACTGCAGCCTTTGTTGTGTGGTGGTGTCATGTATAACGTTCGTGTGAGTTTAATCTTCTTTTTAATTGGAATTGGGATTTAATTTTAATTTGGTATCATATTAGTAGTGAGGCGCCAGCATCTACATTAAGTAAGGATTGCTCGGGTTTTCCCAATCATTTTATGGTATTAAATGTTCGGCGCCGGCCTGTCAATCTTAGCTGACACATAAATTGTCGCCTTTCCGAGATTGCCATCTGGGAACACCCCGTAAATGGCTTCATAAATCTGGAAACACAATATGTAAGGACCGATTATAAGCAATTCTGACACAACTTGTTCGCATCGCTTTTCTTTTGTTTGATATGACATGCTTGAGACGCATCACCGCTTCACGGGCGACCGTAATAATTGTTTTGGAAAAGTCGGCCCGTCAGCGCGGCCTGCTCTTCCTCCGTGACGGCGCGCATAAATTCCGAATCGACGCAGCAAATGACAGCAGCCGAGAGAAACGCTAGGCGCCACGAGCCATTACTCGATTCCATGGGCATTAGCCATGCAGATGAGCAGACAGGACCGCCGCAGGAGCTCCGCCGCGGCCCTGAGACGCGGCCGTACCGGCGGAGACCGGCCGATCCCGGCACGACAGCGGTGTCCGCTACGGCCCCGACGGCGCCTGACATCGCCGCCGGCCACGTCGACGGCTGCCCCCACCCCACACCCACCACAGCAGCCGGGAGGTGACGATGGGCCGGGGCAGACGCTCTGTATCTGCTCACACGGCCTAGCCGGCGGCGGCGACGGCGTTTCTCCAGCCGCGCGCCGAGACGGCGGCGGCGGCACCGCCGGCGGCCGCCGCGTGGGTGTGCGCCAAGGCTCGGGCGTCCCACATAGTGCAGCCGGGGGCCAGGGGCGGTGCGCGCCGGTCGCCGGTCCTTGGCGGCCGCAAAAACTGTCCTTGGCTGGCGCGGCTGGCCCTCCGCCACGCACCGGGCGCGTCCGCCCGTGGAGCCCGTCAGGTTAGGTTAGAGGTCTTCAGAGAGGTGTGGCGTGCTCTGGCTGAATGGTGGGAGCTTAGAGGTACGGTGGGCAGGCTGAATATGCGGTTGGATGGGGAGCGCATGACAAAGCCAGTCTGGGCAAATAGGTGGCTCGCAGGAGTGGAGAAGACCGGCAAAACAGAGCCGATGTAAGTGACGAGGCTGATGGCATATGAGGCACGTCGATTCAGACGCAGAAGTTTAGCTGGCTAGGCCTCTGCACTGGTACCAAACGTCTGGCAGCATCGGAACACCGCACTGGTCCAGTCAAGCTGCATATCTAAGCAGACGAGCGAGCTCCATAAGCATCGCGTCCCTGCCCACACATACTGGTATGCTGCCAACCGATAACATTGGCATGGCCTTGGCTGGAGATCAACTGCAGTGGACATCTGCTAAGCTGCAAGGTGGGCTTCTGGTACTTCATGCATTTTGCGCTAACGCAGGATAAAGTAGCATTACTATCATGATGATTATGTTGGCCCATGTTAGCATCATGACGTGTTGTGCAAATAGTAACCACACTCCTCGTGCGGAGTCGCAGAGCGTCTTCTATGTTTTGCTTCCATGTTTCTGAGCACTGCCGTGGTTTTAGTCGGGCGCCTGTGTACTAGCTTGCAAACCAGTCATACTTTTTTAGGTCGCATCTCAGATGTGCATTGTCGACCACTGGTCAGTAAATCACGCCACTTTAGGCGGCCTTGCAACAATTTGGCCGGTGGTTGTATCGAGGCACGTCGCGTTTAACTTAAATAGTGCAATCGGTAGAAGTCTGACGTTGGGTTCGTCAATTATCTACAGTGACGGGACGCAACATGTTTTTAGGCCTTAGATGGTGGCACCTTGTCCATGCGATGCATGCCTGACATAGAAAGTGGTGGCATGATGCCCGGAAAAATATACCAAGAGACATTAAAGCCTGGTAATTGGAAACAACCGCGGCGACTTCCCGACCGACAGATATGGTATCACACTTTTTCAACCCCCATGACTTTCGAACTGCGATACTGACCTGGTTCCTATTCTAGCAAGTTGGCCATCGGGGTGAAAACCGTCCAGCCCCCGTTCAAAGTGACAAGTAGTGCCCATCGGCCACGTCACCGCGTATCCGCCGGCCGCTCACCGCCTGATACACTCCGCTGTGACATGTCCGAATGTGTACTACCCAGCAAACCTTGATCTGACCTGACCTGACCTGACCCGACATTATCTGATCATGCTATCATCATCACAGGTCCTAATCAACTCTGCAAAACCAGCGGTACAGTTTTTTTATGGATGCTGCTCTTGCAGCTGTCGGACACTTCATTGCTGCACAGCTTGAGTGCGGTGCTGGCGGTGATTGAGCCCATTACCATGGACGTAATGTTGGTTAGAAGCACACCCACGTCTCAGGTTGTTCATGTGCGATTATCGCCCCTAGCGATTAGCTTGTTTTGCTTACGTAGTACTGTATTAACTTTGTTGCATGAAGTTGATATGGTGCAATTGCAGGCTTGTCCCGATGGTTGTGGATTTAGGCTCAGGTAAATCTCAACTCTGTACAGAGTATAGTATGTTGTTTAATCAGAGGCGCTAATGCCTATTGTATTGTTGTAGCCTTGAACTAACTGTTGAGATGCTGTCAAATGGATTCACTTGGCCACCATTCCACACACAAAATTAGTGCAGCACAATGCATATCGTTATTTGTTACAGTGGTACCATTTGGGACTATCCTGACTTTCTAAATGAAATGCAATGATATAGTTACGTCTGTAACAGCGTGAGTTTGGTTTCATCAGGATGATATTTCACGTTACGGGCATATGACGGTAATTGATTAGTACCACTTGCTATGTATTTGTCATGGAAGAGGAAGTGCCCAAAATTTGTGTCTAGCCTTGAAAACCGGTCGGTTGCAAAACATCCTGGATTGTGAAGCTTGAGTCAGCATGAAATGATGCAGAAGCACAGTGCGTCGCAACACCCAGTCAATCCATCCAGGTCATGCGATGCGGTTTCATAAGTACTCTTACTTTGAATGCAGCCGTAACTACGATCAAAGCTGGATTGGCATTCACAAGACCGGTCGAGAGCTTTACCTTTTCTAACACAGGTCACCTTAGCGTCTCGTCCCTCTTCCTTACAAACATCCTGGATCTCACGGCGATCTGGAGCCCCTCGTTTTTTATGCGTTGACTACAAATGTGCTCCAGCACCTCTCAAACGTGATTCTGGGCCGGCACTGGACGGGCCACGCTGCAGAAGCGTGGGGCGGTGTAAAATCCTTACCTGTCGATAGCACCTGACAATGTTGATCGCTCGCCGAAAACCCAACAACACCAACAAAAACTATAACCTGCCATGTCGACCTACATGGCGATGTTAATTGAAAGACACCGACCTGTCAGTCCTGACTTAATCTTTACCCGGTACTGGCCTAATGACGCTGACCTGGTATTGCTCATTTGACAGCTGCTCGTCGATCCGACAATGCTGACCTGACGGTGCTGGCAGTCTTGACAGTGTTGACCCACCGCGGTGAGCCTGGCGCAGAAACGTGATCCTTCTGCTCGAAGCAGCAGCTCAGTCGGCACGCAGCGCCGCATGTTGCGTGCCTCTGACTATCCAGCCGTCAGCTGCCGGACGCATCAGCGGGCTACCTGACCTGCGCCCCCCTCCCCCCCCCCTCAACAGCCTCGGCCTGACGTGACTCACAGCATTGTGACACCCATTGTCAGTCTCATTCGGAGGCAAAAAGCGAAGCTTTCTCTCTCTGCTTCCGTTGACGCTTCTACGTCGGTTTCGTCAACGCATTGCTTGCATGATTGAAGTTCCTCAAACGCGAATGTGGAAGTTTTGTTAACGAGAGATAGCATCAAAGCCAGGAGCAGCAAGCAAACGCCGTTGATCACTATGTGAATATCCGTCTGAACAGGCACGGCGTCTTTGTCTGGGCGGTATTGTTAACACTGACGCGTCTAAGTTTGCATGTGTCACAACGCAATACATGCGATATCACCCAGCGCCCGCCTTTGTGCGGTGCCACTGGGTCCCCAAGTGCAGTCGTCCAGCGTGCGCCCGCATGCACTGCGCCCCGAGCCCTCCCGCGACGTGAGCAAGCCTCGCTCCTCACCCTGGGCTCTGTTTGTGACGTCGCCGTCTGCGTGCGGCTCGACTCGGGCCGGCGACGACGGCGTGCGTGCGGCCGCGCCGCGGCGGCGACACTTTCGCCGCGGATAGCATCGGCCATCCGCGGCGACCGTGGCGCAATTCCGGACAGTTCGGCGCCTAATGGCGGCGCCGGACGGCGGGCGGCGACGCCGCGCCCGGGACCTTGGCGATGGCCGGTCTGCGCGCCGCTTCACGGCCGCCGCGCCGCTATCGCCGCATCGCGTTATCGCCGCCCGGGCTCGTCTTCAGATAGAGTTTCTCCGGGCGGCGCGCGTCCTTTATCACACCGAGGGCGGCGGGTGAGAGGACAGGCGGGCGAGATGAGGTGATGGCGGCGCGCGCAGACGGCGTGGGAGGAGCGCGCCCGGCCGGGGCGACGACGCGGCGCGCTAGGGATGCCCGCCCCAGGGTCGCTCGGACCGGCGTGGGCAGCTTGCGACATCGCCGACAGGGGAGAGCTGGTGACGGCGCCGCGGGACTGTAGGGCAGACATGTCGGGGCGTCCGTCGCTGCTGTGCTGGTGTGATGCGTCGTTTCGCCAGTTGGTTTGATGGTATGGAGCTGATGAAGACGACACTGCTGATGCAACGCCTGGCCGCTTATGTTGAAAGACGAGGTGAATGGTATTCTTGTGATTATTGCAGTTTATGTTTTAGGCCGTTTGATGTTGCTGGTTATGCACATATAGCATGCAGTACGCTAACAGATACCAGTGACTAGAATAATTATCCAATTCAGGGATCTCTAGCCGGACACCTTGACTGAACTCAAAGCGACAATTACGTCCGATTTATAGGGTGAATGGCACTTGCCTTTGCTCCAGAGTCACGGCGCTCTGGTCAGGGTGCTTTTCACCTGCCCTCCTCGATGGTTGGTGGGTGCGCCGAGGCTTTTGGCCGTCATCTCTATGAAAAGACGCTCCATCAGGATCCATTTCCACGATTAATGATCGGCTGCCCTCTATCGTGCTCACCTGGAACGGCCAGGTGGTACCATGGAGGCATTTCGTCAGACTGTGAACCATACCTGGCTCGGAGAACAAACTGAGCATGCGTTCGCATAGGTGCCGAGATTCGCGCTCAAGGCCACGCTTTCGAATATGCCGAGATCGTCTCCGGATCAGCACGGGTTGGAATGAGATCGTCTCCGGATCAGCACGGGTTGGAATGCTTCCATGCTCACGCTGGACGTTAGATATTCGCCGACTCCCCGGTCAAAGATCCCGCCTAATGGCAGATCGCTCCGGATTGAGAAACCCGGTTGCGCAAGCCATTTTGCCGATCGAACCGTTTGAATGTTTGCGGCGAGGCATTACCATGGGAACCCGACTGCCTTGTCCTGAATAATGCCTCTGAATTTATTTCAACCAATCTAAAAGATGGCGTTGATTATGATCATGCCGATGATTCGAGCGCAGCATCTAAGTCATTCACACCCTACACACCGCCCTGACTAACTAACGGCACTCTCTGTAACATACCCTGCACACCACACGATGTGAACGCCCAGCTCGCGCCCTCCGACACGAGCGCGTCGCCCTCGGAGCGGCGTCGGATCGCGCCTAATGAGCCGTAGATCAGCCGCGCAGACGGCGGCGTAACGAAGCCGATGAAGACGCCGATCACGACTCTGCTGCTGGCCGGTGGCCGGCGCGCCGTCCGCTCGGTGCGGCGTTCATTAGGTGCTCTTACAGCGGCCGCCGCCGCGCGCCGCGTCCGGAATGCAGCGCCGGGGCCAGAGGCGCCGCCAGCACGCCGCCGGGACGGGTCGACGGGCGGAGAATGGAAGAGCCGCCGGTCAGGGCACGGCTAGGAACTGCCGGGTCGGGTGTTGTTTGGGTGAGGGTGCTGGTGGCGGGGTTACGTCAGAACCGTTGACGTCTCTGGCTACCTCGAGGGGATGAGACGGAGGGTGACTGCTGCGTTGGTGTGCCTGGTTGCGCCCTTGACTCGGGCACCTGTCTGACGAGGGCACGGCGCGCGCATTACTGGCGTCGGCGGGCAGGGCGTGCGGATGTCTTCGTCAGGTGGTGGAGAGGAAATTCCCATAGAATGCGGAATTCACGAGAAAGTCTGACAACAGCTAAAAGAGCTTCTTTAGTTGCATGGGAGTGCAACGAGGAAATGCTCACATCTGTTGAATATCCCGACATGGGCTTCGTACCGATTATCATGCCTAGTAGGATTGAAATTAGCATGACACCCAAACTTGTTCCATTTCAAAATGCTTCAAAAAGTCTTGTCTTGTCCCTTGCTTGTCCCTTGTCTTGTCCCTTCAAAAATAGCGCAAAATGATGCATTCGTGCTTATTGGTTAATGTCACGCAGCGAAATGTCACGTGGCAACGATCACAGCTAAGCCCTCTTGTGTGTTTGTATGCTGCAATGGCGTAAATATTGACGATGCCTTTGCAGTAACAGAAATCCCCAGAGCTGTTATTTGATCCACGCCGAGTGGAGAATGAGTTGGATTAGAAACTGCCGTGTCGTAAACCCCGGGGTAGAGAAGCCTCCACACTGGCAGTTGCTACAGCTGAATGATTTGCCCTTCTGAATGGCATGATAGAAAGATAATCATCCATGGTATTTCGTACATAGGTTCTGTGATAAACGTTCATATCAAGCAGGAGTAGTATGATATCTGACGTCATCAGGCCAACGGTTTGAGCTGTGGGATAATTCATATTGCTGGATCTGTGCCGTGCCTGGAAACTTCGATCCTCCATCGCCCATGAAGCATGTTTTTCACATTGTCCATGAAATATGATCGTCGGGATCATGGGACCAAAACTAATGGTGAAGACACCATCACTGCGGAGGCGAAGAGACCGTGTGCCAGCCGGTATGACGTCTTGGTATCTTAACAACTTGATGGCAGATGTTCGGACACCGGACGAAAGGTACCCATGACAGCCGCGTTAAGAGGTCACGTATTTGTGCCGATTGTATGCAAAAACTATGACCCAGTTAGTGGGAGTTCCAGGGACACTAATGAGGCAAGGCATATTCACCAATTTCTGAGGTCACGGGTTCCCGTGGCACGCTCGAAAGACATTCGAGAGGGAATCTGTTACATCTTTTCGACAGCGTCCACAGATAGGCAGCAAGCACGCAAGGTATATGTTGCAATAGCTCTTAGACCTACCTCGAACCCCAGCCCTCTGCTCACACCTTTCCTATTCAAATGTTTCAATGTTATCACTCAGCGCAATCCCTAGGCGTCCAAAGCATTTTCAAGCCATTCGATAAAAATCGTCTGTACGCCATCCCAAATGCGATTGTCCAAATTCCCTCGTACTTTTTCATATCATGCCTTCTTTAGTCCTATTTTTTAATTTCTGTTCTCTCATCTTCCCCTTTGTCAACCCACGCGATATCGAAGCAGCCCGTGCGCCCGCACACCGCTGCGGGATCCTCGGTTCTGGGGCCCGGACACCGCTGCAGGATCCGTGGCTCTGGCGCCCGGACACTGCTAGAACATCCGCTGTGCCCGGCCACCGCTGCAAGATCCGCAGCTGTGGCGTCCGGACACCACTAAAAGATCCGCGGTGCCAACAGCCCGCCGCTGCGCCACCACAGCCATCAGCCACCGGCCGCAACTCGGTCGCGCTTTCAAATTCCAATCACAAGCCGGCTTCAGGCGTGGACGGCGACCGCAGACGAAGCCCGCCGAGCGCGACCACCGCGCTGGCCCCGCCAGCGAACGGTGTGGCAGCGCGCGCCGTGGTGGACATGGTCCGCCCGCGTCCGACAGACCGTGTGGATGGCCGTCGCAGTGACGATGTGGATAATCACTGCGCTACACTGGGATGGATGGAAGGAATTTAGGTGCGAGGAGGAGCCAGCCAGCTTTGCCTGCCAAGTGTGACGTCATTTCTAGATTCTTGAAGCTCTTTTACACTTTGTAGTCCACCAACCGCTCTGACTTAGCCCAGTCTTCCGATTCTCGGAGGGGAGAGAGGATGGATCACAGGTTTTGAAGCTCCTTGACAGTTTCAGTGTCCCCGACCTGCTGTCCCTGGTCTGCTGTGCGCGACGTCTCCGATGTTGCCGGACGACCGTGTTTGTGATCTGGATTGTGGAGTGCCACTTTTATGGTCCCCTCTTGATGTCCTCAAGGACTAATCGCTCTAAATGACTGAAGAGACCCCACGTGCCTCGAAAATTACTCTGCGTTATCTGCGTTATCTTGTCGAGAAAATGAGACATTACGTAAGAGAGCAACCATAGCGCATAGTCAAGAATATGCGTTGACTTACGCCTAGGAGCTTTATTTCCCGACGCGCCCAGCATCGCTCACAGCGTCAGTTAACACCAGCGTCAAAAAACCTGTTGAAATATTCTTTGAGAAATATACCGTGCCCGCAATCCAGCAAATATGTTACTGCTTGAGAGCCAGACCAATGAGTATGCATGCGTTTCCGCAAGAATAAGACGGATCATGCTTATGTAACAGGCTAATGAGCCATTGTTCAGAGGATCACAAGCCCGGGCCAAGAGCTTATTTGTTTGACCTGCTTACATCGCAATCCACCCACTTAGCTCGTGCTCTCGATCAATCTTCGGTCCCAAACAGGGTTTACTGAGCACGGCCACTAAATGGTAAGTTCCGGCTTCATCGTTCTCAGATGTTAACCGATAGTGTGCTTAGGGCGCAATCAGGGTTGTCACTTTCGAAAAGCGGTTGGAGGCTCACCCAAAAAGGTTGACATGACGTTCCCCTAAAGCCTGGTCTCTCGCCGGGTTTCCACCACTTGAGTTAGCGCCCTCGAGGTTGAAATTAACAAACACGTTTTAATGTTTCGTAGATTCAAGACCGTTCTCATGCAAAATAATGTCTTCCCACTTAAACTTATTGTCAGCTGCGTTTTTGTGAAAGGCTTAGGATGGGATGTACATTACAGAAAATGTCTTAATAAGTCTTAGTGAGGAATTACTGATGACTACCGCTGTCGCTGGTCGTGTTGTACAGCCACCACAGCCACGATTATGCGACAAGTACACTTACCACTGTTGGGGAAAACATGCTTTCACTTTCATCTGGGTCACCCTGTACTTTAAAAACCTGCCGCATATTGCAGTCAACTGTTCGTTACCCCAATCCAGGCTTATCATTTGATAAACCTGTCAAACATCTGCAGACTGACCTAACATTTGAAGGAGTAAGCATGACAAAAACATTATGTTCTTACAGCAAAACATTTAATACACAAGTGATATGATACTAATAGTGATGTGTTTGGGAACGCACCACCTAGTGTGCTAACAGTTAAGATCACTGTTCCGCATTTATTTGGCCCAGTATTCCATTTTTACTCATGCATTGAAGCGGGCTCAGACGGACATTGGAGGGGGGGGGGGGGCGGAAGGGAGGACCTCAGGGCCCGAAATTATAGTAAGTGATGCCCCTGGGTGCAATTCGTGAACGCGGTTAATTTGTGCTGCCAAAACGGAACCAACGAATATGCAAGGCGTGGTCATCGACGTAGTCCGTTTATTTACACTCTAAGGAGGGGTAGCCAACCGGCCTTCCGAATGTGACAGTTTATCTTTTGATTGAGCGGCTAGCGAATAAACTAGGGCCCTATTACTGGCAAAACGAGAGAAATTAGACCGCCGGGATCGAATTTCACATGAAAGCAGGTAATATTGCACCCAAAGTCAGTCCTACGGACACCCTTGAGAGGCGGACTTCTACCGCAGTTCATAGCAGACGAATATGTTTATGAATTACCACCTACGCAACACAACCTCCAGCGAAGTCATGCCTTTAGCCAAGACCCAAGCACCGCTTCAAACAAGCACTCCGGCAACACCCGGAGAGGAAGCCGCGCCTTCGCGGCAGTCACCGCTCCGACGACCCTGTTCACGACAGCCGTGCGGTCCGGACATGGTCCGGTGGTCCAGTGGGACCTCGCCCACGGTCAGCGTGTGGTCCGCGCGGCACGACCGGCTGCTAATGAGATGCCTCATCACCGCCGGGTCAGGCCGGCTGACCTCTGGCCGCTCGCTGATTGGCTGCTGACGTGGGAATGGCGGCGGCGCGGCGACGCCGTGACAGGCGGACAGGAGGTCGGCCCGGCCGGCGACGGGCGCGGCGCTGCGTGGCGGGGGGTGGCGTCTGGAGGGGGTGGTGCCAGAGGTCAGCAGGCGCCTGCGGGTGGACGACTGTCTGGGCTACTCGGGGAGAGAGCCCAAGAAGTCAGTAGGCCAACTGGAGAGGGTTGATTGTCTAGTGGGCAAATGTGCCTTGCAGGCGTCAATTTTGCTGTGCTTTGTTGTGCAAAAGTCGAAGGAACAGTAAAACGGGAATTGCACGTGATGGAAGTGTCTGAAGTAAGTGCAACTCTCCGTGGAAAGTGTAACTCTTCCAAGATGCAAACAGATAATTTGGTCACGAAACGGAAATGCTTGCACAAGATTTGCCAGATGTAAGCAATTTTCGCTGCTTAGAATAGCCTCACGTGATGTATCATCATGAAGTATCGTGTACAATTACGCGCGAGCTACCAACTCTTTGCAACGTAATGGCCATCGTTCAGCGCGAAATTGGTAATGCACCCGATTAACGAAGCCTTCTGGTAAGCCGAGGAGGCCAAACTGCCGGTCCCGCAGAAAAAGTATCAGAATTGCTGTTATTGCCTCAGTGGAAGCGGTATTTTTGAAGATTTGAGGGTAGAAGCGTTTTTGTTTTCCGTTCTTTCCACGCAGCGGTTTAAGATAGTTGCAGGCCTTCCCGACTGGGGGCGTGATAATAGTTGCCACCAGCTCACCCACATCCGTCTCTTACGCACTAAGTGCACTATGGTATCGTTCATACAATGCTGTGAACCTTCAGCGGTTGTCGCTCAGCCTATTTAATCATGCTCACCAAGGCACATACGAGCTCGCGGCTCGCTGACACATTCGGCACTCGCCAGCTGTGCACCATAAAAAGAGTGCAAGTGTTCCAGCTCACCAGCCCGGCCCTAAGTGCCCCACTCCTTTCTCTCGTGTCCTAATTCTAGGGCGATTGGCCGGTGCCCGCCCATAATTATCTTAATAAGATCGTATTTGCAATCACGCCGCCCCCACCTCTCTCAGCGCCCGAGCCCGCGACGCTCCGCATGGCAGTCGCCCACGGTCCGCGCAGAAGCCGCCCGCTACGCCGACGACATAGTCGTTAGTCTTCAGATCATTCCAGACGCCGCCAGCAAACAATGGACGAAGGAGCAATCTGCCGGTGGCGCAACGCCCCCGGCAGTGCTCCGGGCGCGTCCAAGGTCACCTGTCGCCCCGCCCCCGCTCGCGCCGGCGACTGCTCGCAGTCCGACGACAGCGCGAGACGTTGACCCTGGCGACCTCCGCCCTGTAGCGGCTGACCTCCGCCCCGACGGCACGTGACGTCATAAAGCGGGGTCACTGGTGTGCCGGTGTAGCGTCCAGTGTTCTTGATTGGTTGGTCTGCAGTGATATACGCTGCTGTAGAGGTGGTGACCTTAATGACCATGGGAGCAGCTGCGGCCCGTGACACCTCGAAGCCGCTGTAAGGTCGTGCTGTCACGGTATTGGCGACAGGAGTGAGGAACTGGAAAAGCACACTTTATGCCGGTTTCCCAGTGACGCAGAAACAATGGAGTGTCCGCCTCGTCTCTTGAGTATGTCTTCCGCCTCGTCCATATATGAATCCCGCTTGTCGGCGTGCTATTCATTTTCCATTCACGTATTTTAACACATGCATTGTTATTCAATGACTTGAATATTTAACGCGTTGAATAATGTATACGGAAACGCAAGAGTCCTGAGAATAACAAGCACATCTAAAGGCACAGACAGCCGCGCGCATGACGGGACGGTGACAAGTGATGTATAACATCGTGACACCACGCAAACGCTACGCCGCGGTGACTTCAAACGCATGCTGCATAAGCCGAGAGAGTTTTTGTTTCTCAGTGTCCCGCATTACGCACCACCAAACTGGCCTAAATACGGCAGTGTTTATACTTATCAGGCTATCGTTTGGCTGTCTAAACCGCTTACGTTGCGGTTTGACCTACCGCTGCCTCTCTGCTCTGCCCGCTCTTTCCCGTGCTCTCTCCGCGACCGCGCACTCCTCCGACCGGCCTGCGCCAGTCGCGGCCTGTTTACAATACGCCGGCTGCCATCCCTTTCCATAGCCGGCCGACAGGTGTCGGAGGCCTGGCCGTCTGACCTGGACCCCGGGTCACCGACCCCACGTGACGCGCCATGTTCTCTTCCAGCGGCGGGCATGGGCGAAGCGCCGGCCGTCGTCGAGTGAAGCCTGCCTCTGCCGGACAGCAGGCGCCCCAAGATGAGGGACGACGAGCTGGAGGTGGCTGTGAAGGTGAGCGTGCTGAGGCCGCGAGGGCTCATGCACGGCGGGCAGGTCAAAAGCGGGCGGCCCCCGCTGGCTACTCTTGCTGACATCGCTCCATTGGGACAGGGAACTGACAGTGTCAACTGAAATGACATGACAATGCTGGGTAACAATAACGATGACTACAATGGACCGTCATTTCACCAGATATGCCGCTGTGTTGTGAAGCTGAATAAATGCACTCAAGCTGTTCACTGACGTATTGTCACATCATCACGCTTAGAGTGGTTTTTGGCGCTGAGGACGTAATGTTCGGCAGTTTGCAAACGTGATTGAATATGTGGTGGGTGGCGATACAGACGGGAAAGGGAAAGCTTTTCAGTCATTTATCTGATACATTATTATAATTGCTGTTCATACTTTACAAAACCACCACCTGCTTCTCATTTTTTCTGTTGGCACTATTAGCACCACCATCATAAGCACCATAGGAACCGGTTGATCGATACTAGATGCTTTCATTCCAATCTGTAGGAAAGAAAAGTGAAGGAAGCCACATCCTTCGATGGCTCCAGCGCTATGATTAGCGGCAGCGAAGGATTTAATTGGGTTTTGCCAGCAGTGCCGCGTCAAATCCGTCATGTGCACAATTTTCCTGTCGACATGTTTCACTAAAGCTAGATCGGGAGGTCAGGGAGGGGAGGGGGCAGGAGAAACCGACACCAGGAAGATGGAGTACCCGGTCGCCAGCGCTCGATTTTATCCAGCGAGTGTGCACTAATGAGATACATGGGATTCCGGCGGGAAAGTGTTCACTTCATCCATAAGCGTATGCACCGGTTATAAATTTATGGGAAAGTTTAACGTCGCCTTATGAGGAAGCAACGAAATTGAATAGCAAAGCGGCTGTTGAGTGCCGTGGTAATAAACTGGCCTCGTCTTGCCATTTGGAGTATATCGACTGTTGGTTGGTACGTAGCCGGTCAGCAGTGGTAATATTGACGAGGGTGCATGTCTTGAACATTTTTGCTCTTTTTTGTAGCAGACACGACATCGACTTTCCTTCACTAGACATGGAAATATTGAACAAAGTTCACTGCCACGCTGCCACCACAACAATCGTACTTACATAAGCGTAAGATTGTAGCCGATTGGAAAAACATAAGTTTTCCGCGATTCACAAAAACGAATTTTAGTCGCCAGTGTCGTCATCACTGCGCTCAAACCATTTGGTTTTCAAACGTAGTTGATCTGAAAGATGTTCCAATCTTGCCGTGATCCAGATTCAATTCCCTCGGAGATAGACCCACTGATGGATTGCTCCGAACGCCAAAACCAGTGAGCTGTGTAATTTCTCGTCTGTCCGAGGCGCCCAGCCCTCTCCCAGCACGTTTTCAGAAATAATGCTGTCAGCCGATCTGAGGAAGTGTTTGGGCGTTGGGCGGGCACACGTCGGGCCGGTAGGACACGCCTCTGATGAAATGAGACGCGTCTGATCGGACAGCCCAGCCAGCCGCCAGCCAGCCGGCTCAAAGCCAATCGGTGTACTGCCTGTCTGGCCCCGGCACGAGCAGACAGAGGTTTGCGTTTTTGAACCGTGCAGTTTGACGTGTTCCGGGCTGTGCTTGTTCAGCTGAATGTGCTCATTAATTGTGGCACTTTGCAATTTTCGTCCGGTGAGGAGCCAATCGTCAAATTTGTCTCCGAACTCCCGCGATTTTAAAGTAGATTCGTACGAAATCGTCTAGCATTCAGTGTAGACCTCTTCGTTCGCGCAGCACCGGGAGGGGGGGGGGGGGGGGCTGGTCACCGTGGTCGTCTTGGCTACGTCCCTGCAAAAGTGTTCATTGGTCAACTGGCATAGGGCTATGTTGTCACACGGCCATGCGTACAGTCATCCATGTCAGCGCGCCTCTGTCAGCGGTGAGCACACCCGACAACATAAGGCGGCATACGCCCGGCATGAACGAGCGAGTGGATTACATAGGCCTTCCTGAAAGATACACGCGCCTGATCTGTGCCGAACCAGTCGCGTTTTCTGCCGAAGGCGATCACTCCCGGCCTTTCTCCCGCCTTGCACAATCGTGCATAAACCAGCTGTAATGGCGAACTCTTCTTCGCGTTCGCTGCTCTTCGGCGGTCCGCTCGTCGCAGAGCGTGCCGCTCAGCGCCACGTCTACCTCCACCGCCGGTGTCTCCAGGGAGGCCCGCCCCAGACCACGTCTCCATCTCGGCCGTCAGACCGGAGGGACCGGGACAAAGGGAGCGGGCGAGCGTGACAGGGTGGCGTGGACTGATGCCGCCGCCCGATAGCGGCCGAACAAAGCCCGGTGGCGGTCGGTCACCCCTGGCCGGTCGCCACGCCGCCCGATGGCCAGTTAGCCCTGCCCGCCGGCGACCCGCCACCCGGCGGCCGGTACCAACCCGTTGCCCTTTGTTCGTTGTTCCGATTATCTGCAGGTTGGTTACCCCTACCCGATGGTGGTTCGTGGCATTTGCCCGCGGGTGGTTGGTTACCCCTGACCATTTGTTGTCAGTTATCTCGTACCGCTGGAAAAAGAACACCCCTGCCCATCAGTCGGCCATCACTGACCACCGCCATCCTGCCCACAAATGGTCGGCCACTCCTGCCCACGGCCCCCTGCCCGCGAGAGGTTGGCCACCCCTGCCTGCCAGCGGTCAGCCACACCCGTTTGTCACGTGCCGGCCGTTGCTGAGGGCCGACATTCCTGACATGCTCGCAGTCCTCCGTTGCTCTATATGGTGCGCCTGGAGGGTCGACCGCACTCGACTTCCTCGGCTTCCTCGACTCTTGAGTGACATGACTGGAGGACTCGGATGACTGCGTCAGCCCGGGTGGCCTTCCTCGCCGGACGAATGTGCGCCAGGGCTGTGCTCCTGACCGGCGGGCAGGACAGAAGTAGGCACTCTCCTCCAGACTCTGCGCGTCCTGGGCGAAATTGAGGCAGATTTGTCAGGATGGCCTGGATGACGCCGACTCATCGCAATGATTTTGGGTTTCTCTGTTCTGATCATCGAACCCGATTTCGAAATTGTACGCTTTGCCGGTGCAAACTCGATGCAGGGAAGCAAGCGGCGGCGAGGCGAAATCTGCGGCGATATGAGCTGTTCCCGCCCTCTCACCACACCAGCCATGGAGTGAAGCCGACAGCGTGACCTCACCAGCGACCTGACCTGTCTGCGAACGGTGCTGTTGACCTGTCGACATGAGCGGCTCCGAGGTAGCGCAGCGCCTCGCTGGAGACCGGGGCGCCACGCGGCGTTTTCCATTACAGCGCGCCGCCGGAACCGCGGCGCGAGGTAACTGGGGTGGGCGCGGCCCGCCGTCGAGTGATTGCCCGGGCGGAGGCGGGTCTAGATCATCTGATATGGCGGGCGAACAGGGCAGTCAGGAGAGCAGGAGCGCCGTGGAACGCAGTCGTGCAACAGGCCCATGAGCGGGAACTACCCAGGGGATTTAGTGCTGGGTGGGACCCTGAGAATCACTCGATGTGTGCTCTATGACTCTCATGTTACAGCGGGTTGATTTGCTGCGTGCGAAGTGCACGAGCACTTACCCGCCCATTTATGTGGTACTATCTAAGACGTAAACGCCTAGCGCTGGCTGCCAACATCAGTAAACCCAGCAGCAAGCGTGCAGATAGGGCTCATGACTGATGGGCATAGACAAGCGCTGGGTCAAGGCCCTTGCCGCTTCGTTTACTGCACTCTCGGCCGCCCTGAAGAGGCCATCATACCGCACGTGCTGTTCCGCCGTCTTGTTGGCGCACCGGGATGGCGGATAGAGCGCCAGAGCCGCCGCCGCCGCCGCGGTTGGCGTAGCCTTGAGTCCGCGACGCGGTCGCCCCAGAACCGGCTCCGTCGCCGCGGCCGGCCGGTTTGCCGTCACGAGCGCGCCGCGGCCGGCGGCGCGGTCGCCCGCCTGCGCCGCGATCGTCCCGTCTGCGCCGGGCTGTGTTCCGTCTCGTTCATCACCGGCGGCGCGCCCCGACAGCTGGGGCCGATACCGGCCCACAGATGCGCCACAAGCGCCGATCAAACGGAGAGCGAGGCGAATTTGACACGGATTAGAGCCGGCCGGCCATCTGTCGGCCGGGCGCCTGTTCTGCCCGGCTCTGAGCGGGCGATGCCCCGCGTGTTGCGCCGCCGCCAACGCGCTGCGTCCGGCAAACAAGCCTCGTAAAGCGGGCTGTTGGACGCAACGAGTCTCGTAAAGCCAGCTGCTGGGCGGAGGGCGGCGTCTCCCGACCGACGCCCGCCGGCCCCAGCCCGGTGGACGCCGCCCCTCTGACGTCACGAGGAGTGGGCACTGCGCATCACCCTTGCGTGACCCAGGTCTGCGCTCGGGGTCGTAAATCACGGCAGAAGCACGGGTCGGCGGCGAGCAGGACCGGCCGCCGGGCCGGCCCCGCGGCGCACACGTGTAGCACGGTTTTGCGGCAGACCGGAGCCTGCCAAGGAGACGCAGTCTGAATAAGGGCTGCTCAAGGACCTTGCTGGGCGCCGCGGGATGGGTGCGTTCATTGTTCTTGCATGCGATAGGAATGCCATTGTTTCGATGCCCCTGCGCGACTAATGTGTCTTGAAAGGAGCTGGGGCAGCGGTAAATTATCTTCAGGGGATTCTAAAACCGCCGCTGGTCGTTACCATTTGTCGCATGAGCTTTTAATGGCGATCATTTATTTTGATGGCTGAACCGTTGGTCACGCGGTCTTGACTTTGATAGTCCAGCGCTGCGGCCGCCTTTTGTCAGAGCTGCCGCCCATCCTCTCTACTTCGCACGATCATCAGGTGGTTCGCACTGGAGACTCGAAGCGTACCGCCGCCCTGGGACCATATATGCACTGGACTGTATCATCGAGTGCACGGTATTAAGAGGCTCTGTCCAGCACTGCTGAGACCCAGCTGGCGCGCGCCGAGCGCAGACACCTGCACACCGCCGGCTAAGTGGCCTGGGAAGGTTTTCCACGGCACCAGCCTGCGGCCATCGCGCGGTGCTCAGCGTACACACCGCACCCGGACCGAGAGCCTTCTCTCACGCTCTCGTCCTCCGGCTTCAGCTGAACTAAGCGCGGTATTAACGAGCATGATCGCGCAATAATTAGACGGTCGCCGACAAGCCCTCTCTCTCTCTCTCTCTCTCTCTTCTCTCTCTCTCTCTTCTCTCCTCTCTCTCTCTCTTCTCTCTCTCTCTCTCTCTCTCTCCTCCTCTCTCTCTCTCTATCTCTCTCTCTCTCTCTCTCTCTCTCTCCTCTCTTCTCTCTC
This sequence comes from Pollicipes pollicipes, assembly GCF_011947565.3. Classification (NCBI taxonomy): domain Eukaryota; kingdom Metazoa; phylum Arthropoda; class Thecostraca; order Pollicipedomorpha; family Pollicipedidae; genus Pollicipes; species Pollicipes pollicipes. Next base: position 15,815,094 of record NW_023596818.1, read on the forward strand.
TCTCTCTCTCTCTCTCCTCTCTCTCTCTCTTCTCTCTCTCTTCTCTCTCTCTCTCTCTCTCTCTCTCTCTCTCTCTCCTCTCTCTCTCTTTCCTCTCTCCTCTCTCTCTCTCTCTCTCCTCTCTCTCTCTCTCTCTATCTCTCTCTCTTCTCTCTCTCTCTCCTCTCCTCTCTCTCTCTCTCTCTCTCTCTCTCTCTCTAGCTCTCTCTCTCTCTCTCGCTCTCTCCTCTCTCTCTCTCTCTCTCTCTCTCTCTCTCTCTCTCTCTTCTCTCTCTCTCTCTCTCTCTCTCTCTCTCTCCTCTCTCTCTCTCTCTCTCTCTCTCTCTCTCTCTCTCTCTCTCTCTCTCTCTCTCTCTCTCTCTCTCTCTCTCTCTCTCTCTCTCTCTCCTCTCTCTCTCTCTCTCTCTCTCTCTCTCTCTCTCTCTCTCTCTCTCCTCTCTCTCTCTCCAGGGGGACTCTCCACGTCACTCCGCCTCCGGGAGTTGATGGGGGTGAGAATGCGATGCTTCAGGTGGGCCTTCGGGCGGGGGCGGCGCCTGCCTAGTACCATCACATAAACTATTAGTGTGCTCCTACGAGGCGTGCGCCCTCGCCCGGACTGATAAACGGTGATTGCAGGCTTGTTCAAGGCAAGCCGACGGTACGGCCTCTTATGACAAAGGTGGACGTGAAGCTGTGCACTTGCCATAGATCTTTAAACTGAGGCCGAAACTTTCAGATATGTTCGCGTTTGGACGTATTTCATTGACGAAAAACGTACGCGTCCTTGTCATTCTCGGACGATCTCATTCCGAGGCCTCCGTTGTCAACGATTCAGATGCGACAGCTAGCTCATCTGCCTTTGGGTAAAGCATGAACCACCTACATGAGACATCAGCAAACTGTACACATTCGCCAGCTCTGACAACGCCAGGCAGTTCCGTCACGGACGAAACGAGTCTCGTTCGGAGGCACCCGTTAGAACCCCGTGGACTCGGACAGTGTGAGCCTGTCATCCTGGGAAACACGGACCACAACTCCCGCGGCGACCGAGCCGCGCGGCCGGCATCACGAGGCGTGCCAGCACCGCCTCGGTACCGAGTACCCATACCTGGGGTCAGGTGGCGGCGCGAGCGGGAGCGGTCAGCGCTCCGGCCCAGGCGCCGGCGCTCTTCCGCGCGCGCGCGCCGGGTCGCCCGTTCCGGCTGACTGGCTGCGTGCAGCCGGCGGCGGCGTCACCCTCTGCAACAATGCAGCGCGGCAGCGCCGGCGTTCGTTGATCCCGGCTATCACGCCTGTCGAGAGGCTGCGGCCGCCGCCTGGTGGGCGGCCCTCATGGGGTTCTTGAACCCGGCCGTCGGCGCCGGTCGCCGAGGGGTGGGACGGAGCCCGCTGAGAGACGGACGGACGAGTGAGGGGAGATGTGGCATGGGGAGCGGTTGTTGGTCGGGTAGCTGCCCAGGCGGTCGTACCAAAGGCTGAGGTTTGGACCGGTCGGCAGAGATTGTTGGGAAAGGGGACAACGCTGTTTCTATCTTACCAGGGGCGTAACCCCAACGGAGCTGTGATCCATTGCCACATAGCATGCTTTCATGCCTTTCTTCTTCATGCAGAAAATGCAATGAACAGGTGAAAATTTGAAAACTGCTGTACACATTCAGAAGGCGTCAGAAGTGCGTTGCCTTGTTGACAGTTCCGGAGTTGTGCTGGTGTTGCCTTGTGGCCGTTCCGGATATGTGCCGGTGTTACCTCGCGGACAGTTCTGGAATCATGCGGGTGTTGCCTTGTGGGCAGTTCGTATCCACGTTTGTTGTGGTTTGTTTGGTGACTCGCATAATATCCGCCCATTATTTGGTAGCAGTTGTGGTCCACGATTCCCACAAATTCAATCTAGCCTGCCTTCTGACCAGCAAGTGCTAAGGGGAGGGCGAAATAACTTGGGGTGTACTGATTCTATTAAGATTCCAGCAACGCTTGTCACCGCTCTTGAACACGGAAAAAAAATAGGACGCTCACGTTCAACTGGCTTGACTTGTTTCAACCAACTGCTTTCTCCAAAATGGACTTCGCCATGGGCGCTCGCAGCTTAAAACCCTGGTCGGGTTTCATTTTCACATTCACACGTGAGCCACATCCTGCGGTACGGCATATGAAACCCACAGGAAGCGTGACATGTTTGCTATCCACATTGCGCCTCGATTTGGTGGTTTACCAAACAAAGACCGCAAACGAAGGAGGAAGTGTACGGGCTTTCATTGTTTGTTTTCATCCTAAGGCGCGCGGCTACCAGCTGTTGCCCTAAGCACGCCTCGTACCCGTACCGTCATGTGCATGAGGTAGAATTCAGCTTAAATTTAGCGTTACCGTGAGCTTATATTCAGTATAAGTGGCACTCGTATTTACATTGCAGGCAGCACCACTTACCTTCCGCGTCGCTGTGACCTTTCCCATCCCTTACCCAGCGGCCGCTACCTGCTCCGTGTGCCCGCGTACCGAGCTGTTACACCCAGCTCAGGCAAGGACGGGTGCTAATTCCCCGCCTCGCCCGCGGCGGCCAGCCGGCGCGGCCCAGTGTCAGCGACCCCTGCCGCCCGGCTGCCAAATCCAGCCCGACAGCTGCCATATGCTCTGAGACCGAGCGCCAGGCGCCAGCGAGGCGTCCCACCGCCCAGGGCGACCGCGCCGTGTCGGCTAATTGTAGAAAAACACGTGTTAGCCGGGACGATTTTCCGGATCACGGAGTCGAGATATTTATCAGAACGGACCATCATTCATCCGTCCTGCAGCGCTGTATCGTGCGGTATCAATTACTCACGACGAAGGCGGTGCGATTCGAGCGTGAAGAACGGCTTATTCATGGTCGGTGTCAGCCATCCTTGAAGTCAACTGAAACGAATCCGTTGATGGCATCTTCAAAGCATAACGACGTCGAATGATGTGGAACGACTGCGAGGCATTGTGACATTGTAAGGACCGTGTGATGGCACTTTTGTCTGTTTTCCTGATTTGAGGCGTTGTGTTAGATAAACGTGTGGTTGGAGAGCCTTGTTATCCCGTCTTTAAACGAGCAACACTGTCTGTTCAGTGTGTATATCCGGGAACCCGACTTGTTCCGTCTTACCTTGTGGAGCTGATCTGCTATAACATGACGCGGAACTTAAAGTGACATCAAACATCCGAACATGTTTTCATGACACCCACTGTGTTCCACGCAAATTAAAACTCGTCATTAAAGCCTACGATCTCGCATGAGTCTTTGTACGAATTTCGGAGGGATTAAAGGGAGAACTGTTTAACTTAACAACATTTTTTGTAAATTAAAGGAGAAAATTGTAACGGTTGCCCACTGCCCATTAGACTCATGGTCACGAGCGACCATGAGCGCAACTTGAAATGCGGAGTATTACGAATGTAACCAATGCTTGCTTGATGGCATTGCCAAAAAAGCAACAGCTCCTGACATATTTTGAGTAGATTATTGCCAGCAGAATAACTCCCAACTCACATTGCCGAAACAAAAAAGGAGCTCAGGACATTTCTTGGTTACGTCAAGCCTGACTTGTGACTCGGATCTTGGATATACATGGGTTTAAAAAACAACGGTAGAAAAGTGGGTCATTTGGTACTTAGGATGACCAGTCCATGTAAAAAGCGGCTGAACACCTTCATACAATTGGTATGTATGCCCCTTCGCTGTCTTCCAGATCAAGGCCAGATTAGCCTCAATAATAGGTTCAAATCTTGGATTCGCTCTGTCATTTTCGATGCCGGAACGCATGCATTCGCTTGGCGTGGCCGTAACCACTGTGTCCAACTCGGCAATTAGCTCTGCTTTCGCATAGCGGTAGCCCGGCCTGAGACGATTGTGTCGGCCCGCCTGGCCTGACCTTCGACCTGGGTCGATGGCCGTGCATGCCAGGCCGTCGCACGCAGGCCGCTCCCATCACCCGCGTGCTGATGGGGCCGCCACATGCATCGCCGCTAGCGTGAGCGCCGTCCGGGCGCGGCCGAGTGGTGTCGGCGGTGCTCCTGTGGTTAGTTTGTCGCGTAGACGCCAGGTGGAGGTGGTTGATTTCTCGTGTCGCCGACAGGTGTCGGTAGTTGGTTTTCGTGGCTTTACCAATCGTGGATAGTTGGTTTGGTATACCACTGCCGGGTGGGGATAGTTTGTTTGACAATGTGCTGTCATGTGTTTCGTTTTCTTCATATCAACGGCCCTTGTGCTGGTGAGTGCGTTAAGCCATCGGCAAGCGCACATAGTCGGTTTCATGCGCCCCCACCAGGAAGTGGCAAAGGCTGGTGTTGTGTCACATCTGGGTAATAATGGCTTCTCGGGTCGCCGCCAGGTGGTGATCGTCGGCAATGGCGCTGTTGGCAAGTCCAGTATGATCCAGCGCTACTGCCGCGGTACCTTCACCAAGGAGTACAAGAAAACCATCGGAGTCGACTTCCTGGAGCGCATGATCGAGTGAGTAGCGTTGCCGGAAAGCAGCGGTACGGAGTAACTGGTGGTCGGTCGCTAGCGCGCGGTTTCGCCTGGTGACTGAATGAAACTGTGCACTGCTTTGCACTCCGATAAAAAGCGCCCATTGTCGTGATTTGACGTGAATGAATGAACACAGGCGTTCTGTCGCCCACCGGTGGCGGTGACTTCCGTGTCCCCACCAGCAGTCCACCTTTGACAAATGGCTGGTGCTCGTGACATGCGTGCTGAGCCGGGCACGCCTGTACGCGGGCGGTGTCCGTTGCAGCCGCCGCCGGCCGTTGCGGTGATGGGGTCCGCCCTTGTGCCGCGACCGTGGAAGTCTGCTTTCATTAGGAGGTGGCGTTGAGAAAACCCCGCCTAAGACCGTCGTTTTTTAATCGGCCGATTAAAGAAGCGTTGTTGTCCGAGTGCGTGCGACTCGGGGATGTGAGACAAATTACCGACCGCCGGAGGACACCGGTGTGAAGTCAATCAGAGGTCGGCCGCTGGTCAGGGACGTGTTTTTCGGTGGTGGCGACGGACACCAGCGGGGGCTGTCGGCATGGAAAATAGTTTCTCGGTCAAAATGCCAGCTTTAGTAATGTCAGTTTTACCAGACATGCCAGCCGGCTTCAGCAAGCACAGAATCAAGATGGATGGTATTCGCATCTGAATCGGTGTCAGGGCAGAAGCTGGTCACAGCTGTCACAGCTGGACACAGCGTTAGGCGTATAGAACCCCGGAATACTTGGAAAACTTAACGGTTAATGTTTTGCTTTTTAACAAGAGCATGGACAAGATGTCATCTGGATGTCCGGCTGCCACCTGCTCTTTCAGTGCTACATAAATGACCTCAACGTGCACAGCGGACTGGCGGTCAACCTATCTGACTGGAGCCGTGGCCTTGTCTTATGATACAAGTACTTGATGGGGCTTGCGCTGCACAAAAACTGGTCTTATTAGGAACAACGCCCATTAATGAGGTCATCAGCAGCGAATCACTGCTGGAAGGGACGTACAAATTGCATTCGTCAGAGCGACTCCGAGGCTTTCAGTTCAGCCCTGTCATAGCACTGACGGTCAGCACACTTTGATGCAGAAAGTGGCCTCGATGAAAGTGGAAGCATACATTGATCGTGCCATGGTTTCAGGTAATGGGCTTGTCCTCATTTTTTGAGTTCAGAATCGTGTCATGGTTAAGATGAGTGACGTTTAGTGGTTGTGCGCTCAGCAATCACCGCTCTAGCATGCTTGCGCTGAATTTTTTAACTAAGGCGGCTCTAAGGAGTTCCCCAAACTCCCATGTTCCAAAAATTGGAAATCCCAAATCCAGTACTTTAAATATTCCAAAGGAAAACCAGCGGGGGGTTGTTAAAAGGGACAGCTGGCAATTGGTTCCTCTTCGAATACAAGGCGGATGCCAGTAGATGTCCAACTAGATGAAATTGCCAACATGCAGTTGCAGAGTAGAAAGATGATCTTTAGAATGACCTTTTCACGTAGTGCGATATAGATGTCATGTCCCCAATGGTGCGCGCTTTATGTCAGCTTAATTCGTAAAATACATGGTTTGTTGAAAAGCTCCATACACACACAATAGATAACAATTTGCTAGAAAACTAAGTTTCAGCAATTTTAAAGAAATTTTGTTCTATGGTCGTGTTTTGGTCTCAGAAAGCATTCGAGGGCTCGTCGAATGCGTAATATTGCAAAGACGAACGGTTAAGTTTCTAGGAATATTATTGTTAATGTCAGAAAGAGTTTCGAGTTTTTGTCGATCTGGAAGGCAATCGGCCAATGCTGTCAAAAACAAAAACACGCATATTAACACACATGTGCACACGAACACTCCGCCATGTGAACGAAGATGTACGCCCGCTGTGCCACTAGAGTCGGCCATCGTCGTCTAATTGCTCGGACGTTACGCTCCGTTATGCTCGGTCAGGCCTGCATCACGCATCACGGCTAGAGCCAGACGAACGGATTCTGCGCGGTCACAATCCCTGTGTACTCCACTGCTAACCACCCACCAGCAAGCGTTCACCGCTCGCCGCACTCCTGCCCCGGTGGCCCGGCTGTTAGCAGTCCGCTCCGCTGCGTCCAGCGGTGGGGCATTCACAAGACGGCGTGACGGCCGTGCCACCCGGCCGGTCGTGCATACGAGTCGTGACTCGGTCGTGACTCGGTCGTGAGTCGGTCGTGACCGGCAGGATTGACTGCACTGTTAACAAGAGGATTCCGACAGTTGGGGGATGCGGGATGAAATCACAAAGCACAGCGACAACAGGCTGCTGTCTTGTATAGAATTTGATCGGCTTACGTACTCACTGACCGTACTTGGTCCGAGGATGACGCTGTGCATGAAGTCATACATTTTCACAATTATGCTCAGTTTCAAGAGTGCGATAGGAATTCGGCAGACATGTTCTCGCTACGTGAAGATAACAGAAAACTAACGCCAAACAATGGCAGCAAGGATGGCCCGTTTCCTTCCGAAGAAAATTTCTGGAGGTAAATGAGCTTTTCCATTTCTGGGAGGCTTATCTCAACTGATCTATCCCCATGAGCGTATTCGTTCCGTAAAGCGTTTCAAATGAGCCAGCCCAAAGCATCATTCGTCCCTGTTCCTGATGAGGTATGTTTGTGGTCACTGTTCAAGTCATCTAAACGCTCCTTGCCACGAGTCTGAGGTGCATATGTCAAGCGCTCGTGGTATGTTTACGCCGCCCGCATCTTGAAGAGCACCCATAAAGCATTCCGAGCCGCCTAATGCTGCCCAAGGGTCACAAGCAAAGCGGTTCTCAAAACAGTTAGATGCAGTTACCCGAGCGAGAAGCACGCATTGTGTCCCGCTCTGCCGCGAGGCATCCCTCCGAACATCCCTGTGCGCCGCCCGTGAGCACGTCCGTCTCGGCTCAGGCACTCACTGGTGTCATCCCGGGAACTGACAATGAGCCGACGCCGGCGATTGCCCGGATAACACCCGGCTCGTGATGACGCCCGGAACATGAATGTGCGCGCGTGGCCAGGCGTCGTGACCGGCCTTCCGTTCCGCCGTCGGCCCGGTCGCCGAAGCGTGTCAAGGTACCGTCTCGGGGACCGTCGTCCAGCCACGACGGCCCGCCAGGGCGCGCGCTTTGTCGCGACAGGTGCGCGCTTTGTCGGAGCAGTCGCACGGTTTGGTCGAACAGTCGCGCAGTTTGGCGGGACAGGTGCGCGGCTTGGCGGGACAGTCGCGCGGTTTAAGTCAGGCTGGCACCAGGACTATTTTGTGAGTGCCTCGTGCTCAGCACCTGCGCTGGGGGATTTTCAGAACTGAGGTTTCTTTCGTTTCTGCAGTGTTGCGTCGGCGGTTGTTGTAAATAGTGTCGGAAAAAAACAACTCAAGTGAGGCTAAATGGACGTCTATCGATCAATACCCCATGTATGTGCCAGTGTTATTGATCATTTAATGCCGTGAGCAGATGCCCCAGGTTGGACGTAATCAATTCCAGGGCTAATTGTGGTCGTCTTTTCTAAGTGCCTTGCTAATAATGAAGCCAGCTCATCAGTACCTACATCGGGCGAAAAGTCTATGCACACCCGCATAAGCAACGCCCAGGCGAGAGAAACATGAACCTAATCACATGTCTCGTGTGTTCAAAAATTACTTCACCAGTGACTGAAGGCTGGATGTTCGGAAATCAAAGTCATGGGGAATAATTGCAGCCATGAAACTTAGTGAAGAGTTCATGACAGCGTTTAGCAAATATTTATGAGTTGGACAAGGTTGAATTGAATCACATCAAAGCAGAAATGATGCATAATATACTCGTTTGATATGGAGATGCGTCACAATGCATTTAGCTTGATGTCTGATCCGACCGATATCTCTATTCCCCAAGAGATAAGCTCGTACAGTAATTATTGTCTTGTGCTTGTTAAAGATGGATGAGAATCTGTCAAAAACCATAGTATCCCTCAAAGTCTAGGGACCCACCCAGGGTTCAAACTATACTCACGAATCGGAAAGATTTGGATATTCGACCACGCATCGCTGATGTCTTCATCCCAGGAAGACAAACTTTCAGATTCTTGTGTGGATGGGACACGTCGCCCCTATACACGGCTGCTCAAGTCCATGCCATTGTCTAAGTGCATTGGCATGCGTAGCTGCCGGTGGATGATCACGCGATGAGTGGCGGTGCGTCAGCACGTGCTATTGATCATATCTGCGGCGTCTGAAATCGCCTTCTCTCGTTTCCATTGATGTAGAATTTGAATTTCCGACTCTGAGCTCAGGGAACTGGTTAGAAAGGAACGAACTTTTGTAATCGGAAGCGGAAAAAGTTCAGTATGACCTTCATCGGCTCTTACATTAAATCCCATTGTCCGGTTCTGGTTACCTCAGGAAAGTAAGGTCAAGAACCTCACCCAGCTTTCCTGCACATTGCTGTGCGGACTGTAAACATACCGCTGCCGCGGACCGACCTGTCCCTCGACCTTGAGATGACATTCCCCGAAAGATCGACACGGCCCCGCAGTATAGCAAGGTGTGATGTTTGGGATTATGCCAGATGTAGGCGCTGAGAACCGCCGGATGTTTACGGACATGCCAGAGCCGGGCGTGAAATCTTTGCATCGCAGCGTGATGTGCAAAATTCAGCTTCGGCGTTTTTATGGACGAGCTAACTAGCGGTATCGTGACTGGTTCCTGGCTTCTTGCACACATTTAAAGGAAAAAAACAGCACATGTATACATCGGTGTGATCACAGAAAGCGTTATTCTGATAGAGATGGGAAAGTCATTTTCATTCTGCTTAGCAAACCATACGGCTGGTAATGCAGTCCAAGTGTGTTATTGCCTGCGATTACCGGATATTCCATGAAATAATTATCTGCTCTAGAACGTCCCAGAAGTCGTTCAAGGTGCATCTACTTAAACCGTTCTCCACGGCGGTGGCACATACAGCACGGGACCAGCGCAGCCAGCAGCGAACGCGCAGGGCAGACTCAGAAGATATCGTCGTCGATACTCCGTCCAACTGTCCCTGACCCCCAGTCGTAAAGCCGTGGCCGCCCGTCGCCGGGCCGCCGACCCGCGACGTTTATACCGTATCAATCGCACTCCCCGGCTGGAAAACAAACAGCCATTCCGGCATTCAGTCCGGTGAAAGGCGGCTGTCGGCGTCGGGAGCGGCCGGCTGCGCGGCGATCAGTCAGCCGCGCTGGCGCCGCGCCGTCCCACCGCCGCTGGCCGGCCCGGCCCGGGCTCCCCCAGACCGAGCGGGACGGCCGTCCGCAGCAAGGTGGCGGACGTCCCGCCGCGCTCCGGTGGACTGTTCTGGGCTCGGTGGGCTCTGGGGTGGCTCTGCTGGGCCCCACTGGGCCCTGGCCGGCTCAGAGATGGCTCCATGGGGTCCCGTTGACCTCCGGTGCGGTCGGAGCAGGGCGGCACTGCCGAGCATCACCGAGTTCATGTGACCTCAGTGACTGGCCCTTTTGGGCTTCATTGGGCTTGAGTGAGCTTAATGATGACTTCGCTGGATTTCACTGGGCCCCGTTTGGCTCAGAGCCGACTCTGCTGGGCTCAGATGGACTTCTGTCGGCTCCCAGGTGGATATGATAGTCTCCACTGGATTTCGATGGACTCAGGGGCTCCACCAACTCTGCAGAAGGTCCGTTCAAACGCTCTCAGTCCTCGGTCAAGTGCCGTCAGTCCCCGGTCAGATGTCCTCATTCCCCGGTCAACTGCCCTGAGTCCCCGGTTAAATGCTCTTAGTCCCCGGTCAACTGCCCTCAGTCCCCGGTCAACTGTATTCAGTCCCTGGTCAACTGACCCCCGTCCCCGGTCAAATGCCCTCAGTCCCCGGTCAACTGCTCTTAATCCCCGGTCAAGTGCTCTAAGTCTCCGGTCAAATGCCCACAGTCCCCGGTCAACTGCTCTTAATCCCCGGCCAAGTGCTCTAAGCCTCCGGTCAAATACCCATAGTCCCCGGTCAAATGGCCTCAGTCGCCAGCCAAACGACCTCAGACCCCGGTGGCCGGCCGCCGTTCGTGGATGGGCCGCACGTTCCGACTTAGAGAGCGAGGTGTCTCAGGCGTTGACCTCCCGTTCCGGATGGATGGCTGCGGTCGTCCGGCGACACTGTGTGCTGGCTCGGTGTTGTCCGGCCATCGTCACTGCTGCATAGCGATCGGCCCCGATCCGCCCGATGCGTTACAGGACGGTGCATGTCACCGATTTCTCGGTGATAATCAGATATTTTAGTGACGACCCGTGATTGTCAACTGAATCTGCAAGCATGTTTTCGCTCAGTGGCGGGTAGATGTCCATCATACCACTTCTCACGTATGTAAATTTAGACAAAAACAGGAGGAAGGAAAGTAGCGTAACAGAAACTTTGAAATGCTCAATTTGTGTTCCTTTATAAGCTATCCTCACAGTGGGAGGAAATCACCTCTATTTTGCAAGTAGCACTGTTCAGCAGGGATGAGAAGCCTTTGCAATGCCGGCGATATGTGCAATCAGATGCTGTAGACCATGGGAAATCTGGTCTTTTGACTTGTGTTCATGATCCGTTTGCCTTATCGATTTGAAAACACCGCATGCTGTGCACTTTCCAAACTGGTTGGGCAAACAGGCTATTTAACGACGCAATTTAGTGCATAAAACTGACGGCACGAACAGAACATCGACAGCCAGGGAAGTGATCAGACAAAATATTTGATGGAGGGTATCGCAGGGTCACCAGGCTTTGAAAACATGGGGGCTGCTTAATCGTAACTGTTAACTGCCTGGTCACGACTGCTCGCCGCATGAAACAAACGTGGGGTCGGTCACGATGCCGGTGGGGATTTCTCCCATAAAAACAGCCTAACGACAAAGGCAAGTCAAACATCGTCAGTAATAGGCTACCGATGGTGCGTTAAATTGTAAGAGGAGTGTTTAAGTCTCAGGGATTTCAGTGCGATGACAGTGCAGATGTTTTTTAAGAGAGCGCGAGAGCTTTTAATTGATTACGATGGATCTACCTTTCTAATGAAACTTGATGTAATGGGCCACGATCCGATTTCTTCCCATATTTATAGCAAGAGACATGTTCACAGTGTTTCCCTTCTGACCTGTGCAGCTCGGAAGGCCAGCCATGCCTTCAGTATTCTCGTGCATGGGGGGCCTTAGTCACCACGCACGCTGTGGGGTGTGCGATGACCTGACTCATAATGTGTGGAATGGACAGCGACAACGCCTCTATCGCTAGGTGCACACTGACCCAGTACTCCTTTCGCGGGTGTGAAACTACCCTCTCCTTATGCCACAGAGTGCAAAATAACGCTGGTCTCCTGTTGCACGGTGTAGAAAGACTCCATTTTTCCGGCCTCTGATGCGTAGTGTGTAATGACCCGATGTCCATGTTGCAGGGAAAAACTGCGTGTTCCTGTTGCATGGTGTGATATCATTCTCTGCCTGCCTCGCTGGACATCCGAATACTTAATGTAATTGTTGCAGAATGCACATTGACCTCGTGTCCCTGCTGCGAAGCGTGCAACTTCCCTGTGTTCCTGATATAAAGTGCACATGACTTGTGTTCCTGACACATAGTGTAGAAAGATCCCGTGCGCCTGTTTCAGGGTGTACGATGACTCGGTGCGGCTGATGCTCTGGGACACAGCCGGTCAGGAGGCTGACACAGAGTGTAGAAAGACCCCGTGCTCCTGTTTCAGGGTGTACGATGACCCGGTGCGGCTGATGCTCTGGGACACGGCCGGTCAGGAGGCTGACACAGAGTGTAGAAAGACCTCGTGCTCCTGTTTCAGGGTGTACGATGATCCGGTGCGGCTGATGCTCTGGGACACAGCCGGTCAGGAGGCTGACACAGAGTGTAGACCCCGTGCTCCTGTTTCAGGGTGTACGATGACCCGGTGCGGCTGATGCTCTGGGACACGGCCGGTCAGGAGGAGTTTGACGCCATCACTAAGGCGTACTACCGGGGCGCGCAGGCCTGCGTGCTCACGTTCTCCACGGTGGACCGCGCCTCCTTCCAGGCCGTCCGACACTGGAAGAAGAAGGTGAGCAAGCGGTCACACAGCGCGGTTCGTATGCTCTCCCCCAGTGCTGGCAACGTTCTTTCTTCGTGTATTTCGGCGACACAAATTTCCAAGAGATAGCAAAGGCGCTTATGCCAAAACCAGTTGCGTAAAAGTGCAGCAGGTACACAAAATATCGTGGTTCACTGCGCAAAACTACAAAAACAAATAGCATGTCCCAACCCGGTGGATCTACCCAGAACACCCAGCTTGGTTCCAGTCCCAAATATACGCACCGATCGCATGTCACGCCCCGGTCCTGCACACCACCCTGCCGTGACTCCAGCAGAAGTCCACGCCCCCGGTCCTGCACACCACCCTGTCTTGACTCCAGCAGAGGTCCACGCCCCCAGTCCTGCACACCACCCTGCTGTGACCCGGCCGTGGTCCGTGACCCCAGTCCCGCACACCACCCTGCTGTGACCCGGCCGTGGTCCGTGACCCCGGCTGGTGGCGGATCGCCAGGGCGTTCCTCGGCCCGAGCGGGACGACGGCCGCCGGGGGCCAGATGACAGGCACGTGAGCCGAGGGTCGGCACGGTGGACCGCTCTCCGCGGCTGGATAATGGCGCTCGCGGCGCCTTTGTGGCGCGGTCTGCGGCGCCCGCGCACTTCCGGGCGACGTTCTCACTGCCGGGTGACTTTCTCACTGCTGGGCGGCGTTCTCACTGCTGGACGTTGTTCTCACTGCTTGGTGGCATTCTCGCTGTCGAGCGTCGTTCTCACCTCTGGGTGAAGCTCTCACTGCCGGGCAGGCGTTCCCGCTGTCGAGCAACGTTCTCACTGCCGGGTGGCGTTCTCACCATCGGGCAGACGCTCCTGCTATCGGGCACCGTTCTCACTGCCGGGCAGGCGTTCCCGCTGTCGAGCATCGTTCTCACTGCCGGGCGGCGTCCTCACCGCCGGGCAGGTGCTCCTGCTATAGGGCACCGTTCTCACTGCCGGGTGGTGGTATCACTGCCGGGCGGAATTTTCACCGCCGGGCAGAGTTCTTGCTACCGGACGGCATTCTCGCTGCCGGACGGCGTTCTCACCATCCGGAAGACGCTGTGTGCCAGTGGGCTGCGATTGTGTTTCTCTTTATACACGGTTTGATTCGTTCCGTTGACACATACTGTAGCTTTTGGTGCCTCTGTTGTACGTTTGTTCACGTAAAGAAATTCTGTCTCGCGATGTGTTTTGCCGTCGTCGATGCCGGCCGTCGCTGATTGTGTTTTTGTACCAAATAGTAGAGGAAAGCACAAATTACAGCTCAGGCGAACATACGGCAAGCCTTCGCTACCAGCACATGGCTAACATAGTCTCCAGAAAAGCGCTACAAGCATCTCTTTCCTAGCATGACTATCCATGCAAACCGCCAAGTCTCGGCGACCATGAAAAGGCGGGTTGCGATTCACGACTGCAGCAGCTGGTCGTGACACCCCCGCGATGGGCCGGCAGCAGTCCACAAAGGCCATCGCCCGCTATTGGACGGGAAGGCCGATGAGCTGGAGCATGCCGACAATGCAGACGCCAGCCGCCCAAGGTGACGCTAAGTGGATCATGACGATGCAAGTGTTCAGTGCCCTGTCGGGATCCCCGTGATCTGTGACCACTTGAGCGGCAGTCGATGCGGCAGTGCAGTTCAGCAGTGCGGCATTTGATGCAGCATGAGCAGTGAATATCGATGCTGTCTGCATGACATTTGACTTGATTTATGGGCCCAGACTTAAGGTGCATGGATTGCATCCAACTGTCACCAACGCCGGTGTGCCAAGTCCCTAAATCGATAACATAGTCAGAAGGATGCAGCGCACTAAGCTCAGCCAAAAGTTTGTTGTGGTGTTGTGTCTGTGAGCTGATCCTATGGTAAATTATCAACATGCACCCGCGCTACGGTAGCATTACACATGAAGAGGTCTGAAACTTGGCGTTGCGGTGTTGATGTCAAAAACTAAGGCAACAATAAAGGGACACTGCTTTGTTCTAGAGCCAACGCGTCGCACGGCCTCGATTTAGTGCAAAACGCTGTACGAAGGCTGATTGATATGACAGTACTTATAGCCTTATTCCTCGTAGAATAACCAGGAGAAGGGGGAAATAGATGCATCAGTCTTCTGGCTAGTTGTCTTTTTCGAAACGAAAAAGGCGATGTCAAAAGAATATATCTGAGTTTTCCGTCTCCAAAAGGCATGTAGCTGAATTATCAATGCATCAATCTTACCACTTTTCTAAATGTTTTCGAGGAATAGGACTATTGGTACTGTCTTATCTAAGTACATGTTACTCACAAATGCACTTAACAACTTGCGTTACTCTGAGGCTGATCGCCTGATTCGCTGCAGATATCGCACATGGCTCCGCAATGTATCTTCCTCGGCTCAACGTCAGCTGTTACCTCACACCCATCAATCACCATCGGGCCGCCACACGACCTTAACCCGGGCCGCCCTTTCACAAATTGTCCCGGGCGGTCCGGCTCGTGCGATCCATCAGCGCTGGCCGACGGGCCGATCCGATCGCGCTGACCCACACTGACCCGATCCGCGCCCGCCGGGCGCAGCCAGCCCGCATCTCCCAATCGACGGAAATCCGGAGGAAAGTAGGTTTGTAAAACGGCGCGCAGGCCGCCAGGCGGCGGCGCGCATAATCAGTCTAATCCTCTCGCGGTCAGCTGGTGCATGTCTTCAGACGGGAGAGGGTGCTCTCGCAAGGTCGGACAGATTACGGCGTCGTGTGGCAGAACACTCCGACGGTAGCGTCATCCACATTCGCCAGTGGAGTCCATCCACATCCGCCAGTGGAGGGATTCACGTTGGTCAGTGGAGTCGTCCATTTCGCCAGTGGAGTCATCCACAAATCCGCCAGTGGAGCCATTCACATTCGTCAGTAGAGTCCTCCAAATCCGCCAGTGGAGTTATCGAAATCCACCAGCGGAGTCATCCACATCGCCGGAGCGGCGCTGCCATCTCAGCTTGAGGTGACGTCAGCGTGTGCCCCCGGTGCCCACGCGCCTCGAACGAGGACGGCTTAAGTCTCATGCGCGATGCAGTCTCCAACAGATTGCCTGGCCTCGCGTTCCGCTCTCCCTATTCATCGACAAGAATCGCGCAAATCTCGTCACCCGCGGCCTCCCACAAGCACAACCCTGTGGCCGACGCCGATGCCGATGCGGTGAGCAGGCATCGGATGGCAGGGCGCCTTCCTTCTCTCCCAGCGTACCCTCGCTGGGAGCAGTCCTACTTCGCACTCGTCCTGTCCCGTCTTCCCAGCTCCGTGGACTCACCCGGCAGACGAGCACTGCGCCCTCCTGGAAAACAATCTGCGCATGATGGAGCGTTCCCCGCCATGTCATTACATTTTCCAGACGCACGGACGGTCAATAGAAACGGGCCCCGTGGTCGTGATGAATGGAGAGGAGACGCGCCGCGCTCTAACCTGGCTGAGGAGGTCGGTGCGATGCCCCTCCGATTACTGGGCATTACTCTGGGCTTTAATGCGGCCGTGGCTGCGCGGAGCCAGCACTTTAGTGCTTATCGCTTGGCAAAAGTGGATGGAGATATTCGGGGAGATCATTGAAATAGCCAGATCTGGTCATTATCCAATCAGCGTGGTGACACCACATCGCGCTGGACTTTATCCAATAAACGCATGATGGCACCACATCACACAACTGCGGATGTGGTGCCATCAAGCATCGCAGCTTTATAGGCCATGTTTGTAATTATGTGCATGACGAGCAAGCACAGAGGTGCGATGAAAGCTAAGAGGCGGTTAGGTTATCGCGACGCTCAGGTGACGTTCAGAAGATATTACACTCACTGAGAGGCCGATATGCAAAAAATGTTTAGCCTGCAGATGTGCAGAATGTGTTTGGACATCTCATTTAATGAGGTAGGAAGCACAAGCACTGGTGATAACTTTGCTTGGCAAAGCTATTGGGCCTTTGGTAGCACTGTTCACAATCAAAGTAGGTAGCTATACACCTAAGTTAAAACTCTTCAGTCAACACAAATGAATAACCGCTTAACTAGTCGATATGTGGCCTGGAGGGTGGGAGAACGGATCTTTAATCGTGTCTTAGGCGGATGCTGGAGGGGGACCACTGATGGTGTGGTGCGGGGCCAGCTTTTTCGTCCCTTCAATGATAAGCCGTCTGTGGAATGACAGAAAGGCCGAAGGGAAACACAGAGGCTGGTGTGTGGGAAATAGATTCCACACTTAGTGCTGGGTAGTGTCTCGTCCATCGATAATTCCCTTGGGCTAGGTCATAAGATTGCACTTATTTTACAAGCAGTTGTCAGATAATTTCCAAACCGAACTTGATTTATCACATGATGAAGTCAGTAATTCGTTGACAACAGCGGCGGGTAACAGTTCGGGAACAAGTGCACCTCACGGATACCTTCAATTACATCAGCGATTTAGTGATGTGTAGTACTCCTCAGAAGATGTAGGGGCGTTGTCTGATGACATGTTCGATGACGTCACTGATGTAGTGACGTGGGCTGGTTGCTTTCAGGTGGAGGATGAGTGTGGCTCGATCCCGATGGTGCTCGTCCAGAACAAAATCGACCTCATCGACCGCGCCACCATCGACGCGTAAGTGCTCTGGGGCTTGACCATTGCACTATGACAAGCAGGGGACCGGGTCATATGCACGTGGGACTTTTCCTGCAGACAACCGTCGTTAGCTACGATTAAATTGCGTCAAAACGGCAAGCACATGACACCATCATTTGTGCACGTTACAGGGATGCATAGATAATCACAAGTCGTTGACGCAAAACCCGAGCAAATCTTTCATCTACGTGCATGGTTGTGTGCCATCCCCGCAAGCGTCAAGCCTGTAATGCACTTTCTGATCACATTTTGTTTCGCACCTGACACAACGCGCCTTGTTACAGCCGTGTAGAGAGAGTGAGTCGACTAAAGGATGTGTATTGACGGACGTGTGTTGGCAGCGAGGAGGCGGAGGCGCTGGCGCGCGAACTGAAGGTGCGTCTGTACCGCACCTCCGTGAAGGAGGACCTGAACGTGAGCCAGGTGTTCACGTACCTGGCCGAGCGGTACCTGGCCGAGATGCGCACCTGGGAGGACGACGAGTTCGAGCCGCGCACCGTCATCACCACCAGTGAGTACCGTCAGCACCATTAATGGGTGCAGTCATGGGTCAGTACAGCCAGTGGGAATGGGATCGGCATCACCACCAGTGAATACCGTCAGCAACATTAATGGGTGCAGTCATGGGTCAGTACTGCCAGTGGGAATGAGTACATCATCACCACTAGTGGGCATTGTCATCATCAGTCGACACGACCGGCACGTGACGTCACCGGTACGGCACGCGTGCCTGAGGCCAAATTTATATGTCTTGGTTGGATTTTGTCCGGTGTGGGTCGGCAGAAGTAACTTATTTCCCCTGTTGCGGTAAAAAAGGGGAATACGAAACCCATCTCGCTGTCAGTGCCCGTGGGTGATGGGCGCATCTGTGACCGCACGTGCATTTTGCATTTCGTACGTGCAATTGGAAAGCGAGACACTTAGGGTAATGCAAGTCAGTGAAACGTGCGGACATGTTCATATTACTGACGGCAGTTTGCCTTTGCAGACATATTCTCCTCCCACGGCTACAAGTTTCACGGGAAGCCGGGGCCCTACGACTCCGGCATTATTTCGCTGCACCCGCACGGCCGCCGACGGTTCCAGAAAAAGCGACACCTTTGGAAGAACATCTGCATGGCCTAGACGAGACCCCTCGGCTGGTGCTCGCCTCCACGTGCGGAGCCGCAGTCTCCATGGCGGGAGTTGCATCTGAACTGATCGTGAGCGCGAGGGTGCCAAACAACGGCTGGGTGGCTCCAGTGAAGTGCTGTCGCGAGGTAACTCCCCGAGCCGCTCCAAAAGAAGATAGGTGGCAGCACTCGTGGCTGCGCGAACTGGGTTTCCGTGCCACTCGTCGCGCGTAGCGCGTTGCGCGAATCGAACGACGCCCGCGGACGGTAGCTGCAGGAGCCATGTGATAATAGGTGTGTGTGTGTGTGTCCCAGTGTTTGTGCCATGTATCCGCCGGTGTTGTGCGTCGCTAACACAGTGCAAATGCGTCAGGAGCGATCGACGAGCGGGTACCCGCTTCGCGCTGTTGCTGCAGCCTTTTCGAGTGCCGCGGCGATCCGCAAGGAACGCACGTCTTGGAACTTGTATATTGCGGGACATAGAGCACTGGAAATCCGCGATGGATGGTTCTGGCTCGTGCCAGACAAACCTGACGAGCCGCCACCGTGCTGACGAGAAGAGCCGACCGCCCTTCGGCTGACCGACCGGCGGCCAGCCATGCACTTTTGCTACCGTGATGTGCAGGTATTCCAGTATTATGCTCAATAAAATACGTTAAAAGCTACGAGTTTTCTCTACCGTGGGCCAAACCCGACAAGTCATCTGTTCATTCCTATTGTTTACCGCTAAGTTGTTACGTGTTTAATGTTCTGTTATTGGTGAAGTCAGCGCAACAATGCAATCCTAGGACACGCTGTCGTGCAAGGCATGCTCTTCGTTCGGTGGTTTGCCCGTCACTCTCAGCGATTAAATGCTTGGCTCTGGTCAGTAAGCCCGTAGCAGTCAATACTTCCGGCGACAGCAGTCACGGCCCGCGCCATTATCTGCGGATGAGTTATTGCCACGGAGTCGAGGAGTGCCAGACAAGGGTCTGACTCGATGATTGGTCGCTGGAGTTCTCCGGTCCCGGGCCCTGTTGTGTCCGACACGCCGCGTGGTCCCGCTGCAGCTGGTGGTCAAGAGCATGCGATGAAGTCTGATGCGCTGCCAGTTGGTAGTGGGTGGCAGTGATCTTTCTTCGGCCAAGCAGCCCAGATTAGAGTGTTAAGGCAGAAGCGGACTAGAGGTCCTCGGTGGCGGAACCAGGAATTCGTCCAGGGGAAGTGGCAAATGGGATCAGGTGACTCTTGGCCAATGAGACCGATGTGACTGAAATTGCATTATGATGGAAAAACAGCCGGCGTAGACGATGGGTTTATCTAATATCTCAACATAGAGAAATACTGTAATCCATGGCCTGTTTCAGAGGGCTTGATATCGTCCACGGAGCTTACGAAATAAGAACAACTACTATGCGACAACAATTTACCTTACGAAGCCAACCTGTTTCTAATCTTTTTCAGGTTCGTAAGGTTAGCAGGAGTTTCACACTCCCATTTGGCAAATATCAACAACCTGTTCGAGTTCGCTCAACCTTGGCAGAAAGTTGGGCTCCGTAAATAGCCAGCTGAACATGTTTTGCTGCGCATTTAGAAGTTTGGCCTCCAGAGGTCATCAAAGGCTTGAACAGAATTAGGCGAGAAAATACATTGCCACATGCTCGTGTATATATATATATATATATATATATATATATATATATATATATATATACTAATGAATATGCATATATTTGATTGCATGAATAAGTGTACGTGCCATGAAATTATGAATCCTTTCATTGTATGCATGCAATACGCCAAGCCAAATTGTACCATTTGAAATAATTTTTGAACCTGTCGCGCAAACACGAAATAGATGAGATGTGAGCAATGCATTCTGCTCACGTTCCCAGCAAGAAGCGCCATGAGATGGTGATCTGTGTATTTATCCAGAGCGAACCAAATTGTTGACAGAGCTTCTCAGTGGTGCTGGGCGCCGGCCATGGCGCCGTCGGGCAGAAAACTATGTGAATGGTTTCTAACAAGGGAAACGAAACATGGAGCAATTATTGGGTGAAAATGTCCCACAAGCCGTGACGTTGCCGCTGGTCCGGATGCCTTGAAATGGAGGCCAAACAACGTGAAGCTGGGAAGCTATGTCGAAGTGGAGGACGTCATCGTGGGGCAGCGACTCCTCAGGGCCTGCCTTCTCGTCCTGTCCTCCGCTAACGGCGGCCCCACCGCCTGCGGCTGAAGCGTCTGCGGGATCCGAAGCGTCTGTTGTTTCTAGGGGCCGAGGGTTGCCAGGACAGCGCCAGCTGGTTAGCGTCATCGTTGGCGCACGAGTACGGCGCCAGTTCGCCCCAGCAGTCGATGAACTCGGCGACCGTCTCGGCGCCGCGCTCCACACAGGCGTCCAGCAGGGCGAGTCGCATGTCCTTGTCGGATTGCGCGTCGCCGCTGTCCTCGATCGCGAGGCGGACGGCAGTGGTGTTGACGTCGTCGCCGCTGGCCAGACCGCTCGCCTGCAGCGTGCAGTTGATGACGTCGCTGAAGGCGTCGTCTGCGAGGGTGCACGTCTCCCCCGAGGAGCCCAGCAGGCGCTGGCCGAGCGCATTGAGGCCAGCCAGCGTGATCGACGAGAGAGACCCCATTTTGCAGGTCCACCAGGTGGTCCTGGAGACGAGTGAGCGCGCGCTGGCGCTGCAGTGGCTGATCAGCGAGCTGACCCGCAGGCAGGCCGTGCCGCTGGAGGCGGCGGTGCAGTCGAGCAGCGCCCGCTTCTTCAGGCAGGCGAGGATGTAGACGCCCTGCTGCGGCGCGCTTAGGCTGGCGTCCATCGCGCTCACGCAGGCATTCACGTTCGCCTTCTGCTGGTCCGTCCACGTGGTGTTGGACGAGAGCGAGTCGATCAGTGTCTCCAGCGCCGGCACGTTCAGGCCGGTGCTGTTAGTGATTTCGAGCCTGGCGACAATGAGATATAAATAAGCTTTATTTGTTCGTCATATACCACGCAAAGCTGGTGTCAGTTTTATACTTACGTGGCAGTAAACGGTCAGTTCGCAGGTGACCTCAGCGGTTTGCAACCGCTGGCAGGGGCCTAGCATAGACAATGTTTACCAAATCAAGCATTTGAACCTGTGGGTTTGGACGTCAGAAGGATGCTTTTGTGCACTGTGAGGCGAGTGGAAAGACCACTCAGTGCGCGTGTTACACGGTAGTCCCAAATAGGCTCAGTCACAAGTTTACACCGACCAATCAGGCATCACAGAACAGCAGCTTGGATCGGGCCGACCAATCGGGCATAACAGAAAAGCAGCCTTAATCAGGCTGACCAACCAGGCATAACAGAACAGCAGCCCGGATCAGGTCGACCAATCACGCATAACAGAACAGCAGTCCGGATCAGGCCGACCAATCAGACATAACAGAACAACAGCCTGGATCAGACAGGCTGACGATACCTCCCGCGCCACCCGGCCTGCCCTGCGCCCGCTCCGAACTCCACCTCGTCTTACCGTTCTGCCAGACACTGCAGGAGCGTGCCAGCCCCACTTCTGCGATGGCGCCTGAAAAACCCGAATGGTGACCGCCTGTATCTGCCGCGGCGCCTGCGGAACCCGAACCCGCTGAACGACGACCGCTGGGGGCGGCAGGCAGCCAGCGCCGCCGTCACCTCCGCTGGCTCGGTGAAGTTGTCCGGCAGGCAGCCGCGCTCCGCCAGCAAGGTGAACGGGCTCACGCTGTCACGGCGATATCCGAACGCTGCGGGGCAGGGCTGGGTGTTGGGATCGCCCCGTTCCAGCAGCTCTGGTTATACCACGGAGCAAGTGGTCAGTAGCGAGCAGTCTTTAGTCATGCATCAGATCGCTTTTTTGGGGTCTGTTCGTCGACTCACAAAAATCGCTTTGAATCGGGTCGTTGCCGTCAGTTAAACGATTTTGTCTGTCAGTTCCGTCCACACCTTTTAATCACACACAGATCGCAACTGAGACCAAGTTTTGTTCCCCAACCACCACTCATATCCTACATACAACTTTTCGTTTTGAAAGGTGTACTGACTGCATTGCATGCATTAATGCAGTAGATTATTGCATGTGGCACACGTCGATTGTGGATTACTGGCGTGTGCTGGCGCTTCTTTGCAATGCAACTCAGAACTGACCATGAACCCTAGAGGCTTGCCCGGATCTGTGCAACGCCTAGCTGGGCTTGACAGGAGCACAGGCGCCCAGCACTTGGGCATCAGAGAATAGTTGACCTACCGTCAGCCGACACCAGCAGGACCGTCACGACCAGGAGCGACAGGGCCAGTCCTCCTGTTGCCGCCATGATGCTACAATGAGCCGCTCATCGCACCCGGCGCCAGTTTTATCCGCGAACACTCGCTCGTCGCATACTGGCGCCACGTCACCGCCGGCTGCAATGACCGCCATGCTGCCGCCTGCGTGCCGTTGTCATAACCGCCGCATCCCGGGTGTGGGCGCTAATAAACAGGCGCCGGCAGCGGCGTCAGCCTCGGTCATGCGATGACTGGCCGATCCAGAGCTGACGGCTGTGCGGGCTTCCACTCGCGCGCCGGGTGATGGGAGGGGGAGGGGAAATGGCGCAGGCTGCCTCGTCGTTTGGCTGATGAATGAGCGGCAGCCACGACTAGCGAATCCGGGCGGACGTTAAAATGATCAGCTGAACGTGGACTGATCGACCGGTCACTCCCTCCCCACCACGCCCCCACCTCCAGTAGCGATTGCATCTACTAGTATGTGACTTACGCAGTTAAGCAAGTCTACATATATGCACCTCTCCTCAGCGGCGTAACTGAGGATCTTGCCCGGTGAGCAGGTCAAATCAAGGCATAGAGGCGCTTTAGCCACAAGGCTCATTTTGTGACTAAGGGGGCTCTGTGTTTTATTCGTGGGAGATTTTTAGCTTTGGGATTGCATTTTGGTGTCACTAGAGCTAGTTTTGGTGTTTTAGAAGCCTAGGGCGTCTTTAACTGCCAAAAGGCATTGAGGTCTTCGGTCCCAAGGCACTCACCGCCTTTAGGGGAGGAGGGGAGGGGACATGACGCAGAAACCCCCACCCCAACCCAACACAGATCCAACAAAGCACGTAGTTCGTGAACCTTGTACTGCTTCCTCGTGGCATTTCTGGGATCGATTTACAATTTCGAGCCTCTCAGCTTGAGGCTGGTATGCCGAAGACAACTGACAACCTCTCACAGCCGAGATCGGCCCGCACTTCAAGCTGACGTTTCACGCAGGTCGCACGTTGCACGCTGTCGCACCGACACCGACCGTCACGGCAGGATGCAAACCCGCCCGCCCGGGCGCGGCAAAGGGGCAGGGGCGCTTCCGGCGCTTCCGGCGCTTCCGGCCCCGCCGGCCGGACGGCGATACGATGACTGGTTCTACGTCTGATCCGTCGAATCCGCCGACCGGCAGCGCGCCCGTTCCGCCCGGCGGCCCACACCGGCAGCAACCGCTGGGTCGGTCGCCGCCGCCGGCCGCGCCTTCCTCGGCTGCGCTGGGCGGCGACGGCGGCCGTCGGGCCGGTCAGCGGAGCGGCAGACGGTGCACCGAATGTGTCACGGCCAGACCCCGCGAGCCGGGCGCGGGGTGGGACGGGAGGGGGGATAACGGACATGGGAGTTATCGGCGCTCATCGTGAAGATGGCGCCAACTTGGAAGTAAATGGAGCCAGACGCCCTTGATGACCAGCACGAACGCGTTTGATCCCGTTCTTGGAAAACTTCCTTTCGTGACAGATTTGCAGATAAAGCATCACCGATATAGACTTGGTGAGCTAATTAGGATACGGGTCTGGCCAGGTGCCCGCATTTCCAGTTCACGAAATGATTCACTGTGTAATGACTCACCTTTTTTCTGATTTTATCACGCTAAACGCAATATGTTATATGTGGTGGTCGCCATGAACTGGAGTACACGCCGATTGTGTCCATGACCCAGTCTTTCGCGTTTTAGGCAACAGATTCTTGTATATGAAACCATTTTCTGAAAACGCAACGTTGTCAGTTTCCCGGTCGCTGACTGGCGCACCTCTGGGTCGCACACATCTGAAGCGGACTAGTGATCTGAGGATGGCAGGCCGAGCTGCCATGTAGAGCATGTTCCACATCCTCATCTGGCCCGGTTCACGACGCCTGACTTCAGCCATTCAAAACGTCCCAAAACGGACGAGTCCGAGGGTTGAGTTGGCCCGTGACCATCTGCTCTCAGGAACACACACACACACACACACACACACACACACACACACACACACACACACACACACACACAACACACAACACACACGCACACACACACCACACACACACACACACACACACACACACACACACACACACACACACAGCACGCACACAACGCACCACACACACACACACACACACACACAGCACACACCACACACACACACACACACACACACACACACACACACACACACCACACACACACACACACACACACACACACACACACACACACACACCACACACACACACACACACACACACCTGCCGACATAACCGGCCGTCCTCTTCTCCCCCACCATACTCAGGCCTCGCGGCGCTGGGCGATTGGTCGATACCGGGGCCAGGTGTCGACCCGCGTTGTTCATTTAGTTTTTTCAGAACAAAATTTACGTGTGTCACGTTACCGTGAATGACTCATGGTTTCTGACCATAAAAAACGCTGTGTGCTCTCACGGATGGTGGTCGCACTTACTGCATAAGGGAGCCTAGATCAGGTCCCTATTGCTATGATGCGGGAAAATCATCCCTGATCACACGACTGCATGGAAATGATTAACAAGTTATACGACACAATTATGTAACAACTGCGACCCTTGTCGCAAAACTGAATGAAACTACCGCGAGCAGTTGCTACGATATCAGCTTCCTGGACGGCGACATGCTCTGCACAACTGAGAGAAAGCCAGGACATTCCTTCTCTTCTGGCACCCCTCCCAACTGCCGACTTACCAGTAGAACACAGTTTGCTCCATCGGGCACATCCGCCATGTTGAAAACCGTGTAACATGTATTTCAAGTATTAAGATCCCGCCAGCGGGATTGCTCTCACTTTGATCCTTTGGCTAACAGCATTGCGGGATGCGTCCGAGTCGCTGCTACCGGGGAGTATACGCCTTGGTTAGTTTGTAATATGCGGACGATCTAAGACCACAATCAGGGGCGCAGCCAGAGCTTTGGGAAGGGGGCACAGGGTTGAAAAGGGACCCCAGATAGTGAAAGCCCACTACCCTCCCAAAAAAACGCAGGATATGACTAATTTGTCATTGGGACGTATTTTCCTATATATGCATGTCTATATATATGCCGATATGTATATATATATATATATATATATATATATATATATATATATATATATATATATATTTATATATGCATGCCGGTGTATAGATATAGATATAGATAGATAGATAGATAGATTGATAGATAGATAGATAGATAGATAGATAGATAGATACATATATATATATATATATATATATAAATTAAAATTTTCCGTAAGTGGAATATAGACCAGACGCCGCCACGAGATCAATACTGCAATAAGTTTGTAGTAAATAAACTGACAACAGACGCGTTAAATAACTGCATGAACTAAGCGGCTGCCGCTCTTCATTTTACAAAGGTCGAATGGAATCTTTTTATCCAGATAGAGCTCAGAAGCTGTGTCTTGATTTTTATCTTGGTTAAACAGAACAAGCAAGGATTCCACGAATGTGGATTGAAGGCCAAAATGGGTCACCAATTTGTACTACCATGGTCATTCCACGTTTGTCTGGATACCTTCAACATTCAGTTAGAATTGATAAGTGGTACAAATTATGCAACGTAGTTTTAAGAGTGCGTGCTCGCATACATGGGCGTAGGAACAGGGGGGCCAGGGGCCCATGGCCCCCACTTTTCAAGGTGGGGGAAGCAGTGTTAACTGCCCCCCTCCCCACTTTTCAGATTAAGGCTGTGTTTAGCTTACTTTTGCACCACATTTAGATATACATGCCGGTTTACCTAGTTCACCAGCCACCTTCCTTAAGATGCGTCATCTTCTTCATTTGCTTATTGGCCATCACTTACTGTACCAGCCGCAGGCCGACGCCACGCGGCCTAGGGAGACTGCAACGCCGGGCGTTCAGGCGTTCAAGTTCCCATCACTTGCGCGCGGCTGTGTTAAAAACCATAGTTCATGGTTTTTTTTATCTGTAATCAATTCTGACTGGATCTTTAACTTTTTAGGACGAGCATGGATTAGCCATGTTAATACAAGCTTAGGACCCCATTTCATCTGCAATCTTCGTTCAGGGATTCCTCAATATCTATGAAGAAAACAGAAAACACCGAACTGGAGCCTGTGTGACAATTATTGGACCACCTTTGGCGATCAGGGATTTCGTTCCGTCAATGATGGTCCCTGTGCTGATCCGGAGCCCACTGCGCGGGTCACAAGACCTCCCGCAGGGGGGGGGGACAATTTCATATGATGTATCCTTCCAATGGTTTCCGGATCGATCAGGAGATCCCGCCCCGTGTCGCTAGAATGACAGCCAAAAGATGCTTCATGATGGGATGGAGTGACCCATCAGCTCTTGACTAGAACCGGTAAGATGCCCTCGGCGTTTTACTCAAAGGGCCCCTTGCCCGGAAGGAAATACAGGGCCTCATTATGGTTGAGTAGAGTGGAGGTCTCATTATTGTTGAATAGAGTAGGTTGAAAGCTTTTTTTAACCAACAAGGCCATCCCGCCATTTCCTAAGAACGTTCATTTTTCAGAATGGGTTAGTGAAAAAAGTGCATCAAAAGGTGCCCGTCCGCAACCTCGAGAGCAAGGACAGCGATAGTCTAGGTTGCAGCTTCCGTAAAACCGAACGGCGTTGGCCACTGCAAATGCCACCAGACGGCGGGCGCCGTGCTCATCTGTTTTCTGGACAGATTAATGGTTACAGAAACACAAAAAATAGAGAATTTACCTTTACTCTTTCAGTGAGTAAAGAGTCTACCTTTACTCTTCCACCGCCAGATTCCAGTACCACTTCGCGGTGCTTAAAGGGCCGATCCGTTCTTTTCATCAGTCTCAAAATCGCGCGCGTGAAATATGCGCCCAGACTGCCTTGCAGATGCAAGATTTGATGTCCTGAAGCGTTCAGTGGTACTTCGTTCAGAAGTGTTATCGTTTTCGTCCACCGGTTGGCCACGGCTCAATATTAGCTGTTGAACCGACGTTGCGCGGCCTAAGGAGACTGCAACGCCTGGCGCCGAGGCTTGTAAACTAAGATTTGCGAGTGCGCGTGCTCAAAATTATGTTACGTAACTTGTATTACTAACCGATTCAAGTGTTTCAAGGTAATAATGTCAGAGCCGCTATCATTTTCGTCCACCGGTGGACCATGGCGAAAAGTTAACCACTGAGTTAACCATATTCCGCTCCGCGGAATATGGACGCGGCAACGCCTGGTGTCGAAGTTTCTGTTGCTAAGATTTGCGAGCACCCATGTTAAAAACTACGTTATTTGAATAATATCACTAATCGCTTTTGACTGAATGTTAAACATTTTCAGACAAACATGGCTTGGCGGTGTTAATACACATTGTTGACCACTCGATCTACACTTCAAATTTCTGCCCTCAAATTTTGACCAAACATATCGATCTACAATCTACCTTTGGGATGTACTCAATGTCTATAGAAAGCAGATAAAACATTATGAAAAAGCTTGTTAAGTGTATCGGTTTAGAAAGAGTCCACTAAGTCATTGCAAATCAAGGACACCGGCGATTTATTCCATGCGTCGTTAAACGCCTGATTTCTGCTGTTTATTGACCTTAACACGTGCTCGGGTGGGGATCAGATTGATTCGCCCTCAAAGGTTTTCTCAGAACGGTTTCCGAACGACGTGGCGCAGCCGCGCTATGCTTTGTATAGCTGTAGACAACTGAATAGCGGATTGTTTGACATCAACAAATTTAGATGTACCTTGTAAGGTCGCTGACCTATGGCAGGTCAAAGCCAGGCCATGGTTTCAGCGAAGTCAACTTCAAGGGAATCGTTCAATCTGATACAACAATAGAGTGTTAGACGAAGCCATACACCTCTGAGACGCTTTCTTAGGCAACACAAATATTGAATGAGCAAATTACGTTGATCTAAGGTCAGATATAAATGTCATACCAAGATCAACACCAACATGTTCCACTACTCTAGGGTTTGCTGTATGCGATAGTTTCTGGCGCACATTTCAAATTTTTTGACAGCAGGAACCGCATCATACATCTTCCATGAAATTCTTAGAGGTCATGATAGGTCGTTGACCTAAAATCACCTAGGTCAACGTTTCTTTTTTAGAAACATACTGCATAGCGTAATCTTTCTCGCTTATTCAAATGCAAAACTCATAGCAGTCTTGTATAATTTTGGTCACCATGAGCTTCGAAAGGTCAGACAAGGTCACTGACCTTAAGTGAACGTGCGAACCTTTGCTTAGAAATAGCTTTCTAGGCTCTGGGGCACTTTAAAGACCAATCTGGAATTTGACATTGTTTGACCTTATTTGACCCAAAATTAATTATCTAGGAACCTCAAACTCTAACCTAAGCGAGTTTACGTACAGGTCAACATACCCTGTGAATTTGGTGTCCCTAGCTTTCTTAGTTCCGGAGATCTCAGGGGGTCAAACTGATCCCTCACCCGAGCGGAGGGTATCTAGCCGGCCATCCGGGCGCGTGTTAAAGATGCAGAGTGGATTTCACGGAAGCTCTTGCTTTCTGTTCTGATTACACCGTAAAAATAACAATGAAACGAAGAAAACCGAATCCCTTGTTAACAAGTAAACTATAGCCGGGGATATTTTTGGGGGGAGGGAGGATCACCATAAAGGAGGCGTTTGTCAACCCTGTGTTCCTCTTAGCAAGGCTCTGGCTACCCCCGGCCTACGCACAAAGCAGATCAAGCCAACTACGCTGAATGACGGGGCAGCTTCCCAGCGGCATCTCTCTGCGGTGGTGAGGTGTAAGGGAAGATAATTCGGAAAAAGGTACTGGTGCAGGCGTCCAACACATGTTTTACATCCCAATTAGTAGCAATGATGATCCAGAAATGGACGACAAAGCAGCCACACCATCAGTCCGCGGTCAGTCATTCGGAGGCAGTCGGGCCAGGACAGTGGCCACCGACGGCGGACGGTAGCAGGGTTCAGCCATGAAATATATGCCAGAAGGACCTTCATTCTGTGGCTTGGTTTTCAAAGAAGAATCTCCAGTTCTATGGTTTTTATCACATGGTTTTTAGCAGTTTCAAGCTTCCGAATTTGTTTCCGCCTAAAGTGCCGTGACAAGTTTTATCTCTTGAAAATCAGCCAGCGAAATGAAGGCGCATGCAAAATCTACTGTACTGTGAGCCATCGATTCACCTCAAAAATTCTCACCAGCCTATGCTCAGGCCATATTTTGGCATATACCCTGTGGAGACAGATGCCTCCCCAATGACCCAAAATGCCTACCCACTCGTGGAATGTGGAATTTCGGCTCCCCAGGAAAGGCAACGTTGAAATTGACGAATAATCTTGGGAAGCTGGATAGCCTTATTTCCCGAATGACATAGATGAGTCGGATAGGCAAGAGCATGCACTAGTGAGAAGCAGCTCTAGATGCATGTCTAGAATAGCAGTCATTACACCTGAATAAAGAGTGATAACCTCCATATTTCCCCCCCCCCCGTCGCGGTCACCCGGCTGGTTTTCCAGAAAAGTTCCTGAAATGTAGCCTGCACTTAGCCCCCCCCCCCCCTACACCTCTTGAAACGTTCCCTACGCCTATGCTCGCATATCGTAGAAACAAAAAACTGGACGCTAGGCGTTGCAGCGTCCGTTGGCCGCGCAGCCTTGGCCTCGCGGCTTATAGTAGAGCATGGCCAACAGATGGGCTTAAAAAGTGAAGCATCTGAAAGAAGTACCTGTGAACGCTTTTGGACACCAAAGCAAGTATTTAGAGACACTCCAGGCGGATGTATCACCTGTGCGGTCTTTAGATTAATAACAATAACGTATCGGTCTACAGCGCCGCCAAGTGGTGCTGGAATCTGGTGGTGAAACTGGAACAGTGGGGTAAAATTACATTTGTTGTAATGCTCTAACTGATAATCTATCCAAAGAACATCCATGAAGTGGTAAAAAAAATTTGCATTGTGTAATCCCTAAACTGTACGAATTAATTTTTTTTAAAAAACATTCAAAAGCACTATTTTACTATGGTAATTGTTGCTCGCTCGTCGCCCGCCTCCTGGCATTACTTGTAGTGGCCAACGTCGTCCAGTTTTACGAAAACCGCAACCCCAGCCAGCGCTATCCCTGCTCCCTGAGATGACGACCGTGTTGTTGGAGCTTTGTGACGGACTCAGCTGCTGGGGCTACATGGGGCCGCCAGCCTCTCACCCTGGCGGGAAGGGCGGACACCGCGGGGAATCGAACCCCGTACCTGTGGTTTCTCGGACGTGCAGTAGTTGACGCCGGCGCGTGAACCACTACGCTATCGGCACCCGACGCGTAGACTCAAGCACTTTGATGACATTTGTTTCCTGGCCAATTCTGATGAGCATGCTCGGGGATACATGGGATAGCCCTGTGCGTTTTGGACTCATTTCGACCCACTCCATTCAGCGCTAATGAAACCCCTTCTTTCTTTGCGGTACAGGGGCCCCTTGAATACAACACTACAGGGCACATTGTTGTTCCCGGTCAGGAGCTGAAGGGACATTCTGTTCCATCGCGGTGCGTTTTCTGGCCGTCATTCTGGCGACACGGCGCGGCACCCTCAGGCCGATCTGGAGTCTGGAGGCCGTTAGAAGAATATATCATAGCACATTGGTCCACTCCCTGACTCGGGAGGTCTTCTGACCCGCGCAGTTGACTCCGGATCGACACACGAACCGTCATTAACATAACAACATCCTCGCGCACCGCAGGTGCTCAAATAACTAGCATATAGACTCCAGTTCGGCTTAACACGGTTAGATTCCTTCGCCGGTTCCTGAGGCCGGTTAGATTCCTTCGCTCGGGTGGAGGGCCAATTTGACGCCGCTGAGATCTCAGGAACTAAAAGAGCTGGGGACACAAAATTCACAGGGTGTCTTAACCTGTACGTGAAATCATTTAGGTCCAGTTTTTAAGCTTCTGGGTTATGACCTTCGGGTCAAATAAGGCCAAACAAGGTCGAATTTCAGGTTGGTCTCCAAAGGGCTTCTAGAGTCTAAACACCTGTTCTAAACAAAAGTTTACACGCTCATTTAAGGTCAGTGACCTTTTTTGACCTTTTGAAAGTCATGGTGGCCAATATCATACAAGACTGCTTTGAGTTTCGCATTTGGATAAGCGACAAAGATTCCGCTAGGCAGTATGCTCCCAAAAAACAAAATGCCGACCCGGGTCATTTTAGATCGGTGACCTATTCTGACCTTCAGTAAGTCCATGGAAGGTGCATAAAACGGTTTCTGTTATCAGTAAATTCGAAATGAGCACCCGAGCCTACCCCAAACAGCAAGCCCTAGAGTAGCAAAACAGGTTGATTGTGGCCTTGGCCTGACTTTCATACATGACCCTAGACCCATGTGATTTGTTCATTAATTGTTGTGTTGCCTAAGAAAGTATCTCAGAGATGTATGGCCTCTTCTAACACTCCGTTGTTGGATGAGATTGAACGATTTCCTAGAAATTGCCTTCGCTGAAACAATGGTCTGACTTTGACCCGTCATAGGTCAGCAACCTTACAAGGTACGTTTAAATTTTTGGTGCCAGACGATCTGTTATTCAATTGTCTACAACTCATCTAAATTTGGCACGGGGTTGCTGCGGCGTTCGGAAACCATTTAGAAAAAAACCTTTGGGGGGTCAATTTGACCCCCACCCGAGTGGGTGGTAATGGGCCTCTGGAAAGAGCTGGAGGGCCCACCGTTCGGTACTGGGGGCCCTTACTGGCACAGTACTCTTCTACCACCTCAGTGAAAGTACTCATTATAAGTTCTTGTTTCCTCCAATTGTTCGAGAGCCCCGACCAACGCAAGTGACTCTCTGCCATTCGGGCTCCCGTCTCCGTCCCTGCCAAACAAACATTTCCCTGACTGATTCGAGGCCCCTTGTTGGCACAAAATGCCCTGTTAGGCACTGTGTACCCCTGAACGATACAGGAGCCCGACCAATGTAAGTCGCGGAACCAGCCTTGTTCTTGCTTGGGAAATGGGCTCCCAGAGCTCAGAACAACACGGAATTGACCGTTCGTTGTCCGTGATCTCTGGCCGAAACAGAAGAACACTCTGTCTCAGGGGACCCCTATCGGTGCGAAAGATCATGTTACTGACATTTGAGATCACGGCCCTTTGAGCGGGGTCCTTAATGTGACCCACAGCCAGCCCTTCGGACCCTTCAGCCATCCCATCGGGCCCTTGATATTTGGTCTCGAGAGACCCTTCGCCCCTTTTCGGGGTCCCCTTAAACACCGCCTCGACTCAGGGCCACTTGCCGCCACAAGACCCCTGTTAGGCACTGTGGCCCCCAACCGACACAGGAGCCCCTCATTGTGTCAGGAACCCCGAACATTGCAAATCGCGGACCCCGTTCTCGTTTCTGCTTGGGAAATGGGTCTCAAGGGCTCAGACGGCCATGGAACCGACTGTTGGGTGTTTGTGGTCTCTGACCGACTTAGACACCCGCATTGTCTCAGATGTTTCTGAAACGGTGCAAAAGGACCTCCGACTGATATTTCAGGTCACAACCCCACGGGCTGCGATTCTTTATGTGACCTGCAGCCAGTCCTTCGGGTCTGTATGCCTTTCAACCGGTCCTTTGATTGTAAGGTCCGGTGGGCCACCCGGGCCCCTCTTCGGGTCTCGTCAACACTTTCCTTGGTCGGCTCGGGGTCTTCGCGAGCACAGGGCCCTCTGTTAGGCGCTGTGGGCCCTGACAGATACAAAGCCGCGACCAGTGTAAATCACTGGCCTCGGTTTTACAGCTGGTTGGGAAGTGGGTCCTCAGGTCCATACCGACACGAAGCCAGTTACGTGGTGCGGTGGTACCTGGCCGACATTACGTGGTGCGGTGGTAGCTGGCCGATATGTAGGCCCACGTTGACCCGGGGCTCCCCGATGAGTGCAAAGGACCGTCTGGCCGTTATTTGAGGGTCCGTCTTCGCAGGTCGGGGCCCCTGAATAAGACTCCGGCCAGCCCTTTATGCCCTTAGACCCTCCAATCGGGCTCTTGGTCGTCGGGCCAGGTGGGGCCTTTAGGCCCTTCGAATCTCCTCGAATACTGCCTCTGGCCGACTCGGGCTGCTTTACAATACAGGGCCCCTGGCAGGTCTGTGGGGCCTGAGCAATGTAAATCGCTGATTTCGGCTTTGTCTCTGCTTGGGAAAGGGGCCCTTAGGCCCATGCCGCCAAGGAGCCGACTGTGCGTTACTGGTGGTGTCTGACCAAAATGTAGGCCCTTACCGATTCAGTGGGCCTCTGATCAGCGCGCTGGGCCCCCTGACTGCCATTTGCATGCCCGGCCCTGCGGGCTGGGGCCCCCGAATGAGACCTCTGCATGGCTTTTCCCTCAAAACGGGCTCTTAAATCGCAGGTCCCGGGGGTTCCGATGTGCCCGAAGGACCCCTCGGAACCTACGGGAGGGGGGGGGGGGGTACGCGCCCCCTGTGACCCCCTCCCCCTGCCTGCGCTACTGAGTACAATTATATGCAGTAGTGTTTCTATACGCGTCCACATTGAGCATACGAATCTCATGCGAATAGGAAGACCACATGAAGGAAACATGAACGCGCCCTGGCTGCACACCAATACCCGGGCAAGCGGTTCGCGGGTCGCTAGCTGTTTTCGAAAAGGTGAAGGCATGACACACGTGCCGCTGCATAGCTGAGAGTTTGTCCGGACTTGTCGTCGTCTGCTAGTAGCACCACACGCAGCTGTCCAGCCACCGAGAAGACGCCATGTCGGTCCCATTGCGTGCATTTGCCAGCAAGTATCAAAGTACATACCACGAAACAAGTGCAAATCACAATGCCACCTCTCAACCCCTCATTGCAACGGCTCATTTCAACATATCAGCACGTCGGATCGGTCGTGCTAAGCTTGCCCCAACGCATAAATAGAACACGGTGCACGCGAGCGTATCAACGATTGCGAATGTCGGAAAGGCAGAGACCGAGTAGCAGCTGCTGCAGCCATGTAGAGAGCAATGGAGGCAAAAAGGAAAGAAGGGCGAGACCAAAATGGCGACGGATGGCAAAGAAACAGATAAAAAAAACAGGGGCGGCTGTGAAAACGCTACATAGTCGGCGGCGCCCCGTCGTCAGTCAGAGCTTGAGTCGTTTCACCTCCTCCGGCTTAAAGTCGACCCGGAGAAGCATCACCTTGCGCACCTCTGCCGGCGTCAGCTTCCACGTCATCGCGGCAGAGCTGCCCCAGTATTCTGCGATCTCCGATACCTGGCGGGAAGCGGCGGAAGCTCAAGCGCCGGCGGGTCCGGCCGGCGAGAGCCTGACATTGCCAAGACAAGACAAGACAAGACGAGTCAGGACACGGATGCGGAGCAGGGGGCGACGTGATCCAACGACATCGAAAAGCTCCACACATTAACCGCTGAAAGCAAATGGTCCCAGCCGGTGGTGAAACAGCACTCAACGAAAGCTCCCTTACGCAAAACAGCATCCAACGAAAGCTCCCTTGACGCAAAACAGCACCCAACGAAAGCGCTTTTTATGCAAACTATTAAATGACGCCACTGGTACATCTATAACGAGTGATAGCCATCCCATTTTATTTCACCCGGAAATGGAAAGATCGGTCTCCCGCTTTCGGAAGGAACCCCCTCGCTGCACCTCAGCTTCCGCCCATCTCAACGAATCAGCGAACTGAGCCCGCTGCCTGGCGCCGGACCCTGCCCGGAACGCCTCGTTGGCCGCACGCAGCGCACCTGCTCGAGGTTGAGCAGCGTCGCCATCTGGGAGAGGCGCGCCAGCCGGTCGCGCTCCGACCACGTGGTGACGGACGACAGGTAGGTGGTGAGACTGCGCACCTCCTTGTCGAACTGCAGACCGCCCAGCTGTTCGGGGCGCAGGCGGAGCGAAGTCAAGGGACGACCCGGTGAGCGCGGGGGGGGGAGGGGAGGAGGGGACAATACGAAAAATGGCGCAGAGGGGCAGCGTTGATGGCTGACCAGCCAGACACCGACACCGGTATGCACGAGGACAGGTGAGGCTCAATCGTCTGCACGAGACGTTGAAAGTAAGCCTCGTCCGAACACCGGACGGAACAACACAGCGCATGCCTGCAGTGGCAATATGAAAACAACCAATCTCACACTTGTGTATATGGTGCCACCCAGTAGCGTGCAAATCACCGACCAGACATAACTGGCATGACAAGGTGAACACGAACAAGGCGCACATCCTGCGATTATCGACTCGCGGCCAACAAAGCTCACCGCTCTGACCCAAATGACCCCCGTCCCGGCGCTTTCGGAAGCGCCCCCTCCCCCGCCCTTCCTTCCCATGTCGCGATCCACCACACTCACCCTGTTGAACCGGGACTTAAGCACATTGCGCTCGAGCTGCGTGGCTATCTCCTCGATGACAGCGCGCACCAGGGCCTGGCCGGAGGCGGGCAGCAGGGCGTCGCGAAACGAGGCCAGCAGGCCGTCCACCCGCGCCACCAGCTGACTCACGAACGGGTCGTCTGCCTCGTACTGCGAGAACTCGTCCTGATGCCCGCCAGAGGCCGCGGTCAGCGGGGGTGGGGGACGGGGGGCGGGGACGGGAAGCAGCCGAGCGACAGTAGGAGGACGACGGTAGGGTCAGGCGCTTGTAAAGCGCGTCACGGCGAGAGGCCAGGGAATGGAAGGGTGACGCGTCCGATGCTGAGGAGGATGGTCGTCTGGATGAAGACCATGCGGGGTGTATTCAGACAGAATGTACTGACTGCGTATCTGTGGCTAGTTACCGCGGAAACACGGTTCTTCGGACACAGTAAACGGGTGACACATGCCGGTTAGAGCCGCGTTTAGTGAGTGGCGTACTGCCCATCAATGCAATTTCAAAGATGTGCGTTTTCAGCTGTAGCAACAATAACCCTGACCGCCAATAAACATACAGAGTACAAGGTTACTCAGGACGCCGTATCAAACCACTAGAGCGCGTTCGAACGTTATTTTTCGTACTCACACCAGGCACAACTCGTTACGCCGTCAGGACCTCCCAACAAAACCACACCAATCCAACCGCTATGAACGCTATGAACGTCCGCCCCTCCCCCCCCCCCCCCCCCCCCCCCCCCCATCTCTCTCCGCACCCGCCGCGCCTAACCTCGGTGATATCATGGCTGACCGCCGTGAAGCCGTCCGCCCACGGTTTCACCCGGGGTTTGATGGCGCTGGAGCGCAGCTGCTTCAGGCCGACCTCGGCCAGCGTGTCGAACCGCGACGACGCCGCCTCCAGGCTGGCCAGGCACGAGAACAGCTTGTCGCGCTCGTGCGCCGACGCGCCGCCCAGCTGCGCCGTCGCCTCCTGGCGCAGTGTGGCGCACAGCGAGGCCACGTACTCCTGGCTGGCGCGCGCGTTGTTGAGCGCCGTCTGCGGGGACGGCACGGCAGGGTCATATCGGCAGGAAGGGTGACAGGAGGAGAAAGCTGCCAACGGTGATATAGGCGTCCACAGGATATACGCATGGTCCTATAAAAACACAAGTGGGGCACCCCACGCACAGGCAGTAAAGCGCGTTATATTTTGTTATCAGCCGTTTCACGTCAACGCCTCGAAGGCAAGAGCCAGTGTCTCCTGGCCCATTCGTGTTGAGGTCACACCCGCAATGTCTCCCGGTGACGCTTGCATCTCGAAACCTGGTGAGAGTGAATGGCCTATCCGTTAGCTGATGTTGAGGGGGAGCGGCCTAACCCGCGACCTCGGCCCGCCCGCACCGCCACGCCAGCACCACCCACCAGGAACTGCGTCTTCTGGGCGTCGGTGTCAGCCGCGTGCAGCTTGCCCTGCTGTAGGCTGGTCTGCAGCGCGCTGTACGCCTGGCTCAGGTCCAGGTAGCCGGACGGGAAGCCCTGGCGCAGGTAGCGCTCGAGCACGGCCGAGAACTCCGTCTCCAGCAGGGTGGAGGCGATGTTGATCATGGCGCACGTGCCGTCCACGCTGCCGCCGGAGAGCGCGCGCCTGCCGCACGGCGGAGGTCGGGCGGGGGTCAGAGTCTGAGCTCAGTAGCGTGTTGGCTGGGTCAGTGTCAGAACATGACGGAAGCGGGGGGGGGGGGGACACCATCAGAACCAGGCAGGGTGGCGTGGGCTGGAGACATCAGCCGCGCCGAGCATACACCGCGCCGTCGGTCGTCGCGCATCGCGTCGCGATAAGCAGACATCCGATCAGTGATCAATGATCACTGATCACGAGCACTGATCAGTAGTCAGTGACCAGTGCCGTGGAGAATGCGCCGACAGGCGGAGGACATGTCGGTTGTCGGTCCACAGCGACAGCTGACGGGCGGATCGCGTCGCATGAACAACTGTGCGGAGCACCGGCTGACCAATGATAACGACAGCCGCAATAGCATCAGCCGACATCGGTTCAGGCGCGGAGCGGTGGACGGTGGCCGGTCCCCAAAGCCAAGCAGAACAGGAGACGAGAACAGCGCTTGACATTTGTGCTCAGCCTTTCGGAAACAAACGGACCAGACACCGAACTCATCAGGATAGGGCCATCATAACTCGTCAACCCACCTAATGCACTTCTTAATGATGAAGAACACGTCGTCGATCATGCTGGAGGTGAGGGAGCCCTCTTCGATCGTGTCCAGCTTCACTGCCTTGCTGATGCATTCCGTCAGGTAGTAGCTGCAACGGCATACGGACGACAGCTTCAGGTCATGCTTTCCGAGATCTCTAGGTGGGGTCCGCCGCAAGTTCAAAACGGGATAACGTAACTTAGGTAAAATCTTCGCCAGCTTCAGCCAACCACAGGGTGCATGAGTTCGCTTGTGGAGCCAAGTTGACGGCTGACACGCAGTCAAGATAAAACATTGGGGCCCTTTCCAGCCTTCTGGGGCTTCCCAAACTTGTTCACAAAAACCAAACTCGACAACATGGACGTTCTGTTTTCAAACCAACACAACGATCAGTTAAGCACGCATGTGGCATGTCGTAATTTTATTATGTGCTGCTATATCGCTGCCAGCCGGGGGCTTCACCAGTAGGCAATCAACGCCCGAATTCGTCTACTGATTGATCCTATATAAAAGTGTATGTTTTCCAAGCCCTGGCTTCGGTCGATGACGACCGATGTAACCATTTATCAGCGAGTATGCAGGATGGGGGGTGGGTTGCATCCGTGTTGAAATGCTGCGGCGTTGACCTGTGACAAAGTATCAATTCCATGGAGTGAATGGTGTTGTGATGTGGCTGCCTTATGCTGACATGGCATAGTTCGAGCTCATCCTCAATGCAACCTCTGGCTTCATGAATGAAACCCGTTGCCGATGTGTTTATGTGCTTGTAAATGTGAGTGCACAGCCTGGCATAGCAAGCGAGCATACGGTTAGCATGTTGGCGATTGTCTCCTTCAGCGATTCGGCTGACCTCCGGTCTGTCAACTAAAATAATGATCAGAAATGCGATAATTCTGTTGCATCTTGCTTTAAATGGTACCACTCACATCAGGGTGGGGCGGTGTGGGCGGGCGGCTCAGCAGCCCGTCCCATACCCTAGTCGTACAGCTGTACCCGATCCACACGAGTCACTGCGGGCGAGTAAAAGACGAGATCGCTCTGAGGCCGCAGACTTGACAGACTTGCCGTAAAGATGTAGTGCTGCCACCCGCGGCGTACACACCGCGAGAAAACCTAACGACTTAACGACGGAGCGGGGAGCCGGGACTGACCAGCCAGGTGAGCGGCAGAAAGCTTCGACCATTCGTCCCCTCGTCAACGGCTGGGTCTGAGACACCGTCTGTTCTCACCGCTCCTGAGAGATGTAGTGTCCGACCAGATCCTAGGACGCCGCGTATCCTCGTCCTCCAGAGATGTTTGCCCGACCAGCTCCTGGGACACCGTGTGTTCCCACCTCTCCAGTGAGATGTAGTGCCCGACCAGCTCTTGCGACACCGTGTGTTCTCACCCCTCCAGAGAGATGTGGTGTCCGACCAGCTCTTGCGACACCTGTGTGTTCTCACCTCTCCAGAGAGATGTAGTGTCCGACCAGCTCTTGCGACACCGTGTGTTCTCACCTCTCCAGAAAGATATAGTGTCCGACCAGACCTTGCGACACCGTATGTTCTCACCTCTCTAGAGAGATGTAGTGTCCGACCAGACCTTGCGACACCGTGTGTTCTCACCTCTCCAGAGAGCTGTAGTGTCCGACCAGACCTTGCGATACCGTGTGTTCTCACCTCTCCAGAGAGATGTAGTGTCCGACCAGCTCTTGCATGCATCGGCTCAGCTCGCTGCCCTTGATGATGCTCTCCAGCTTGGCCGCCTTCTCGGCGCGCTCGTTATCGAAGAAGCCCACCTCGATGTCGCTCTGCCCAGGGCAACACCGACCAGGTCAAATTCGAAGGCTTTTTCGCTAAAAGTGTCCGTTTGTGTCCGTTTCATCTCTGTGCGCAACAGGGAGGACGTGCAACATGCAGAAAAACGCATTTGCTCCAATGCCCACGTGCCGGCCACATACAGACAATCTAATCTACGAGACTGACAGTGGTCGCCGCACACTGTACAGCCACTGGTCGGCTGGCTCTGCCTTGGAGCCAGTCAGGCTCCAAGAATCATCTTGCGCTCAACCTATAAATGCACACTAGATCTTAATCTCCACTATACTTTTTATAGCTCTGACTGGCCTGTTCGCAAACATGGCAACCAAATTATGGCTAGAGAACATTGGCAACTACCGTCCTGGAAGGTGATGGCGTATGATTTTTGACATCAACTGACACCTCGCATGAATACGTAGCTATAACGTGTCAGTTGTCATTAGAATAAACAGTAAGCAAAAACAGAACAACGAAAAGTGATCACGGATAAGAACCTATAAACATAGCCAGTGCAAGATAACCATATCGCACAAAATGAGTATGGCAGCGCAAAAAAGCAAGTGAGTATAACACAGCTTCCGTTGAAGAACGAAACTGCCGAAAGGTCCATTCAAACAGCTTCGTGCATTGGTCAGTACGACCGCAAAAATGTCAAGTAACGACTCCCGCTGCCCAGCCTCCTCGCCTCCTCGTGACTCACCATGACTCGCCGCCGCACGAAGCGCACGTAGAGCTCAGCCCGCGCGTGCATGATGATGAGCTCCCCGAGCAGCGGGTCGAGCTCGCGCGGGTCCGGCGCCGAGGCGGGGGAAGAGGCGGCGGCGGTGGCAGCGGCCGCGCGAGACGCCCGGAGACTCTCATGGACCCGCGACACCTGCCGCCGCGGGCCAGCAGACTGTCACAGGCAGACACGTGGCCAAAACTCTCCCTCGTGGGCGGGGAGTCAAATTTACTCTGGCAGGTGTCGCAGGGTTTCCAAAAACCCTCCGAAACCTCTTGGATCAGGGAGCGGGTCGTATCAAAGGGGCCCATCCTACTGGACCATAGGATGGACCCCTTGGCTCCGTCCCAGGTCAGAGGTACGCGTCTGGGCGGGGGTGCCGTGGCGAGGGAGCGCGGAGAGCGGAGACGCGCGAACACTAACGGCGACGAGAGGTGGGCGGGTCGGGAACATGGCAAGCCAGTCGAACTATAGTTCCCGTCCAGGCCACCTCCGTTCCTTTCCACGACTTACAAGAGCACAAAGCCGAGACGGTCTACCCCTCGGTGCTTAGATAAACATGCGTACCTAAGCTTACACGCGCACGACACCCTGTACCTGCGTCTCTATAAGGAATAAGTCCAGCGAGCGACCTGAGACCCGCAATGAGTCCGTGCGCGGCCGCGTCACCGGGCGTGACGCCCGACGCAGTGTCAGCGTCCACGTACCCTGGCCGTCAGTTGCCGGTGCTTGCTGAAACTGGCCACAATACGACCCACTTCCTTGTCGCAGGTGGCCTGCAGCAACTCAACAGTGGCCATCAGCCAGCCGGGACCTGCGCAAGCGTCAGGTCAAGGTCAGGTCAGCCGAGACCTGTGCGCGGGTAAGGTCACAGTCAGGGCAAGACAGGTCGCCACGCGACAGGTTCTGTGAAGGCGGGGCTTTGAGTGTTCGACCCATGGCGTGGCTTCGCATCATTTTTAGTCACAGGGTTCCACAGACTGATGGCGTATATTTGACTGGATATTTCTACTCTGTAATGTGAAGCCAAACTGCTCGGCTATTAAACTTGTAAAGGAAAAACGTCTTTGTAGGTCATATAGCGTTTCAGCCCCACGGTGCGCGCAATTCTGTCTAATATAGCATTTCAGGTGCTGGAGCAGTACATAGGCTGATGTATGCTGGAAGCATGGTGAACACCATTGTCTGCATTGTTTTCATTGAAATCCAGCACGAGAGAAATCACTAGCCCAAATGGGATAGCTTTAGGCCAGTTCACAAGCGCCTAAGCCGATGTCGGCAGCGCAGCACAAACTTCTAAAAAATTGCGCGTCTCTAGCTCCTACAAACTCTGCACAAAGATACAAGTAAACATACACTGGATCACGGCAGTGGACGTCCCGCGCTCACCATAGAACGTTTCGATGATGGGCTGGTGGATCTCAACGAGACGGGCGATGCCCTCAAACAGCAGTGTGATGGTGTCGGCCCAGATGACGGCCGCTCGTGCGTCACTCGAGCTCGTCCGCTCCGCCTCCTTCAGGTTCTTGGCGGCGGACACCTCCAGCTGTCAACCAATCATGGTGGTGGTCAGAACTTAGTACGCGTATTAGTCGTGCATCTGTGACTTTTCGGCAGGATTTGCACCACGGTAGTCGCCAAGACTGCATCATAAACTCTGCGTTTTCAACCATCGACGCATACAAAACCTGAGACATTATATTCGTGTTACTTTGCACACATCCTGCTGAATGTTCATCTTGTGCATCACGACACTGAGATGGCTTCGGTCAGGCCTTTCCACGTATGCCATGTGATTAAGAAAGGTCAAACACAAAAACATCATACTTGGCTTCTCAGCCTCCTTACCTTACTGCAGAGATACTCAGCGAACTTCTTCACTCCCTCGTCGTGCCGGTTCAGCAGCGGGAAAATCTTGAAAAAGCGCTCGATCGACGCCAGGTCGTCGGCGCGCACCGCCTCGGCGAAGCGCGCCTCGACGGCCGCGTGCAGCTCCGCCTCGGCCCGGTGCAGCAGCGCGAACGCCGAGCTCAAGTTGTCACCGGCCCGGCCGGCCTCCGACAGCCGCACCACCGACTCGTCGATGGCCAGGAAGCGGTGCACGTGCGCGGCCGCCTGCTCGAAGTTCTCAGCCTGGAGCGCCGTCTGCACGCCCTCGGCGCACAGCTTCAGGTCCAGCAGGTCGTTGACGCGCTGCTGCGCGGATGCCACTCGAGTCTGCGGGCACGTGGCGCTCGCAGCTGAGCGGCGGCGCAGCGACCGTCGTCTGATGAAGTCATATCTTTGATTGATTCATGTGAGGATGGGCTTTTGCTGCTTGTTTTCTCCAAAGATGGGATGGATAAAAAGAGCAACATATTGAGGAAGTGAGGCCACGACCAAAAAGCTAGGTAAGCAGGACCACGTCAAGTCACAGTTGAAGGCTGCACCAGCTGAGGCCTAGACAAAAACATACCAGAGTCAGAAGAAACAAACACAGACAAGGGGGACCAGATCTTAGACCAACCTTAGCCCTGTCGAGCTGGCGCACTTTTGCTGACACATTGATGGCCAAGGTGGTGGTGAAGGAGATCATCTTGCTCAGCTGGTCAGCATCAGCATGTACAAACTGTAGGCTGGGTGCCATCTTCTGGAGGCCGGCCATTTTGGCACCCAGGTGGCAGCGCTGCTCAAGCAGCGACTCCATCTCTGATTCCAGGCGCTCCTACAGCAACAGATATAGTTCAGGCAGAGTAGGAGCAGCTCCATCTCCAACTTATGGCAGCAATGAATTGGAGATGCTTGGCAGAGCACATCATTAAGTCTCATGGGGCAAATCAGCAGGAAAAGAGCATTGCTATGTTGGAAATGGTAACTTGCTGCCATGATCCTGGTCTGCTAGAATCTGACCATAATATTCTGTAGAGCCAAGACCAATAACTGGGATACTGAGTGTCTCTGTAGTTAGACCACCCTAAGGCAATCAACATACAACTATATGCATTCTTTTTCTAACACAATGTTCTGGCTCATACTAACCTCATCAACAGATAGTTTTTTGTAGAGTGCCTCAATGTCATCTGTGAAGCACAGCTCTTTAATAGCTGGGTCTATATCAACACTGTTGGCCTGATCAGGTTTCATCTCCGAGTCTTTGTCAGCTTCAGGTGATGGGCTTGATTCTGGATTTGGTGTCTCCATGGCCAAAGGTGGGCAGGAGATGGAAGACACCTATCAGCAAAAAAAGAATAAAGAATAGACAAACAAGCCCTGCACACATTACTGCAAATCACAGTACAAACTGTGCATTCCTAGACCCTATGAGTGAATGCATGCTGCACAGATGCAAGAAAAAATTTAAGTGAGGTGTTTAAGTTATAATAAAGCTTAAGGTTACCTTAACCTACATACTTATTAGTTAAACTATTACATAATGTTAAGATTCACCATCATTAGTTTAATGCTGCTCTTCAGTTCAAGCCCTAACAGATACAATTAGTGATCTGGGTGAACAGCATGCATATTAGGTGTTTGCTTTTTGTGATACATGAGCAAAAGTTACTGGGGCATGTATTTGT
The DNA here is from genome assembly GCF_011947565.3 of Pollicipes pollicipes. Classification (NCBI taxonomy): domain Eukaryota; kingdom Metazoa; phylum Arthropoda; class Thecostraca; order Pollicipedomorpha; family Pollicipedidae; genus Pollicipes; species Pollicipes pollicipes. The sequence goes on from NW_023596818.1 coordinate 15,859,167, forward strand.
TATTACCGCCATTATATTACCACTGCCATTTTCCAGCATGTACTGGTCTCTCTATGCTCTGAACACGTTCTCCCAGACAAAATTTCTTTAGGTGTTCAAGACAAGACAGCTTTTCCTGAGGCCCTGCTTGAGCAGAAATACTCAACAGGCCAATACAACAACTTAGAGAAGTGATGAAAAGACGGGACACACGCCACAACTGAGAAAAGTTGCATTATTTTCATGCATCGCTCGCATTTCCGCAGGCATGCTCAAGGCCCGCAGGCCATAAGGAAGTACCTGAAATAACAAGATAAACAAAAGAGTTTGTGGAGATAAGGAAAATCGACTCGACGAACTATATGTCAAAAAGCGTACGCATAACCCTCACCCAACAACGGCCTCTTATAAGGCCTTGACAAGCGGCGCTCGTCGGAAATGTCACTGCTGCGCTTCTTTCGACTTTTTTCGCCACGTCTGCTTACAAACAATCTCCATTGGGTTTTTGATGCAATATTTGGTGAAAAGGTTGAAAAGCTTGAAAAATATTAAAATATACCCGACGACACAACAGAAGGTGAATTAACCCGCCGGTTTAAATACAAAACTAAATTCAACTGATTGTTTTAACTCGTGGAGTCTTCCTGTACCTGAATTGGCGCATATGAGCTAAAAGCTGTGAAATTCTCAATACCCGTGCGATTGTGCGTGGGCCCTCGTGATGAGATAGCCTATATAGGTAAAGCCTATGGGGTACATTTTATTGAAACCAACTGTCGGAAGGAACCCGATGGATATTTCCTGACTGAATTGTCACGTAGAGTAAACTGCATTCATACCATTCTCTGGCGCCTTTGTGGACACGAGCTTTTGTGCCATAGAAAGAAGCTATCCCTGTTCAGGGGAAAGTGACATTAAATGTGCTTGAGACAAGGTTGATGCATGCGGTATCTATTTAATCCATGCTGTGTAGGTGGGATCATGAGCATTTTGATAGGTAAACAACTGTACAGGGGTGTAGTTTTTCAAAGTTGGTTAGGTTGAGCAATGAAGTGATGAAACCTGCACCCCTAAATATGTCAGCAACTGGGTTTCTCCCTAAATTTGGGCCACTTCTATTCTTAAGTTAGGGAGGGATGTGGGGTCATTCAGCTGAAAAGAAAGCTACACTTATGTAGTTAAAGCCTGAAAGGAAATGAAATTGCAGCATTTCAGCTGAGAGTAATATACTTCATATGTAAGTTAGATGCCTGATTCATGTCAATAGTGATGGACTGATTACTGGTTTTGAGCACAGAAAGACTATTAAGACTATACTGATTGATTGATGATATGCAGAAGGACTATACTGATTACTGGTTTTGGCAGTGGTGCATATTGAGATGATGTGTATGTCATGGCATGATGCACTGCTATTTTTCTCAGCGATGTATTTGATCCCACAACCCACATCCACCAATTCACATCATCGTTCAGATTATTCTACATCTGTCTATGACATGGAAGGGCTGCAGTGTGGAAAACCATCTGATGATCATTTTCACTTAATTTAGCAGCTGCTGTGTAATTTGTGCCAGTGCCCATAGGGCCAAATATTTTCTGAAATGTTTGTTCCCAACATTGTCACCAGGAGGAAGCTCTTTTCTGCCAACCACTGGTAACATGCTTTTCTAGTGATGCAGGGGATCCAGCTTTTGCAAGATGTACTGGGCTATCATACATATACTTCTGTGTCTCCCTCCCTGAATGAAGCAGTGGTTTTTCAATGTAGTTATTCAGGCAATTCATGATAATTTGAGAGAGCCTGTACCAAATGTTTAACAACAAGGTGTTTGGCAGCTGTAGAGCTTCCCTTATTCCAGTGAAATCTTATCAGCTTGATTATTTTAAAAGCCAATAATTTTTTAGCTTATGCATTGCATGCATGTGGTAAGGTAAATGTGTTTTTTGTTTCAGAACCATTTTTATTAACTTGTCTTGAGAGCCATAGCAATCAAGCAACAATGTTGGCCTCAAAAGTATTCAGAGTACTTGTGACTGACTGCAGATCAGCAAAGCAACTTGTCAGACCTCAGGCCCTGGTAAGTATGTTAAGCTGCACATGACACACTGTGTACCTAAGGCAGTAATAAATATGTGTATTTGTATGGAAGTGTGATTTGTATTGCTTTTTATGTGCTGGGTGCTTTTGTGCTTAGTGTTTTGTATTGCCTTTTGCAATAAAAACAACACCTTGTACATTGTCCAGTATGTCCATTACATGGCCTTTTTCACCCCCACCACCTCTGCGCCTAGACACCCCTGATCTGGATCCCGGCCACTGTTTGACAGCTGGTCGGCCGTGTCCACTCCTCACGCCTGTACCACATGCTCCGGACGTCAGAGGCAGGCCCTGGCCGCGCGCCGCGTTGGCCGGCCCACCGCTGGAGGGGGGCGCCCCTCTGGCTGTCAGCCCACTGCCAGAGCACCGACACCGGCGACTACATACCCTCTCCGCCGCGGCCGCCTGGCTCTGACCAGCTGGCCGCCACCCCAGCCCCAGGGTGAGCGTGCCGCCCTGGCGGATGGGCCATCCCCTGCTGTGTGCTATGTCTTGGTCCATCGTGGCTGGGCCAGTTGATTGTGTGTCTGGCAGCCAGTTGATTGTGTATCTGGCGACGCCCACATGCATTGGTATTCCGCTGTTGATGCTTGTCTTATTGTTAGTTCTGCTCAGATTGTTTTTACTGTTACTTGACACAACCTGCCATTGGTTTGTTGGCAGTGAGATCGTCCACTATGGCTGCACTTCTGTGTCAAGATGTAATGTGGTGTTCATACACTTAAAATTGTTTGTGCATCAACCATTGAGCATCTCAGCCATTTGTATCCACTGTCAGTCTGCATTCACTGCGGCCCAGCCTCGCCGCCTGTGACCTGAGCGCTGCCCGGCAGCAGCGCGCCGGCCGACACGGTGGCGGACCTGGTGGAGCCGCTGCAGCAGCTGAACGCGCTCGGCGAGCCGGCGCTGGCCTCGCTCGGCCTGGGAGGCTGGACGCCGCCCGGCCTCTTCCAGCAGTTCTTCGAGATGCTGCATGTCAGCGCCGGCCTGCCGTGGTGGGGCGCCATCGCCGTCGGTGAGGTGCCCGGCGAGCCCAGCGACGGGGCAGGGCAGTTGGCTGTGTGAGAAGATGGGGTGAGGGGTGTTGGCGGTGCCATGGGGTGTGAGACAGCGCGGTGGGGTGTGCGAGGCAGTGGGGTGAGATGCATTGGCGGTAGTACGAGGTGTAAGACGGCGCGGTGGGGTGTGCGAGACGGTGGGGTGAAGGGTGCTGACAGTGGCATTAAGTGTGAGAGGGCGCGGTGGGGTGTGTGAGATAGTGAGGTGAGGTGCATCGACGGTGCCATGGGATGTGAGACAGCGCGATAGGGTGAGATGCGTTAGCGGTAACGTGGGGGTGTGAGACGGCGCGGTGGGATGTGTGACACGCTGCGGGGGGGGGGGGTACGTTGGCAGTGGTATGGGGTGTGTGAGACGGCGCGGTGGGGTGTGTGACACGTTGGGGGGGGGGGGGTTGGCAGTGGTATGGGGTCTGAGACGGCGCGGTTGGGTGTGTGGCACGGTGGGATGGGGTGCGTTGGCGGTGACGTACTGCGAGACGACGCAGTGCAGGGTGTGACACGGCGGGGTGCGGTGCGCTGATGCAGAGATCCTCGTAGGGTGGGTGGAGGAAGACGTGGTGATGACGGGGTTCACGGGTGCTGGCCGGCTCCGTACTGGCGATGAGCCGCTGGCGTGACTGAGAGCTCTGCCGCAGTGGCAGTGGTGGTCAGGGAACGCTTTTGGCGCCGAATCCGGGCGCACCGCAGCCACCTACGCCGGGCTTTCGTTGGATGGATATGTGCCCTATTGTGCCGCTTGCCCCCCCCCCCCCCCCTGACCCGATGACATCCGTCCTCAGGCACGGTGGTCATCCGCTTGTGCGTGTTCCCGCTGGTGGTGCGCTCTCAGAAGAACGCCGTCACCATGAACAACAACCTGCCGCGCATGCAGGCGCTGCAGGTGCGCATGACCGAGGCACGTCAGATGGGCAACGAGATCGAAGGTGAGAGCCGCCGCGGCCAGCCGGGGGGAGGGGGCAGCAGGCTCGGATCCCACGTCAGCAATCGGCGCAGAATCCCTGATCGCCGTCAGTGTTGCTTGGGTTGTGTTGTTGGGCGGTGGTGCGAATCAAGAGGTGGTTGACTGATTTTTCAATGTGCTTTCCTTAGGGCTTTGTGGACATGAGATCGTAGCCAGCTGCAAAATTTGAAACAGTCTAACTAAACAGTTAGTTTAGTCCTGTTTCACCGTATGCCAGATGTGCTTTTATCTAATTCAGATCTGATCACCGCTGATAATGTTGCTCGTCTCCTTCATTAGCGTCGCGCTGGACCAATGAACTGATAAAGTTCATGAAGGAGAAGGACATCAACCCGCTGAAGAGCCTGTTGGTGCCCATGGCGCAGGTGGGTCATCATTCGTCATTCGTGCCGTGCAGTTCGGTCCACTCCATTGTACCAGTATATACTTGCGGCTCGAGCATCGTCATCTACCCACGCATTGTCTTTTCATTTATGTTGGATGAATGAATGATCGCTACTCCTGGACATATCTCTGTTGGACCAACTCCGTCGTGACTGGCGCTCTGAGGGAAGAGGCCATCCGTCATTTCGACACGTCGTCTTCTCACCAACATCGCCAACCTCGCCCTCGCTCGCAGATTCCCATCTTCGTGTCAGTGTTCTTCGGCTTGCGCAAGATGGCGAACCTGCCGCTGATGTCGATGAAGGACGGCGGCATGCTGTGGTTCACGGACCTGACCGTGCCGGACCCGTACTACCTGCTGCCGGCCGTGACCGCGCTCACCCTCCTGGCCACGATAGAGGTCGGCGGCTGTGACCTCGCCCGGCCGCCCCGCGTTAAGCACGGCTCTCCGGGCGTGGAACGCGCGGAGAATTTCAATGCGTTTTTGCGACGTGTACGGTTGTATGAAACAACAATTATTTGTCTTGTTCCCTTGTCGTCAATCTTGTATAGCGTGCGCGCCACGGGAGGAGCGATCTCGCCCGTTGTCCGCCGGGTGGTTGTGACTCGGAGCCGTCGTCGTCGGCGCGTGCTGGGCAGCGGCCGTAACGCGCCCTCTGGCCGCAGATCGGCGCGGACGGCGCCAGGCTGCCGACCTCACCGAACGCCCACCTTGTCAAGTACTTCCTGCGCGCCATGCCGTTCGTCGTCTTCCCGCTGACGATCAACTTCCCGGCAGTGAGTGGACGGGGAGGGGGATGGTGGGTGGTGGCCCGCCCTCTCCCCGGCGGTGAGTGGACGGGGAGGGGGGATGGTGGGTGGTGGCCCGCCCCCTTCCCGGCGGTGAGTGGACGGGGAGGGGGGATGGTGGGTGGTGGCCCGCCCTCTTCCTGGCGGTGAGTGGACGGGGAGGGGGATGGTGGGTGGTGGCCCGCCCTCTTCCCGGTGGTGTGTGGACGGAGAGGGGAATGGTGGGTGGTGGCCCGCCCCCTTCCCGGCGGTCAGCAGACGGGGAGGGGGGGGGGGGAAATGGTGGGTGGTGGCCCGCCCCCTTCCCGGTGGTGAGTGGACGGAGAGGGGAATGGTGGGTGGTGGCCCGCCCCCTTCCCGGCGGTCAGCAGACGGGGAGGGGGGGGGGGGGAGAAATGGTGGGTGGTGGCCCGCCCCCTTCCCGGTGGTGAGTGGACGGAGAGGGGAATGGTGGGTGGTGGCCCGCCCCCTTCCCGGCGGTCAGCAGACGGGGAGGGGGGGGGGAATGGTGGGCGGTGGCCCGCCCCCTTCCCGGCGGTGAGTGGACGGAGAGGGGGATGGTGGGTGGTGGCCCGCCCTCTTCCCGGTGGTGAGCAGACGGGGAGGGGGATAGCACGAAGTGGCCGACGGTGAGCAGACGGGGAGGGAGAGAGGAGGGGGATGACGGGTGATGGTCCGCCCTCAAATGGTGAAACTTGCGAAATAGTTGTCTCACTGAGTTCACGGCACGAATGGGACTGGACCGATAAAGAAATGAATTGTGAGGTGTAAAGGTCTATATCGTAATTATTGAGGAGCTATATGGCCCTCTGTACCAAAATAGTCGTGCATTGTAAGGGTGTTACAGGGTAGTAATATATATATATATATATATATATATATATATATATATATTCATAAGGGCATTGTGGGATTATTGTAAGTATTATACGAGTTGTGTGAAAACGGATGTTTTTGGCCAAGTTACGGTGCATGATGACCCGGTGGTGTCAGGCTTCTACGGTCAGCGATGTGTGGCCAGGCCGGGAATTGGGGGACAATCCAAGCCAGCAGTTGCATGACAAAGAGAAGAAAACCTGACGGTTGACTGTCTGTTGAGCTTGCTTTGTCGAAGTTAGTGTGTATTTAGCTTCAAGAGTGCTTAATTTGAATTCATTGATCGACTGTTACAAAATGCTTCTGCCTTTGGAATTGAAGGGTTTGATTTGAGCCAGTTGTGCAACTGGTACACAATGTTTCATTGTTGTTTGTACAGGCTATCCTCTGCTAATGGGTGAGCTCCAATTTCATGACGTTACACAATGTTTCATCGTTGTTTGTACAGGCTATCCTGTGCTATTGGGTGTGCTCCAATTTCGTGGCGTTGGGACAAGTGATCTTCCTGAAGATTCCCGTTGTGCGGACGTACTTCAACATCCCAGCCAAGATCGTGCACGACCAGAGCAAGCTGCCGATACAGAAGAAGCCCTTTGTGCAGGGCGTGAAAGAAAGTAAGTCATTGGCAGGACAGGGGACGCCGCGGCCCGTACGATTAATCCCCTATATAGGGCGGCAGAACAGCAGTATGGTTGTGACGGCCGGTGCACGTCCGCACGCTCGTTTATCAGCCATTCGGTCGTGCGCGGCATGACATTCGGCGTCCTGGCTCGTCGCAGCCTGTCCCAGCCAGCGTCTTCTTCCCGCGGCTAACGCGCTCTGCCGCGCCGCAGGCTGGAGCAACATGAAGATCAGCAAGAGCCTGGAGGATCGGCAACGTTACGACGAGATGCGGTTCAAGAAGGCCGGCCTCGGCGCCGTCACAAAGACTTACAAGTACGACCCGACGCGGCAGACGGCCGACGGCCGGCCGCCCGGCAAGGGGCGGCCCCCGTCCGCCTAGTCCCCCGTTCTGTCTAGTCGCCGCGCGTTCTAGTCGCGGCCAGCGGCCCCATTGTGACGTCACGCGCAGGGGGACGACGCCCGGCCGGCGGCGAACGCTTCCGCGCGCGAGGCCGGCCGGCGCGCCGGTCGGTCTCGCCTCTCACGCCGCGCTCAGCCGATGTGGCGAATACAAGCCTCAGCTGGCGGGACGATTGACTGCTCTTTGTGCCGACCGACGCAGTTGACGCCGACGCCGCTGACGACGGCAGCGGCCTCCAGGGACACGCCGCCGATTCGTGGTCATGTATTTCATCGGTTCATAGTTGAATTATTATTTACAAACAGTCACACGTACGCCGACGTAAGCGTCGGCAGGCGGCCAGGCACCGGCGACTCGTCCTGAACGTTTCGGCCTCGCCTGCCTCCGGGCCACCGCACGGAACACGCGGGCGTGAACACCACGCCCCAACACCACACCCCGGTCCGGCGGGTCGCGCACCGCCCAACAAGGGTAAAATAGAGGTGGATCACAGTACAACTGACTAACGGTATCGGCATAATCTAGACCCCGTATTTGTAGAAACGAGCTAGCCGCGCGCGTACGTGGTGGTGACGCGCGCGTTCGCGGCGGCGGGGCGCGGAATGTGGGCCGACGGGTGGCGCGCCGACCGCCGCCAGGCGGCGCGGCGGCCGGCGCGTCACTCCTGGCCGAATCCCTCCGTCTCCTCGATGGCAAAGGTGAGCTTCTCCACGAACTGCTCGTAGGTCTTGTAGGGCGGCAGGTCGAGCCGGTTGAAGCAGGTGTGCGAGCGCGGCAGCCACGTCTCCTTGCCAACCTTCTCGATGCAGAAGCGCTGAGGCCCGTTGCTGCCTGCGGGCAGCGGCGGCGCGGGGGCGGGGGCAGGTCATAAAGGGACGCAGCACGGCGGTGCGTGACGAGATGTCAACACTCCCGTCACCAGCACGCGCTGCATCGTCCGAGTACTGCGCGTCAAGACGGAAAGATCCCCATCACAGCGGCAAAACACGCGGCGTGGTCATAGGGATGTCGACCGGGCGCAGTTTTCTCGTGGGGCTCGACGTCCTCCAGAGTCCTTTGCACGAAGACAAGCTGATTCTGTTGTCTCTTCAGAACCACTGGCGTCATTTCAGATCGAGAGTGCCCGGAACCAGCGAAGAGAACGAGACAAACTAGTCAGTACACTAGAAAAGCAAACAGATTGACCCCCGCACCGTCACTTCCGGATGCATCTGAAGCGCCCAGGCTCCCTGCCGCCATATCCGTGCCCCGGGGCGCCGGACTAAGCCTGCCCATCCGATCCGCGCCCCGCTCACCCATGAGCTCGGCGAAGCCTCCGACGGGCACGCGGCAGGTGCCGGTGACAAACTGCAGCAGGCGGGCGCGCCGCTCGTTGTCGCTCTCCTTGACGAACTGCCAGAACCACTGCACCTGCTTGCTGTTGCGCGTGTAGTGCCGGTAGATGGTGTTGCGCTGCCAGTCCTGGTGGCGGCACCACGGCGGCGCCGGTCAGCGACGGCGTGCACACTCGCTGTGCGTGTCATTGGGGCTTTACGACGCACTCGGCTGCTGAGGCTATATGGCGTCGCCTGCCTCTCACATTGGCAAGAAAGGGGCGGACACCGCGGGGAATCGAACCCCGTAACTCTGGTCTCACACATGTGCAGTGGTTAACGCAGACGCGTTGACCTTTACTCTACCGGCATCCCTGCTCGTTACAGTGTAGGTGGCTGTACATAGAATGTATTTCCAACATATATATATATATATATATATATATTATATATATATATATATATATACGGGCCGGGTTCGGCTACACGTATTGGCATGGATAAAGTCGATTGGGATTTTCTTCTCTGCTTGTCAGGTAATGCATTCGTGCTTCTTCCACATGGTAGGATGTATGGGCGATGTCACCGCTGGGTACGGTGGGGTCCATCCAGACCTAGTAACTTTTGGGCACTCTGCTTTTGACGATTTAGGTCATACACACTGACAACAAAATGGAAGTGGGCCGCGGCAACATTTCAGGAGTGGTTACGCTCCTGCCTGGACGGAGGCAAGGCATGAACCAGAACAGCCGACGAGCGTCACAGGCCAGAGCGCAACCCCGATCCGTCTCATCCCAATCATCACACGATCCCCGCCTTATCTCTCGCCGCATGCATTGACCTCTGCGCCATAACCTCTCGCGTCAGTTATCGCCATACGATCCGGCGAAAAAAAAATTGCGTCCCGCGTGAGACTCGAACCGGGCTCTCCGAGCTCGCCGTCCTCACCTGGACGTCGATCTCCTGCATGCCGCAGAGCATGAGCTCCAGCTCACGCTCGTCGAAGTACTGCAGCCACTCGAGCGGCACCACCTCGTTGAAGCCGTCCAAGAACGAGCGCGTCTGCTCCTCAATCCCTCGCGTCATGCGCCACGAGGTCACCAGTCTGTCGGGCGGGAGGGCCTGGGTGAGAGGGCGTAAGGTACCCGGAGGGGCCGGAGGTCAGGGAAGGGTTCAGGGTACGCACCACGCGCGATGTGCGCTATCCTGGTAATGTCACGACCTGACCCGACCTGACCCCACACGGGTAGCAATGTCCGGATGCCAGTACATAGGTGTTTGTAAGCGTTTTTGTCAACCAACAGAAGCACACACAACACAATTGCTAGGCGGCCGTATCCCCGTCAACACATCTCATCCGAACAAATATGAGACTAATGACTGTTGACCAGCACCCGGCGGGGCCGGAGGTTAGGGAGGAGTTCAGGGTACGCACCACGTGCGATGTGCGCTATCCTGGTAGTGTCACGACCTGACCCGATCTGACCCCGCACAGGTATCAGTGTTCGGATGCCAGCACATACGCGTCCGCGAGCATTTTTGACGACCGACAGAAGCACACACAAAACCATTGCTAGACAGTCGTATCCCGTCAACACATCTCACTTGAACAAATCTAAGACAAGTGATTGTCGATTAGAAAAACCAAGCAGTCGTCGTAAGTGGCCCAGCGTACTTGGCACGGCGTGGCGGCAGCCACAGCCGCCACCTTTGACACGATACCCACTTGATGTACTCCTCCTTGTTCTCCTCGGTGACCAGGATGTCGTCGCCGCCCTCCTTCAGCTCGTGGTGCATGATCTTGCCTAACTTCTCCCAGTCCACAGAGAAGTACATCTCCATACCTGGCGGCGGCCGGGCAAGGGTTACGGCCCAGGCTGGAGCCAACCGACAACGCAACAGACAAATCAGCCAGTACTGCCCGTCGCAGCCTTTTTCGGGGTAACGCGACGCTGGTGGTCACGTCCCTTTCATGGAGGGCCCGTGGCCGCATTGAGCATATAAGCGCCCAGGAGCCAAGGTGCAACCTGGATTCGAACCCAAGCTCCCCACGTGGCAGTCCACGGCGCTAGCCAGTGCGCCGTTACGTCCCAGACACAAATACTCCACACTTTACCAGCAGCCGACGGTGGCTGATATAAATAAGTCAAGGACGTGCTGCCCGTGTTGCCAAGCATGGAGCAAGTGAGACACTGACCTTTCACTAATCGCATAACTAGTCACGGTATGCGAGAACTTTCGAGGCATTCGGTGCTTATTCTCCACATTCTGAGTTACCAAGAAGTCCGCCAGTTGGCAACTAAGAACCTAACTTCGTAGCCGGATACCATAGCTGACAGTAAATACCGCAGCCGGGAGCTGATGCCACACATCAGCTGGTGGTCAAGCCCTTCGGCATGTGACCCGTCGCTACACCCAGCACCGCGCAACCGACGTTAATGCGACGAAGCAGCACTTACCACCACCAGGGCACAACGCGGACGCGCTTCCACAATGTTTCTCTCGCTGCACCAGATTTTCCCCGCTATCGGACGCACACCTGGCCCAGTTTGGCAGCTGTGTTACTATTGCCCCGAAAGTGCACGACTTGCCCGGTCGGTCGCTCGGGCGGCGAGCGCTCCACTTGACCGGCCGGTCGCTCGGGCGGCGAGCGCTCCACTTGACCGGCCGGTCGCTCGGGCGGCGAGCGCTCCACCTGACCGGCCGGTCGCTCGGGCGGCGAGCGCTCCACCTGACCGGCCGGTCGCTCGGGCGGCGAGCGCTCCACTTGACCGGCCGGTCGCTCGGACGGCGAGCGCTCCACCTGACCGGCCGGTCGCTCGGGTGGCGAGCGCTCCACTCACCGCACTCCTCAATGTTGTTGTCGCGCACCCACACGAGAGAGCCGTAGTACTCGGGGTCCACCGACTCAATGTCTTTGGTCGTCAGCTTCTTGTTCAGCATGCGCTTGTAGAAGGGCATGGTGAAGCCGCGGTAGATGAACTTGCCGTGGTACAGCGCCTGCAGCACGTCAACAGCGGTTAGGTCATCCACCCGGATACTCACACGCCACAGCTAATCGGCGTCCAGCCGCGGCCAGCACGCGGGGAGCTCAACTGGAAATGACTGCTTCTGCTTATGAGTGTGGTTCAGATCTGCACGCTGAGAACACACATCTGCATGTCACATGAGGAGCGAAAAATGAATTTGTGAAGCACTCCTCGACGACATGTTCCATCCCAGTGCACCGGCCAAGCGCGTGTACCAGCGACGGTAACACCCAGACACCGGCACCGTCTGGGGACAGCTCGAGGCGCGTTCTCAGCCGACCTCCGCCACCCGCGGCCTGTGGACCGACAGCCGTCATGCCGTCACCCGACCGCAGCCGGTGCCGTCCGCGCCTCACCATGGCGATGAAGCGGCCGATAAACTTGAAGTACATCAGGTGGTCGGGGTTGATCTCCGACGCCGGGTTGATCTCCAGACTGTAGTTATTCTTGTTGGCGTACTCAAACATGCCGTACATCGGGTTCAGAAGCTCGTGAGACAGCATGAAAAACCATTCCCTGCCGAGGGTCGCGGCGTCAGCGCCACCCGTGGTGTCGGTCCTGTACCACGTGACATGACCGGCGTGTGCCCAGCGCGCTGCTGCAGCCAGTGCATGTCCATTCTAACGCGCACGCGCGCCAAACGCCGGCCTTCTCCCCGTACAGAACGGCTCCTCGTCACGACAGTGCCGACATGATGGAGTCCCGAACAATCAAACTCGCATGACTATCAGCCCCCACTGTCCCTTTAGCAAGTGCAAATGCGATAACACAGGAGCATCTGCACCGCCGCGCCCACTCAAGGGGCTGGCCCCCACAGAAGCCTTCATAATTTAGTTCTTCCTCAAATGAGCAAGTCCCTCTGGTGTCAACCCCAGGCTTTTCAACGCCAACACATCCCAAACAGCTGAAACGTTATCACTTTTGTCCGTCGCCTTTGGCCGCCACGTTATAAACTAAAACACTGTCACTTACATAGGGCCACTACGGCGTGCTCGCCTACCACAACATTCATGTTAAGGCCAAAACTACTTAGTGAAAAAGCGACTTCAAGAGAAAACTCCTGGCGAAAAGGGAGATGCCAGTTGATGAGGATAGTATGCTGAAACTTTCTATGCACTCGACCCAGAATCCCGCAGCTTTACTCATCTAAGATAACTCGGTAGGTCCTTAGGTGTCATCAACCGACCACACTGCCGTATTTACACACCACCAATAAAGCACAAAATACTAGCTAAACAGCACCAGCCCGCGCTGACCGCCACCGCCATCGCAGCTGCCCCTGCACAGTGCGTGACAGCGGGAGCGAGTGCCGGGCGCCCGGTAAGTCCCCGAACTCACCGCGCCACACCGCCGTAGTCGAGTCCCTCCTCGCCGCGGAAGATGATGTAGAGCTTGCGGCGCAGCTCGTAGGCCGGCAGCCGCATGATCTGGTGGAAGCTCTCGTCGAACAGGGTCTGGCGCGACACCGACACCTTGATGTGGCTGGGCAGCGCGTTCGACGAGCAGAGGTAGCGAAACTGGCCGAGCTTCCAGCGGAACGAGCGCTCGTACGCGATCGGTACGCCGTAGGCGCCGACCGGCCTGCAGTGGGGGGGGGGGGGGGGGGTCAGAGTCGGCGTCTGCTGGAGACAGGTCAGCATGCGAGAATGGGGCGGCCGGAGGGGCCACGCCGGGGACGCCACTGGAGGCGAGAACGTCGGCGTGTGGGCACGTGGCGGCCAGCATTCGGGTATGGCAAAGCCGGTTCAGTCATAGACCTCAGCTGCCACAACTGACAGATATGGCAAGTGTCTACTCGACGGTATCATGTGGTCAATGTCGTACAAAACATCCAACGGTGTCTCACTGAGCTTTCGCACAACCCTCGCTGTCTTGTGAGAGACTCGTGAACGGCTAGTAATGCTGATGCAGAACCATCCAGCAGAGCTCACAACGTCGTTCACAAAGATCCGTTTCCGGGTTACTTTCGTGGGTGGAGAGTCGACTTAGCCTACACCGCGGCCCGCCAGCAGCTGCGGCCAACGCTCACCCCTTGGCGGCACCGGGCCGCGGGTCGTCGAACGTCGTTGTGCGCGTGTTGTGGTCGACGAAGTAGCGCATGTTGTCCTTGGTGTAGCGCATCTCCCAGCCCGGCAGCAGCGGCTCCTCCTGGATCACCTTGCTGCAGGTGGCGGGCGGGCGGCGCAGGTCAGCGGCGGCGAGTCATCTCTTAGCATGTTACGATTAGAGCGATTTCATTCGACATAGGGAAGACCTGAAGTTTCTGGTTTCTCGGCATAGGGTTCAGAGTTGGTATGCTGAGTTATCAGTCTTCAACATGCCATGAAGTACTGGAGGTATCGCAGAAGGTACGGTACCGCTGGTATACTGGTGTCTCCCCATCTCCGGCGCCCATCACACCCCACTGAGGTCTAAACCACGCATCTCCAGCCATGCAGCGGCGCTCCTCCCCACCGGCCCTCCCACAGTCAGCCTGCGCGGCGCACGCACCCCTGTGTGCGCGGATCCTCCCACTGCGTGGTGCGGTTCTTGTGGTTGACGTAGTACACGCGGCCGTTGGGCTCGATGCGCTTCTCCCAGCCGTCGGGCAGTGAGCCGAGCGGATCCTCGTCGGCGGGCGGCGCGCCGTTGGTGGCCGCTCCGCCCGCCATCGGGTACAGGAAGCGCATGTTGCTCTGCTTCATCACCTGCGACCGCTCGCCCTGCCACTCCTGGTAGTTGCTGTGGACGGCGGGAGGCGGTGAGAGGGCGCGAGGCGCGCGCTGGTCACTGTGGAGGGTGGAGGGTGGAGGGGTAGGGGGGGGTAGGTAAGGTAGTTTGCGCTTGGTAAGGTCTGACAGACGGATCACGCATTCATTGTGGTGAAAACAATTGGCAAGCGTTGCTCCCTGCTCATTCAATCCACTACCGTAGAGGTTGTCACACCCACCGGCCTGTGATGATGATGATGTTGATAACGCTTGCTGACAAAGTCCGGCAAGCGTTACTGCCTCCTCATTCAACCCACTTTCACAGAATGTCATGACCACCGGCCTGTACACAAGCCCGTTACTCCCCCCCCCCCCCCCCCCCCCGATCCAAACGGCCCCGATGCCGCCACTCGTCCCGTCCCCGGCCATGCCAGCCCCGGCGCCCACTGACCGCAGGCTCTCGACAGTGGGCCGCTGCCAGGTGGTGGTGCGCGTGTTGTGGTCGACGTAGTAGACGCGCCCGCGCGGGTCGCGCCTCATCTCCCAGCCGGGCGGCAGCGGCTTGGGGCGCTCCCACGTGGTGCTGCGGGTCGTGTGGTCCACGTAGTAGCGTCGGCCCAGCGAGTCGATCCGCACCTCCCATCTGCGGGCCGCCAAAGCGGGAAGGGGGAGGGTCAGTCGGGACATCGTGGTGCGCGTGTGCCACACACGTGGAGACGGCGCACGTATTGCACGCTGGCGCGACGGACGTGGCGTACGAGCCACGTGCACAAAATCACGTCGTTGCCGAGTGACCGTGCAGTGCGAGGACGGTCTTACGTCATGGGCAGCAATTTACCTTACGGCAATGTCAACGCACACGTTTATCGGCTTATCGCGCACCAGCTGTCCGAACCGCAACGTGTAAATCGGGGCACAACATAAGAATGCGCCCCCGACACTGCGTGCCGATACCGTGGGACGTGCCGGTGCGATAAGCCAGTGACGGTACTGCCTCCGATAGGGCCGTGTGACCGAGACCGGCGGCGCCCGACGTACCCGGGCGGCAGCGGGTCCTCCTCCTGCGCCGGCGGCCGACCGTTGGCTGGCCGGCCGCTCGCCTTCGCCGCTCGTCCTGACGTCGAGGACGAGCCGGACGAGGACGAGGCGGTGGCCGGGGCGGCCGGAGCGGCGGCGGGAGCGGTGGCGGCAGCGGCTGCGGCTGGAGCGGTGGCGGCGACGGCGGCCGGGACGGGGGCGGAGGCGCCGCTGGCCGCCGGCAGCGCCGTAGCCTGCCCGCCGCCGCCGCTGCCGGAGGAGGCCGTCGACGGCGGCGTACTTGTTCCTGCGGCAGACAACACAGCCGGGTCAAAACCAACGCCGGAGTGGGAATGGGCGGGCCGGGAAGAGCCGCGTGACTGGCCGCTGTCCGCCGGTCGGCTGTCGCAGGAGCTGAGGGCCCGGCAAACAGGCCAAGGAGACAAAACAACAGGGTGACCGCTGGGCGCTCCGTAGTCAATTTCAGAGCCCGGGGGCTGCAGCCACCAGGGTGACCGCTAGGCGCCCCGTAGTCAATTTCAGAGCCCGGGGGCTGCAGCCACCACAACCAGCAAGTGCCACTTCTCCGCCAGTATAACTCAACGGGCTAACATGACACCGCGCTCAGAACACTGTGCATGAACATACATTCACAGCGAGCTTTAAATGACCCACAAGCCGCTGGACTTTCGACAGCGAACCGAGCAGTCCGTCCGTAGGGTGACGGACAGCTGCCGACCACGGACGCGCGATGCCACCAAGGCCGCCAGGCCACCCAGGGTCCCGTGCGATGCGCCGGTGCGCCAGGAGAGCCGGCCGCCGCCGTCACCGCGTTGCCGCGCGCAAACAGGCCGCGCGCGCGCGCGCGCGGGCCTGTTTGCGTGCGGCGCCCGACGGGCCGTGACGGGGCGTCACTATCGACCGGGCGTGATCGGCCACGCTGGGCCGGACCGCCGTCGGCTGGCCGACGGGCGGGCGGACGCTCAGCTGGCCAGCCGCGGCCAGGTGGCCGGACGGGGACACACACTCCTCGCTCATCCGGCGAGGAGGACCGGGCGTCGATGGATGTCCGCGCACGGACGGCAGTGCCACGCCAGGGGACAGTTGGGTGCTCTTGGACATGCTGTGATGTAGACAAATTTACCATCCATAATCAGATCAACGTGAGACGTTCCATACGTGCAATTTCCCTGTGGTAGAATGGGAAGCGGGGTGTAGGTCTGCCGTCCCCCGATCGGGCCGATTTTCCCCGGCCAGTGACGTACGCCACGCCCTAAAACGGCCAGCCTGTTCACCTCGATCGGTATCCGTCACCGAACCTCCTCGGATATCAGCTCAACGACACGGGCTATCGGTCGATCGCCGACGTCACAGGTGATGACTTAGCAGGACAGCACGCTGACGTCACAGGCCGGCGGTCTTCGACCGACTATGTCGGGGCTAATGACATCCGCGACCGTCCCCGACAACCGATCGGCAACCCAGCCGTTTGCAGTTTGGTCCGGTAAGTGGCAATCCCGGGGCATCCCAGAAAGCATGCCGCAACCCAGCTGCGGCACCAGCTACACCCGGCGGCACTGATAGCCGGCGCCGCACGCGCTGGCACAGGCGGGAGCCAGACGGCTTGGCGGCCATCCGATGCCAGGACGGCTGACCAAAGTAAGCCTGGTGGCACCGGGCCAACCGCAACATCGCCGGCTTCACCGAGCCAGGGTCGGAACCAAGGTCACGGGCGTCGGCCGGTGCATTGCGAGCACCGCACTGGCTGCCCAGGCGCGGTCGGCCGGGCGGCCACGCGATAAGAGGCGCACTGGGGGAAGTACTAGCGAACCGACTCTCCGCCGCTGACACACGAAAAGGCAGCAGAAGCATGTCCGACCTTCGAGCCGAAAGCCACGCTACTCGGGCAGAAGACGCGGCTTCAATTCCTCGATGAGCGTGATTCACCACGCCGGCCGTGCCCGCGTCAGCCGAGCACGGCTAGGCAAATGCTCACAGGCCGCCATCGAACACGGCCTTGGCTGCGTCACTGGACGACGTACCGAGCTCGCCGGGCCAGCCCTGCCCCCGCGCGATGGCAGGCGCCGCGAGCCGGGCGGAGGCACGCAGCGGCGGCCAGGGATGGCCCCAGAGCCCCAGGGACGGCGGAGACCGTCAGGGACCGACCGGTACGAGGGACGTCCGGGCCCCGTCCCCGCGCGCAGGGAGGAAGGGCAAAGCTACGGACCGACACCTGGTGCTGACAAGGTAGGCGTCCAAAGAGCGAGCGTTTGACCGGAAACCATCTCCACGGAGCCAGACCCCCAGCCTGGTGCGTGCACAAATGCGTGCACGGCGTGTGCAAGCACGGCGTGGTGTTCAGGCCTTTCAAGAGACACAAACGCCCTCCGCGGGCCGGTCGGTGCTGGCACGCGGTGCGTGGAACGGTCAGGCGGCGGTGGGCGGGGCGTGAGGCGGCACAAAACAAGGGCGCATGCGCGGCTGTTACCTATGGGAGGCAGCACAAGCCAGGCGGGCGGCGGCGCTCCGTCGGCGGCGGCGGCGCGCGCCGGACCCGCCAGCGCCGTGATCGGCGGCAGCACCACCTCCTCTGTCGACACAGCGGCCGCGCTCAGCGGTCCTGCCCGGCCTGGCCCGGTCTAGCTCGGCTTGGGCCTCTTCGACGTCAGAAGAGGCCCGGCTCCCTCCTCGGTGTCGGAGGAGGCCCGACCCAGACCGGACGGGCTCGGCTCGGGCCTCCTCCTCGGCGTCAGAGGATATCCGCCCGCCAAGGGACGGCGCACGTATTGTGTTGGGTGACTTCGGTGAATTAGCATGCCAGAGCTCTGCGACTGGAGAGCGGTGGGGGGGGGGGGGGGGGGGGGTCCGCGGGGATACACGTCATGGGCTGAGCCCGTTTCGTAAACCGAGACCGAACTCCCGAAGGCATTTCTACTCGACGACGAGACCATGTCCGGATGGCAGATCTCAGAGCTCCGGTAACTTGTATCGCGCTAAGCTCCACTGCCGCACGTATGTCCGCTGCTGCTGTGAGGCCATGTCCGGGATAATTAAGGACCAGTTGTGAAAATCCAATACGCATCTATTGGCATTCAATGACACCGTTTTGGCACTACAATCAAAAGTAATTATGTCACGCGAAGTGCAGACAATCGCCTGGCCAGGTGTTCGGCCGCCGGAGGAATTTCCGCCTAATTAGCCAGCTGATATCACCGGCTTGTTTGCTGGCTTCTATCCGCTGATTCCGCTCACAATTCCGGAAAAAGAAATGTTTCGCATTTGAAGATGTTGCAGCAAGCATCACATATGATGAAATATGCTCACATAAAACTGTTGAAATATTATTTAGCTAAAAAGACCGCTCTAGACAACATAACTTCTTCATTTAGCAACTATGCTCCTTAATACGTCATTGCCTGACTGCGTCATGGAAAGTTTGTATGACGTTGAGGTGCTGCCAAACTAGCCTTGCGAAATTGCTACCTTTGCACTCACTTGCAATGCTTAAAATTCGCCGAGAGATGGCAGCGCGATGCTGGAAGTGCTCGGTAAGCCAACTATTGTGATGTGCTCGTGTTTTTGGTCTTTTTTCGTGATGTTCTCGCGGTTGTTATAGGGTCTTGTTCTCGCGTACTGGTCCATGAGTTTGTCCTTCGATTACATGTTGCATTACAGTAATGATAAACAATTATATCCAAGTTCTTATATTACCTAGTATACAACGTGATTCATTAAAGAAAGCTAGCTCTACACTGATCGAGAGCCGATTGACATCCGATATACCCGGGAATCATGCTCGCGAACGCCAGCATTCCAGCGGCTCGGCGATAATATTCTTCCTGGCCTTGAACGCCGCATGGTCACTGGCATAGCGGGCTTTGGATGGTGTTGCTATGACGACATGCATGTCTGTATGGCCTTGAAATAGTCTGCACGGAAAAGTCTGTACATCTTCGCGGGAGTGTAACTGATAAACTAAAGGAGTTTTGAATCTTAGAAGGGCAGACCTGTGCACCGCACCGAGCGATCTTCAAAATGTCTACTCCATTTCAAAACCCCATAAAAACGTGGAACACTCCCTCCCAGTGGCCTTCGGCGTCACGCAACACGAGCTAGCGAGTGGTCTACAGCCCCCTCCCCTTCCCCGCGGACAGCCCACCTGTGTCGGAGCGGGGCGCGGCAGCGGCGGCGGCGGAGCGGCGGCCCTGCGGCGGCGGCTCGTCCGGCGGCAGCGAGCGGGGCCGCGGCGGCTCCGGCCGGTGGTTCTCCAGCACCATCGAGAGGCGGCCGTTGGGCGTGTCTGCGGGCACGGCGCCGCGTCAGAGTCGGTGCCGCGCCCCGCGGCCGGCCCTCACAGCGGCGCAGGGCGCAGGCAGGCTGCCCTGACCGGCCTGTGCCATCTGGTCAGAGTGTCGGTCCCTTTGCTGGACTGTCCTGCCCGTCGGGTCAGGGTGGGCTGGAGTCGGACGGGGCACACGTATCTGAGCTGTCTGCCCCTCCGGGCGAGTCAGACACGGACTGGACTGGACTGGACCGCTTTGAAATGAGCTGCAAGGCGGCTTTGAGCTTTGAGCTGCAAGGCGGACTGGACCGGTCCGGACCGGACGGCGGACGAGACTGGACTGCGGGACCGAACGGACTGGAGTGAGGAACCGAACGGACTGGACTGCGGACCGGACCGGATGGCGAACGAGACTGGACTGCAGACCGGACTGGATTGTCATGTCTGGACAGACAGTCTCCGTCCCTGTACTGAACTGTTCGTGGCCGATGGATCAGGACGCACCCGGCCCAGATCCGATATAGGCGTCCACATAGCCAAGCACGGTCGGCTCGTCGCGATCTCCCACCACTGCGACTGCCCCGGGCAGCCCCGTGGCTGCGAGACAACAACAGCCCGGTACATCACGGGGGGACGGCCGTAGCCCGGGTAATCAGAGCCCGTCAGCGATGACATAATCCCGGCCACGGACGCCCGCTGTAATCCCAGACCCGGTGATCAGCATGCAGCGCGCGGGGAGGCGAGGCGCTGCCCTGCAGCAGCTGGGGCCGGCCGCGTCCACGGCGCGTACCCAGCGCCCTCCGGCACCATCCGGCCAGCAGACCGTCAGAGCGTCGAGAACGCTCGGGGCGCGGGCCGTCAACAGGCACTCGCGGGACCTGCGACTACAGCCCTCAACGACGGCGCGGTGCGACCCGCTGGCAGAACGGGCCAGGTCACCGCAAACGACGCTCGGCCCGGGAGCCTTTGTATCGGCGAAGGTGGGACCGGGGCTACCTCAGTAACTAGGCCACTTACTCGAAGGAACGTCTGGTGGCATGAGATGTAGTATCTTTCATCTGTGGAGAAACGTTTGGACAGGCCTTTTCCTTACACAGACCAACACGCTACCGTGATGAATAGCAGCGGCGTGAACGACACTGCAGCACCGTCCTCAGCATTCAGCCCTGAGCAAAGTATGATTTCTATTTTCCTGCCGTGCATCTGATTTTCTGAACAGCGCGTTGATCATATTGTTCCCCACTATGAGACCTCAGTTCAATAAATTGCCAAAACTCCTCCACCGGCTTAATCAAGCTCAACTATCCATTCTCAGGACATCCGCTGCACTTATACGTCGCCGGCGAAGCGGTAACGTGATCTGACAGGCATGTGTCAAGCCGGACCATTTGCATGCAAGACTTCTCAGCTGCAGAGCCCACCCAGCGTCCTCGCTACGCTACTTGTGCTGCAGAAGTCTGGCGGAGCCGAGCTCACCGCGCGAATGAACGCTCTGCGACGTTTGGGGACCCGCCCCTGATGCAACGGCTGTCTATCCAGACGGCGACAAACTACCACAAGTACCCTCTACAATGGTGACATCACCTACAGTGGATAAAACTTCAGATAGACGGCGTGGTGAAACGCCACGTCCGTGTGTTATCGTAACTGGGCTGGTGGAACATGCGCTACAGTCACACGCGCGCGCATCTGCCCCATTCCCCACCTGAGGCCAGTCTCATAAGGCAAAACTACCGCTCCCGCGACATTCAGACTGGACACTGCCAGGATGTCGGCGGGGAATGGTTCGAGTTTTCGTGGGATTTTGACTCTTAGCTAACCGCTAAATAGGAAGAGGCAGTAACACTGAGAGTGGCCAGTCCATCCAAACAGTCTACACACACTAGTGTATGCTGCAATTTCGCTTTACGTCCCGTCTGCGTGCTCACCTCCACGGTCGTGATGGCTGGAGCGCTGGCTGCCGGAGGGCCGCAGCAGGGGCGTCAGCGTGTCGGCGGGCTCGCGGCGGCTGGGGAGCAGCTCGCGGCGCACTGTCATGCCAGACAGCAGCACCGACAGCTCGGCCAGGCAGGCCGCCTCCGCAGACTTGCCCGGCGCCACCAGCCGCACGTGAACCTGCGGAAGTGACGGCGGCAGACACGGCACGGGTCAGCGACAGCGGCGGCACACGCGCTCGCGGGCGGGCCACACCGGTCACGTGATGAGGTGGGCGGGTCAGGCGGAGACGTGCGCGGGCCCGCCGGCCAGGTGAACACTACAGACTGACGCCGGGCGTCGCCCTGTATAGCGCTACTCACTAGCCAGAGTTCGCCCCCACATTAACGTCCCACGCGCTAAGCCAAAGGTCAGCCAGGGTCCGTGCTCGCATCAGCGTCCCACACACCACGCTAAAGCGCGTCCCGACATCGAGGCAAGCGCGCGCGGCGCGACCCCCAACTCAGCCTCACGAGCGGCTACCATAGCCCTCCCTTCCCCCCCCCCCCCCTCCCCTCAGCCCGGCGGTCAGGCGTCGGTCGCCGCCGCCGGCCGCGCGGCGCGGCGCTGCGCACCTGCACGTTGTTGAGCTTGCCGTCATGCTTGTGCAGCACGTCCGGCAGGTCAAGCACCGCCTCCGCCAGCCGGTTGTCGCGCTTGATGGCGCTGTGGTCGTACACGGCGAACTGGATCCGCGAGGACGGCTTCACCAGGCTGTCGCAGGGGGGAGGGGGAGGGAGGTCAGTGGTCAGGAGGTCAGATGGCGCTTGTGAGGGCCAACACGAAGGTTGGGAGAGGGGGGGGGGGGCGTCGACGGCGCCAGAGATCTTGTAGAAGAGAATCGCAAGACGGCAGTGACGCAGGTTGGGTCGTGCACCTAACAATGAGTGAGACGCGACGATTCTCTGCAAATTCTCCCATGGGATAACACTGAGCAGGACTGAAACATCTATTGGTTCCCGCAACCTGAAAAACAAAAACCAAACCGCGATAAAAACACATCTGGAAACAAACCCTAATGCAAGTTGCTTACTACCCCAAGCTTGCAATTCCTTGCAAGCTTGGGGCGAGCACGATACATCCTCCACCAGCAACCTAGTGGGTTACTGAAAATCACGCAGTTGAGCTGTCACCATTCTGTAACTCACATGGTGAATGTTTCATTCCAGGTGGGTTTGTATGTGCTTTTCACAGAAACAGTCTTCAAACGATCTTTGTTATCATCCACACCAATTTCCACGTATGGATTCGGTTTAAAGAACCCATTCGCTCGGATTTTCCCGGAAACAACTGAAACGAAGAAACAACCTTATCACGTGGGTGTAATTACGACGCATGAACTCGCCTATGTCATTACGTTCAACAAGCACCACACACATTTCGCGATATGCTTTAAAAATCTCGTCTGATGGCCACTAAACCACACACCACATAGTACTGTAGGTAAATTGATAATCTTTCAATAGTTTCGATGTAATCTCAATAACTTTAAACACATTCCATCGCATAATTTCTACCATAATTTGCTAGCAGCCTTACGAACGAGAATACGGCCACTTCTCTGCACGTCACTAGAGGACAACCGTTCCGTCGCGAGCGCAGCGCTTTCGACGCCGTTCACCTGTGGCGCTCAGTTGGTAGTAGCCCCCAGCGGAAGCGGCCGGCGCTTCCTCATTGGTTGCCATTGGTTGTGTCAGCACCAGAGGGCCATGTCGCTCCTACTGTCGGACGCTCGTCTGCTGACCGGGGGACGCGGCCGCCGCCGGCAGGTCGCACATATGCTGCAGCGAAGGCGCACCTGTCACGCCCGTCGAGGCGAGCCTCAGAGCGGGCACGGTGTCGGTGATCGGCTCTGCGAGCGTAACCGGCGACTAGCAAGGCCTTGTCAAGATCGAAATGCTGTGGAAAATGGACAACTGCATGACCTTTGAGTTTTAATAGCTTGGAATTGTGTTTATAAGGCCTGCCACTTTTTGCAGCAGCCACCGTACCGGTCAGACGGCCACACCAGACCACTGAAACATTAAAAGGTCCCTAAAGAGATTGTTTCATGTAGAATACAACACAGCAGCTAGCAACGAACTTCAGAGCATCGGTAATCTCCCTTCAACAACAAGAACACGGATCAGATACACTTGATAGCTATCCCATCGGAGCACAAAAGGCAAGGCCGGAGCTAGCTATCATTAGATCTGTCAACACCATTTATCGATGCACGCTGCCGCAAAGGTCACCACCGTCGTGAATACCTAACGGGCCGCTATCGGAGCCACCTGGCTCAGAAAAAAGCAGACATCGCAGTCGAACCTTCGTGAAGCCCAGTCCGGTGCTCCCCAGGATATTGCACCTTCCTCAAAACCGAGCACGGCGCGCTATCAACCGCCGGGCTTCCGTCTGCCGTCGGCGCGCCGGCGCCGGCCGCGGGCGGCCCGGCCTCACTCCTGCCAGGCCACGGCACCGTGACGTCGCTCACGACCCCCCCCCCCCCCCCCCCCGTCGCCACGGCGAGCCGTGCGGAGACCGCCCGGGCGCTTCAGTAACTCAGCACGCGTCACCGCTACCACACGCGGAGTGCACATGTGCAGTTGATGGTCGAATGTTTTGCACTATATGTTTGGCGGGCGCCGTTACCGGCTGTGGTGGGGAGGCGCACCGACTCGGTCACGGGCAGAATAACACGGTGATGGGGTGTGCACACTGGATGGAGGGCGGTGCACATAATACAAGCGCTATAATTTCAGGCTGCGTGGACAGGCGCCGGCTATGGAGGTCGGATGCGTCGCGGCTTGTCCGTGCCAACCGATCTCTTCACTTCTCCAAACCCTTAATCAATAAATCAATTGGCACGTCTTTGAATGGGACAGCATGATACCATAACCATTCAGCCGACATCATCGATGCTTGAGGGGTTCAGGCGAGCAGCCAATGCCGTTCAAATGCCTTCCATTAGATCGCATGGTCCGAGGCCAGGAGAGTGCAGTGTCAGCAGTGCAGTGTCAGCAAAACTCATCCAGTGCACTGTCTGCAAAACTGGCTTTGTTGTAGAAAGCACACCACACAATTTTGGCCTTAGAGTTCCTGTCTGAGAAAAGTAGAGTTGTATATACTTGATTGGAACACTATGATCTCTGCTTACCCAGACTCCCAAACAAACTTCTGGGTTTATCAATTAAGGATGGTCCAATTAAAGGATGATGCTCCAATTGACCCATTTTCAACTACCATTCTGCAAATATTGTTGATTTCTCACAGATGACTTCAAACCTACTTAATACAAAACAAACTTGTTTTTAAGAATGACCACAGGTAACTGTTCAGATCAATTCAATCTTATCTCCAAGAATGGCCATGCTGGAACCCAAAGTCAGGGAAAAAGTAAACTTCACACCACTTTCCAAGCACTTTACTGAGGGACTATTTGAACCCACAATTTGTGTGCAATATTTGTTGAAAAATGAATTAAACTTAAAAATGGTCACCTGCTGGAATGATATGGCAAGTGCTGCATTGGGAAAAACTTTGAAACAAATTTATGAACAGCTACGCTTTGAAAGCCCTACCAAAAATTCTACAAGACCAGTAATTTCATCTACTGGTTTCTCAGCTATCACTTGTTTTCACTGTCTTATGTATCATCAGCTTTACCAGCCTTGATAGTTGTTGAGATAACAGCAGCTGCCACTTCACTGGCATCAATTCAGGGACAAAGGACCAGCAAAACTGGTACAGTTTATTGAACAACCACTACTAAATGTGAAAACATAGGGGAAATGGAAATTCAACAGGGTTCACAGCACAAGGCCCAATTTTTCTTTTGTTTCCCCAATAAACCTCTAAAAGGCACACAAAGTCAAGCTATTAACACCACACATTTTTGCATGCCGTTAGCATTTTTCAAAATTCCAGCGCAGATAGTCCTCTCCAAACAACATCTTGCCCACATCCAACAATGTGCAAGAATGTGACTTCTATTAAAAGATGCAGCAGACAAACCAGAAATGCATTCCATTTCTGAACATACTGAATACCTACTCAGCAATCATTCAGGTTATTGCTCACCCTGTCCTCCAGGTGCAGGGTAAATCATATGGATTTCTGCCCTCACATAAGATCATGCTTGAACACAGTTAACCTCCATTAGAGGCTACAAAACCCACACATTGTGCTAAAACCCTACTCAATACTGGTGTACTGAACCTTGCACTCACAGAATGCAAACCATGCCAGATTTAGCAGAATTTTAAAACTTATGTGTAAACTGTTTTGAGACCGCGGCTGTCTGAAATTACCTTTGCAGCCTGACTGTTCTTTGAAATATTGGCTCTCTTTGCCCTGAAAAAGTTGGCAACCATATGCCAAAATTCTGAACACTATGAATTATGGTTCCCACACATTGTCATTGCTGTCACATGGTTGGCCCTATGCCAGATATGCTCAGAGTAACATGTAGTGTTTCAGGCTGACTTCTATAAACCATGCATCTTTTATTTGCTGCCAAATATTATTTTCAATAATAATGATAGAGCCAGCCTTGTTATACTTACTAAGGCAATGAAATCAAAGTTTTGGAAATAATAAAACAAGCAGTTTTGCACCATCAATAGGCAACTAAAAACAATCACTGGGGTAGAAGCCCTTCTCAAAAGCATTATACAGATATTCCATGCATAACACACAATCAAAATAACATCCTGTATCACAGGTTACACAAAAAATGCTCTTGTCACAAGGCATATAAAATAATTGGTTGGTTTTATATGGCCTGCATTCCATCGTAAAGTGCGTCGATTTCGCCACAAAATATTACTGCTCACTACCAGTCATCACAAGTACTTTTTTGGACAAGTGCAAACATACAAACAGCCCAAATATGAACATGAATCCAAGTTGTCACTGAATGTGCATAACCGTATCAGCATCATGGCGACGTAACCATTTTACCTACCTTGCTGAACGCGGCCCCAACTCCAGTTCCCAGAAACCCCGGACTCCGTTTTCGTTCTCAGAAGGTTAGGCTCTCCTGGGGACCACGTAACAATAACTTTATTCTACATACATTCCATGACTGTTTTGAGTCATAGAATAAGCAGACCCCACCACCCAGCAACTCTCAGTGGTTACGGATATGACGCGTTGTGATCAAGCAAACGAGGGTTTTTCTTGACGTCATGGTCTGCCAATCATCACCAATCAACATCGCAGAATCCACTCCACGGATACGTTATCAATGACGTCACAAAAGCTATTGGTTTTAAAGTTTTGTTATGTGTATCTTTGATACAACCTTGGTTACAAAATTTCCGGAATTCCACGCTGGTGTTTGGTAGGTGTGGGGTTATCGCAATCGCGGTTGTATAGGTATAGGCGCATGGATTGTGTGTAACGTATGATGTAGCGTATTCGATATTTTTGTGTTCTTACTGCGTATGTGCTAGTGTAACAGGTATGGTGCTCATCTCCTTATTCTAAGGCCTTGAAAGATTGGAAAACATTTTTTGTACATGGCATGAGCTCATTTTGCGTAATTGCAAGAGCTTCGGTGTTGACTCCTCTGTGTAATTTGGAGTGTCTGATTGTGTTTCACTGCCTTGTGTCAATTTATATGGCATTAGATGCGTAGGTGAAATAATTTGATATCTGTAAGCTTATTTTCAGCAAGCACCAGCAGCAACAAAAAGGATGAGTGCACCACTGAAGCCATGGGAATCAGTCCCTCCATGCTGTCGTCAACCCAATGTTAACAACAGGATGGTTCCTCCTGATGAGTTGCGAGCAGCTGGTGTCACAGTTCCACAGTTCCAGTAAGTTGCATCATTTCATAGCAGCTGATAATCGGTCAAGATGTGCTTTCAAGTTGTGTGGAAAGTACATGTGTGTATGCCGGAATGACAACTTGCCTGGCATGGTTGTGGAGGGCAACTAAGAGTTAGGCTTTCTTTGGTATTCTATATTTCTCTTCAGACTGTCACCTTCCATGTGCATGATAGATGTTAAATGTTGGGAAGATTGCTTTCAGTGGTTGACCTCATATCTACTGCATCCAGTAGCCTGTGTAGGCTGTATGGGCAATAGCCTTGTATGGACAGTCCAAATATAAGAAACAGTGTAAGTTAATGTGATTGGTAATTTCTTGAGAAGGATTAATGTGAAACAGTTGTGGCAAACTTACACATTACTAAATTGGCTTAACACAATTAGTTCTATTTGCATAGATTGCACAGACATGATTTGATTATTTGATGTTGTGTTTGGGTGCTGGATTAAAAGTTAAAAATTGCACATATTCACAGCATGAGAATGAAAATAATTATTATGAAGATGCCTGAAGCCAACACAGTTCATGTTAAAACACATGATAATGTGGTGTACTTAAGCCACAGATGTTCTCAGAAATAATGTAGGCATTCTTATATTAGCAATATGTAGCAGATCCAATCTTAAGGAGAGTATAAGTTGGCAGGAAAGAAGCAGTGAGCATGTTCTCATACAGCCTCCTGAGGTTAGTGACCCCCTGGTTGGTGGAGCTAGACCAGCTCCCTTTCAGGATTGCAAAATGAATAGAGTTTCTTAAGAGCCAACCCCAGGTCATCTTCACATGTTCTCTTATATGCAACCCTTACAGTTGGCATGTCCTGTGCTGCAGAGGGCAAAGGAGGTCAATACCAATGGTGTACTCATCAGGTGAAGACCTAAATATCTACCATTGTCAAAGAACACATATTTTCAACCAGGTACACTTCAATGCATTCAGAGTTTTAAAAGTATAATTACCCACAGTCAACTTGCTGGAGACATGGGTAATGACATAACTACCATCAAACTCCTGATGTCTTGTGGCTGTAAGACACAGACCCCAAACAACAGGGCTTGTCACAAGAGGAAAAATTTGATGAGCAAGGAGACCACAATTAATGTGGCAGTCATCCCCTTAGAAATCTAGCATCTGCTGTCAAAGTTGTTGGTAAGCAGGTACTGGAAGATACAGGAGTAGTTTCACAAAATGAGGAGTTAGGGGGTGAACAGTAAAAAATGAAGAAGCTTTGCCCTAAATACCACACAAATAAGATTTCCCCTTAGATTTGGCCCAGTTTCTTCTCAAAGTGGGGGAAGGGCTGAAGCCCCACCTGAAAATGAAACTATACTCCTGCCAAAGGATGTGTATGTGTCAGAAGCTACTTAAACCACATCTGCACTCAAGACTCAGAAGTGTAGAAGAGCAAGTGACTAGAGTTTGCGATGGCTCACAAAAATTGGACTATTGAAAACCAGGCATGTGTCCTGTTCGCAGCCTTTTGCACGCCCACCTGTCCAATGGGTAAAGCAATGGCGCCTGAGCATATTATGTCTCAAATGTCCCAATTACAAATACAGTGAGACCACCGCTGCAAGATTGTGGTGCGATTGATGTTGAGCGTCTCTGAGCTGTCGTACCTGGTTGTCATTGCCTGATGGCAAACCATCCCAGTCTGCTACTACAAGGAGCAAGAACTGAATAAGCAGTGACATCTGTAGTGCGGCAGCTGAGGGAAGAAGGCCCGTCATACAAGGTCAGACTTTTGTCCGATATGTCACAGGTCATCTTCGAGCAGGATGGCGCCCCCGTGCGTCGAACCACCAAGACGGGGGAGTGGCGCCGAACGAAATACCCGTGGTTCTGGGCGAAGGGGATGTTGCCCGGCAACATTCGTGAAGTGTCGCTACTGGGCGTTTGGAGCCAATCGCGTCAGACCAGTTTAAGAAGATGTTACATCACAGTTAGCGACCAGCTTTGTCTAACCAGCAACCAACGACGCCAGCAATCAGCAACACCTGAGGTGACCCTCATCAGTAGCATCCAGTGAAGTGTCACTGCTGAGCGTCTGTGGCCAATAGTGCAAGACAAGCCCAAGAAGATGGTGCCAGCAGGTGACTGGTCAGTAGCGTCCAGTCGGCGTGGCGTGGCGTCCCCTGGGAAGCGCTGAACAGCCTGATAAACGGGACGCCGGAGCATGCGAGGGTGCGCGCAAAACAACGCGGAGTATGCGGCAACAAATGGACCATAAGGCGCTCTTGGATCGCGGAGGTTACGTCAACTCATGGACCATAAGGTGCTCTTTGATTGCGGAGGTTACATCAATTCATGGGCTATGAGGCGCTCTTTAAGCGAGGAGGTTACGTCAACTTATGGACCATGGGACGCTCTTTAATCGCGAAGGTTATAAATGGGCCTCCAGGCTCTCTTTGATCGCGAAGGTTACGTCAACTCATGGACCATGAGGCGCTCTTTGATCGCGGAGGTTTAAATGGGCCTCATGCTCTTTTGGCTGCGGAGGTTACGTCAACTCATGGACCACAAGGCGCTCTTTGATTGCGGAGGTTACGTTGACAAATGGATCAGGAGATGCCGTGATTGGTTTTGGACCAGCGAGGCTGGAGGAAAGTCAGCATTTATTGGGCACCCTTTTGATAGGGGAGATCTGGCAAGAGCCTGTTCTTTCAACAACAGTTTAACATTATGTTCAAGTTTATTTTTTAGTTTTAGTTGTTTCCCGAGGCTTTGATGAAAGCACAACGGAAAGATTGTCATAACAATCTTAGTTTCTGCCATCCAAAGGCAAAAAAGCCTGAAAAATTGACAACATTGCGGAAGAACATTTCAGCTTTCAATGAAACAGACAGTAATATTTTGATTTTGGTATTGGAGGGATTGGATGGTTCGAATTAAGCAAACTGTCTGCTGCTTAAAGGATGTGATGCTGTAGGTTCACTTTTGCCTTTTGATGGAAGATTCGTCACGTAATGTTCATTGACATAAGCAGTAACTTAAAGTCGGGTCTGGAACCATCATTCGTGGTCATTACACCGGAGGGTCTCAGCGACAGTGAAAGAGGTGTAAGCTTGAGGCTTGGTTGTGTACCCATGATGGACAAGAGTTTGCCAGACGTAGTTAAGTTAAAAATGACTTATGCTGCCTATTGGCAGTCATCCATTGAGGCTCCATGGTGTGAGTGAGGTGAAATTATTCGTAGTTGGATGTGGAGAATTTGAACAAGTTAGTTCTTCATAAGTACCTCTTCCTCCATGAATGGCTGAAACCATTTGGCGTGTTCACAGGTCTACACTGGGTGGTCCTGGCATGGAGCCAAGCATGACTGGTGGCCCCCCACCAGTCCCTCCTCGTCCGATGGCTGGCTATGGCTCATATTCGTCGCCCTATAGTGGCGGAATGTCACCGTATGGAGGGTAAGCTGTACTAAACGCCGTGCAGCAGCCACGGGGAGGGCATCAGCGTTGCCATGTGTTATAACTGATGCTGGAAGGCTCAGTTTACCAAAGCCAAAGATGACGTTGGTTTTGAGTTGAAGCTTCAGTTAGGTCTTGTCAGACAGCTCCTTGACTCTTTATGTGTTGAATGGACTGGGGAATTGTGTGTTTCTTACGACCTTGGAGTTCGTTCATGGCTTTAATTCCGGTGGCGTCCATTTGGAGACACCATTATTGTGTGTGTGGATGAGTGTGGGGTGGGGGGCACAAGGGGCATGTTTCCCTGGTCTTTTGTGAACCCCTGGTGGCAGCGGCGACCCTATTTTTTGATACTGCGACCCCCTAAACCATATTGCAGTGTGGTCCGCGGGGCTCCGATGCGCTTAGTTTATATGTACGCGTGTCCCATTCATGCGCGGTGATGCACCCCAGACCACAAACATCTGAGTTTACACGCGTTCGCGACAGGTTCGGTGGCTTTGGTTCTGGCTTCAGTTCCGGCTATGGCTCCGGCTACGGCGGCTTTGGCGGCGGTTACGGCGGCTTCGGCGCGGCGGGGGGTTCCTTCTATGGGCGGCCAGGAGCGCTGGGCCCCGGCCCAGAAAGCTGGTGAGTGTGTGATCAGGAGAGAGTGTTTGGGTCCCGTTCCCCGGAAAGCCGGGGACATTTCACATGGCCCGAGATACTGAAGGGGGACTCTATCCCGAGATGTGGTGGGGGTGATCCCGTTCGGCCTCGACAGAGGGGATAAAGGATCAGTGGGCCTCCATAGCTGGTGGGGATATTTTGGTCTTCTCGACAAAGGGGGGGGGGGGGGGGCGATAAGGGGCCAATGGGTTTCAGGGGAGGATGCGGCGTGGACAGAGGGATGAAGCCTCACTGTGTTCCGGAGGCTGGTGGGGATTTCTGTGTCCCGGAGACTGGTGGGGATCCACCAGTCTGTGATCAGATAGAGATCTGTGATCTGTGATCACAGATCAGACATCAGACTGTGATCCACTAGTCTGTGATCAGACACAGTTATCCCCACCAGCCTCCAAGACACAGCTGGTGGGGATCACTGTGTCTCGGAGGCTGGTGGGGATCACTGTGTCCCGGAGGCTGGTGGGGATCACTGTCTCGGAGACTGGTGGGGATCACTGTGTCTCGGAGGCTGGTGGGGATCACTGTGTCCCGGAGACTGGGAAGGATCACTGTCCCGGAGGCTGGGGGGATCACTGTGTCCCGGAGGCTGGTGGGGATCACTGTGTCCCGGAGACTGGGGAGGGTCACTGTGTCCCGGAGACTGGGGAGGGTCACTGTGTCCCGGAGGCTGGTGGGGATCAGTGTCTCGGAGGCTGCTGGGGACCATGGGCTCTCGGAGGCCGGTGGGGATCACGTGGTTTCACGAGCTATGGCTGAATCGCCCGACTACAGAGACTGGTGCGGATGGCGTAATCGCCAGCTGTTGGATCCAGTCATCTGGAAATCACATACGGGGCCAACAGGCCCTAGGCCCCGGCAGCTGGCTGAATGGTTTGGTCTGTGGTACATACCACATACCTGTCGCGTCGTCGCACAGACCAGATTTATTGCTGCTAACTTGTCTACCTGTCGTTAGACTCACCTGCTTTCGCGTGTCGTGGACAGCTTCACAAGGGCCGCGCCTGTTGGTTCCGCCGGCAGGTTTATCCAGGCGGCTGAGGAGGGATCCCGCGGAGCATTCGAGTCGATCGAGTCGTTCGTCAGCGTGTTCACCTCGATCAGTCAGATGCTGGAGTCTACCTACATGCTTGTTCACAGGTAGGGGGACAGGACCGCGCTTGTCTGACATAGTACTACCGTCCAGTTGGCCGATGGCTTTAGTTGTGCGTCGCTGGCCCACTTCCATGTGAAGCTAAGCTTCTTGCCGACCTCGATCTGTTTAAGTCAGTCACACTCGATGTCATGAATTTAAATAATTATATCTGTCGTCTTCAAATCCTGGTCACTTGCAAAGTGGACTTTCAGCTCATGTACCTCGTGATTATCATCCATCACTGTCCCTTGTGATCCTGCCTCTTGCCCCCCGCCCAGTGCAACCTCCCCACTGCGCCCCGCTAGTAGCTCAGTGAACCCTCTGGTGTCGTTTCGCACCCTTCCTGTCCTCTGGCCTTCCCCTCTGACCCCCTCCCCTTTTGTCCCCCCCCCTCTCCTCCGTCTCGCCCCCCCCCCCCTCTCCCCCTCTCGCCTCCCTCTCTCTCTCTCTCTCTCTTTGTCTTTCTCTCTCTCTCGTCATGTACCGCCTCACCACCGCTCTGTCCGGCAGCTCGTTCCGGGCGGTGGTGGGCGTGGCGGAGCAGATGGGCAGGATGCGGCTCCACATGACGGAGGTGCTCTCGGCTATCTCGCTCGTGCGCACATTGCGCTGGATTGTCAACTTCCTCCGCCGCTGGCTCGGTGAGTTGCTCAGACTTGTTTCGCTGGGACGTGCTGTGGCCATTTTTATGTGTGTTTTATAATGAGCATTGAATAGTTGTCCTGGAACAGTTTAGCCCGCGGGTTTTGCTTGCATTGCGACAATTGGTTGGTTTGCGTTTTGAATTGCAAGTTATTGGGCGTTATCTTGAATTATTCCTTGGAGTGTGCAATTGATGGACTTTATGTGATATATATATATATATATATATATATATATATATATATGCATATTATATGTATAGCATTAATATTTCGCGATATTATTTCACTTTGGTGAACCATTTTTCCGGGGATTTTCTACAGTCAGCGAGTCCACAAGAATTAGCTTAATCCTGTTTGAAATGCAATGACTGCATTCATTTTAGGATCTCGGAAATGTGCACTTGAAGGCTTGCTTTCAGTTTTGAGAACCGGTTCTTTGGTCTTGTGGTTTGCACAGAACCATATAGTCTCGGTCTTGCTCTGCAAATCTTTGCCACCCCATTATACACGTGGACTCACGCTTAGTTGACACCTATTGCACCTCTGTTGCACTTTTCACGCGTCAGACTTAGGCGCTCGACGCCCCCATGTCCCGTCACCGGGCGGCCGAATCGTGAACCTCCACCTCGCCTGGTCGCCGCCAGGTTACCCTGAGCTGGGTGGGCCGGAGGCGGCGTGGGACGAGTCGGCCGGGCCGGCGCTGCCGTCCTCGGCCGGCGGCGGCGGCGGCGGCGGTGGTGGTGGACCGCGGTCTTCCCGCTGGCCCGTGCTGGTGTACTTGGCCGCCGTGCTGGGCGCGCCGTACCTCATCTACCGGCTGTTGCGCGCCAGCGGCGCCGGCCCGCAGGACACCGGTAGGTCGGTGGGGTACGCTGGGGGCCGCTGCGCCGGGACGGTTAGTGCTGCTGGATGGTTGCACGCATAGATGTGGGACAGGACTTCTTAAAACCAGCCCCGATGCGACGCGAGAGTCGTATGTTTGTTTTCCAATGAAACGGCGTTGGAGGGTCCGTTAGGTGATTTTACATGCGTATGATAGATGCTCGGCATTCTTGTTTATTAAGATTTCAAGGTCTTACGCAGATTGGTAGTGGTCTTGTTCCGACCAGTCCCGTGGTTCAATGTCGTATTTAGCACCGCACCATGACATCCTCGCTTCCCGTTCACGTACTAAGTTATCAGCAGTGTCTACCCGCTTTGCGTATCAGAAAGATGATTTTACGTCATGCACACCCACTAGGTATACAGTGTGCAACTTTTTAAATAGTGTCATCGGTGCAACTGGACGTTCAACCTCCCGGAGTCGCTCCTTCCCACCCGAGAGCGGCTCCTGCCACCCGTCCTCCTCGACCTCACTTCATCGCTCGCCGGTCTTTGCCGCCAGAGAGCTGGAAGGCCGGCGCCGGCGAGCACTTTTCGGCCGTCTGCGTGTACGACTTCAGCGGCAGTGGCGCCGGCGAGCTGAACGCACGCGCCGGCCAGCCGCTGCGCCTGGCGCCACGCCGTCTGCAGCCCCGCGTGCGCGGCTGGGTGCTCGCCTCGGACGGCAACACCGTCGGCCTGGTGCCGGCCGCCTACGTCAAGATCCGCGGCCTGGTGCCGGCTGGCGGGCCGCCACCGGCCGACGGAGCGCCGCCCGCGCCGCAGGGGAGCGCGGGGGCGGGGGCGGCAGCCGGTGCGTGCTGTGGCGGCGGGCGAACGGCGGCGGCGGCGGCGGCGGCTGTCGGCGGCGATGTGCCGGGGCAGGCAGCGAGTCTCGGCGGTGGCGTCTCTTCACGGTCAGCGGCCCCTGCCGGCGGTGTTTCCCAGCAGGCAGCTGCCCCTGCCATTGACGCTGCGTCCAACCAGTCGATAAGTCCGGTCAGCAGTGTCCCCCAGCAGTCGGCAGCCCCCGCCAGCGGCGTCTGCCCCCGGTCCGCCAGCTGCGGCGTCGCTGTCGCCCCGCAGCCCGCCGCTGTCGACGCTTCGAAGAAGACGGGCGGCTGCTGCGGCGGCGGCGGGATGGCCGCTCCCGCCAGTCCCGCCACTCGCCCCTCCGCCGCCTCCGCCGCCGCCGTCGGGCCCAGCTCCGCCGCCTCCGCCGCCTCCGCCGGGCCCAGCTCCGCCGCCTCCGCCGCCTCCGCCGGGCCCAGCTCCGCCGCCTGCTCACGCGGTGACGCCGTCGCCCGAATGGTAGCGCAGGTGCCGAACCACGTCAGCGTCGTGGAGGTGGACGCCGCGCTCGGAGGCGGCGCGCCGGCCGGCGAGCAGGACTCGGAGACCGCCGCCGCAGGCCGCTGAGCGGAGGCCTTGAGTCCGAGCGGTGGCGTGCTGGGTCGGGGGCGTGCTCCGAGTAGAGGATGTGGCGGGCGGGCTAGCCAGCGACGAGCCTGCAGGAGTCAGGGTACAAACTGTTAATAGCGCGCAATATCTCGATGATATGTTAATTAGTACATGGCGCTCCCGGCTGGAAGACCCCTTGTCTTCTGTCGAAGCGCATAGTTGCGGGCGGTAAGCGCTTCAGGGTTGCGAATTTGGGAGTGGCACGGCGTCAAGATGGTTATATTGAACCATTTCGCCGTGGGCATTTGTTGGCGTGTATTGCCTCGATACCTACTGATCCTTGGGCTAAACTACGTGTGCCCGGCAGGTTGGGTGGTGGTGCTTATGTGGTGGCAACGTTCCTATGTACTCATCGTGCTCTGTGACGCGACAGCTGTAGTCTGTCGGGCCTGTAGTGGATCGGATTTTAGCGGCTGGGGGCCAGGCGATGATTGCTCAAAGCTGCCAGGTTGGCAGTCTTTACCTCCGCGGACTGTCCTAATCCTGTCGCGGCGACCAGCGCGGCTGTGGCTCCGCATCTTCTTCTCAGCTGCTCGCTGACTAGTGGTACATGGCAGTGGTGTCCTAGGCTATACTCTGGGGGTGGTGGGTCCGGTGACCTGCGTCTCTCTACGGGACTCTCAGCCCGCGCAGCCTCTCCCGCCCTCGGAGGAGACTCGCCGTACGCTGCTACCTCGCTGCTGTGGGCGGGTCGTCGACGCGTCAGGTTGCGGCCGTGTTGCGTTGTGTTGTGAAGGAGCACCGCGGAGTAACATGGGATGTCAAGGATCAACATTTGATTGTGCCCCGTTGCGGCTCGGAAACGCGCACCGTGAGGGCAAAACTGGGGAACTTTTGTGATAATGATGCATGCCCGGTGATCCGTATGCAGTGCATGCATGTATGGCATCCGATCGGTGCAGTCGTGATAAATACATACCCGTAGCTTAACACGCGCTCGGGTGGGGGGTCGAATTGACCCCCCCCCTCGAAGGTTTTTCGAGAATGGTTTCCGAACGGCGCGGTGTAGCCGTGCCAAATTTTGCAAAGCTGTAGACATTTGAATAGCGGATTGTCTGGCATCAAAATTTAGATTTAGCTTGTAAGGTCGCTGATCTGTGGCAGGCAAAAGTCAGGCCATGGTTTCAGAGAAGGCAATTTCTAGGGAATCGTTCAATCTGATCCAACAACGGAATGTTGGGCGAAGCCATACATATCTGAGATGCTTTTTTAGGCAACAACAATTCAGTGAGCAAATTACGTTGACCTAAGGTCAGGTATTAAGGTCACACCAAGGTCAAAACCAACGTGTTTCATTGCTATAGGGCTTGTATTGGACAGATTCTGGTACTCATTTCGGGTTTATTAATAGCAGGAACCGCATTATGCATCTGTCATGTACTTCTTAGAGGTCAGAATAAGTCAATGACCTAAAATGATCTAGGTCAACATTTTGTTCTAGGAGCATACTGCCTAGCGTAATCTTTGTGGCTTAGTCAAATGCAAAACTCGAAGCAATCTTGTATGATTTTGGTCACATTGACCTTCAAAAGGTCAAGCAAGGTCGCTGATCTTAATGAGAATGCTACCTTTTGCTTGGAAACGGTTATCTACGGTTTGGGGGCACTTAAGTTGACCAATCTGAAACTTGACCTTGTTTGACCCTTTTTGACCCAAAGGTCATGACGTAGGAACCTGAAACTTTGACCTGAGTGAGTGCGTACAGGTCAACACACCCTGTAAATTTGGTGTCGCTAGCTTTCTTAGTTCCCGAGATCTCAGGGGGTCAAACTGACCCCCACCCAAGCGAAGGGCACCTAGCCGGCCACCCGGACGCGCGTGAATGAATGTTTTTGTTTCCTGCGAACACTCGACTGGACGGACTGCTGCTCTAAATGCACAGTGTACAGCACTATTTTATGTTCAAGTCCAAGCGTTACGATAGGTGCTGATGAAGAAAAGCAATGGTTGATGTGACGTCACATGACGATCTGCTTTAAATGCCTGACGATCCTGTTCCCAACGTTGTTTTGGCTTGATGCTGGCAGGTGTACTGCAGCCAGCTTTATTAAGTTAAAGTACGTTTGCAACGCGCTTAAATGGCACTGTGTAAATGCATGGGCTGGAAACATCTTTTTTTTTTCCTTTTTATTTTAAACAACTAGTAATTGGAACGATTCCGTGAGTAAGCACTTCGCGGCCCAAATGCAAACAGCGAGGCATTTAAAACTGACTTCGAGTTCCCTCGGTGGTACTGACTGTTGGACGGAAAAATGTTACCAGGGCCTGATATGGTATTGGCAAAGGCTTGGAAATTAAGGCCCATTTGTGAAATCTGTTGGTGAGTGGGGCAACACAAAGATGTAATGGGAAGACACTTGTCTGCATCCATGTATGATGCGAATGTCCCGAGCTACTGACCCGCTCTAAAGCTCTGTTGAGCAACAAACTGAGTAGCGGGATGGCAGAACGTGTGCCCTGTGCCCCGACGCGACTGGTGTCCGCGACTAGCAGAACGTGTGCCCTGTGCCCCGACGCGACTGGTGTCCGCGACTAGCAGAACGTGTGCCCTGTGCCCCGACGCGACTGGTGTCCGCGACTAGCAGAACGCGTGCCCTGTGCCCCGACGCGACTGGTGTCCGCGACTAGCAGAACGTGTGCCCTGTGCCCCGACGCGACTGGTGTCCGCGACTAGCAGAACGTGTGCCCTGTGCCCCGATTCGCGCGTCTGCGACTGGCAGAACGTGTGCCTTTTTCCCGATTCGTGCGTCTACGGCTGGCATTTTGGGTGCAGCTGTTGCTGCGATCAGTCTAGCAGCCCGCAAATGAAAATAAAGAACAGGGTTGACAACAAGACCAAATGATCGTTGTCCCCAGGGTCATGTACATGCTAAGGCGCCAGTTACGTAAGCGCAGCGTGGTAATGTCTCTCCATACCATTGTCATGCGACGTTAAGTATACACAATCCACCCAGCTCAATGTGCCACGGATCCCTCTGTAGATCGGTGGACTTGCCTTCCTCTGTGTACCTGTCACATCGAGCCCTCTTTCTGAGCAGCCGTCAAAGTGCACCCTCCCTCTGTGGACTCGTTACACGACACCCTCCCTTTGTGGACCCGTTACATCACCCCCTCTCTTCGTGGATCCGTCCCACCATACCCTCCTTACTGATCCGTCACACCTTACCTTTCCTTTGTGGATCCGTCCCATCATACCCTCCCTACTGTCCCGTCAGGTCGTACCCTCCCTGTGTGGAGCCATCCCATCATGCCCGCCCTACTGTCCCGCCACGTTGCACCCTCTCTCTGTAGACCCGTCAATACGTACGCCGCCCCCTCCCCAGACGAGCCGTCCCACCACACCCTGTCCTGGAGCGGTCCGGCGGCGCCGTCGCCCTCGTCAGTCAGTGCCGGCCCGCCGGTCCACGCGCGGTGCCGCTCCCGCCGTGTAAACAGTGGGCGGCGGCGGCGAAGAGCAGAGCGGCCCACGTCTCGGCGCCGGCACCAGCCGCCCAGCCCGCCCGCGGCACGCCTCCGCAGCCATGGGCGCCGCCCGGCCGGCCGCCCGGCGCGCCAGGTACGCTCTCTGCCTCTGGCGGCGGTGGTGTCGCAGGGGTCGGCAATGCCCTCCACCCGCTGATCGGAAGATAAGAACGCCGTGTGCTCTTGGGAGCTGTTTAAGGACTCGTGGTCTGTTCTAGGACATTGGGACTTTTAAGTTGTAGAACGTGTTTATCATATGACGTCTTCCCTTGGATAAAAATAAAAACGATCCTTTTTCCTTTGGATACCCCAGAGCGTATCATGCCTTTCAGTACTTAATAGTTTCTTCATGGCTACTGGACGTAAGGATCGTCCTGGGAAGGAGGGGGGGGGGAGGGCTCGGCTGTCCAGCTACTGATAAAGTGCATGATTTTGTCATTTTCTACGGCGAATAAGTGAGAGGAACATTGGGTGACGTTGCGTTATGTGGTAGTGCAAAGCAGTCGTAGTTCAAACGATCCACTGCGGCGCAGCTCCTCGCTGGGTCTATAGACGGCGGGGACGTTGGACGGTCATGGTTGCATATGTGCGCCAGCCCACAACACATGTATACAGCTTGGATTGGGTACAAAAATGTATTCCCACGAATGTAACACATTGGGTGGATTCGTTACCAATGTGAGCATCAAGCGGACACTCATTTCCGGTCAGATTCCTTGACCGAATTACGACTAGATGGCATTCAAATTCGGCTGAACTATATAAGTGCTCAGCTTTTCTAGGCTGCCTAGCACCTTGCAAGTGCATGATTGGCTGTCTGCATTGCTGGACAGACTTCACGACCGTCACAATCCGTCCTGACCGTTACGCTGTCTGTCTGCATTGCTGGACAGACTTCACGACCGTCATAATCCGTCCTGACCGTTACCCTGTCTGTCTGCATTGCTGGACAGACTTCACGACCGTCATAATCCGTCCTGACCGTTACGCTGTCTTCAGGGGCATCCTTAACTGTTCACCAACACACCGAACTGCAAAACCTAAGAGTCGAGGTGTAGCCAGGTAACGTTTTGCGATGCATTCGGTTGCGGCACGATTTAGTTTGGCGCGTGCTATATGTCCACTATGTTAACTTGGTGTTTCTGTGGATGGTGTTCACCGTAAATAGACGAATACAAGAGGGCAAGTGCCCCTCGCTTTGAAGTTTTCGCCGAAAACACCAAAGGTGCGGAAAACTTCTTCGGTGCGACGTTTTTTACAGACTGCCTAAGCAATGGTTTTATATATGTCACGCTGTTGGTGCGGCAACTGATAAATAATGTGCTAGGGGATAAATACATGTAAATGCTAAAAACTTAACTTACCTTTGAAATAGCAACCAGGTATCAAAATTGTACGTGGATGACCGTTTAAACAGTAGTCCAGCCTGAATGTACATGTGTAATGAAAATGGCAAACCACAGCTTGGGGCAGTGCGAGTTTTGCATTAGACGCCATGAAAAGTACCTTCAGTTTTTGCCAAACTTTCTTTGACACGATGTCACGTGAGGTAAATTGCCCATCATGTCACTGCAAGCCACATATTGCTAACTGCTGACATCGGCAGTATTCGCCCGAGCGGGCTAGAAGAACACTG
This sequence comes from Pollicipes pollicipes, assembly GCF_011947565.3. Lineage (NCBI taxonomy): Eukaryota > Metazoa > Arthropoda > Thecostraca > Pollicipedomorpha > Pollicipedidae > Pollicipes > Pollicipes pollicipes. The sequence goes on from NW_023596818.1 coordinate 15,899,731, forward strand.
TTTAAAGAGCCGCAACACAGCCAGAGGTACCAGGCCCAGACACATTGGACACCTCTTCCGATATGGTCAAAATGAAAGAACGTTGAATGCTGAAAAAAGGCCGGCAAGTTAACTGAATTAAACAAAGTTGTTGGACAAATACATGTGCGGGAACAATTTGACTTATCGCGAAGAAATGTTTCATAGGCAAGCGTAGAACACGGTGGGTATGGCCCAAAAGATGGCTGATGATGATGACGAATCTCTTCGATAGATATCTGAAAAGTGTCCGAGTTGTCTCGATTTATTACGTTTTCTTTATATCTGTCGTGTACTCCGCCCTTTTCGGTACATTCGTTTTACGTATCTCCAATTTTAGAGGGCAGTGCTGTTGTTGAATAAGGCGCTAGAAGAGTAGCAGGTAAACTCAACCATAGCTTTCCAGGTACCAGCACAACAGGCTTGTGTTTGACTCCACTCCAGCGTGATCGACTCCGATTTCCGACTCACAGCGCATTGGGTGGATTATGGCTCAGACTCCGAGCCGCGCATGCTACTTTTGGGTCGACTCAGACCCATTGTGCACTTGTTGCTACCGAAGGGGAGGTGCACCCCGACTTCGGAGTCGGTTGTAATCGCGTCGGCCCCGCCAGCAGCAGTTTGTCGTGTTGACCGTCCCATGGGCTGCAGAAGAGCCTGCATTGGGCATACAGCTGTACTGAAATTAATGGAAATATAGGGCGTGCTCCACTTGCTGCGCAGCTGGGTGTCAACGAGAATATCCGTTGTTCCTTTTCTGAGCACATACATCGATGATTTCATCAACATGGTAAAATAAAGGCTGGTTCCTGATCACATAAATCATCAGATGATCAGTCTCGACGCGCGGAGTTTTTGACAAAACAAAGATGGTGTCATTTGTGGACTTAGTTCTGACTCCACCGGGAGAACAAAGATGGTGTCATTTGTGGACTTAGTTCTGACTCCACCGGGAGAAAAGCGCCAGCCTGAAGCATGGCACGTGGAATGTGCTCGAGGTCGGCCAAGGCCAGCACTAGGCGCGTCCGAGATGTAAACTGACAGCTCCGAGTCTGCGCTTTTATCGCGGCAGCCGCCGCCGCTTGGAGAGCTCGAATCGGAATTGTGGGAGCAGCCAGCATTAAGAGACTTCAGATATGGATGAAACCTGTTTGCGTCAGGGTGTGGAACCTCGTAAAGCAGTTATGGGACCGCCCAAAGATGACCTTTGTTAAGAAAGTGTACGGTCTGTCTCCGGACTTCTAGCATGACAATCCTTGCGCCTCATCACGTTTTCTTTTTCATGTACATTTATCATCTCATCCTCTTTAGTGCATCATGATGGGTGCAAGCACGAACAGGCGTCAAGGTCGGACTTATGTACCGACCAGGAGCTCACATGTTTCCCACTGTCGACTAGTGAATAAACAAATGCAAGAAGATCCGTGCTCCCACTTACAGTATTTCTTAAACGGGCGATTCGGTGTTCGTTAGTATGCTACGCTACGAGACTAGGCGTTGTTCAAATCGAAACAGCATATTAGGACCGGGCACGAGCATCTGTATGCGCGTCCGTGGGAAGAAGTGGGATGTTTATTTCAGGTTTAGGGTGAATCGGCTGTTCTGTGATACAGCCTGTAATCGGGTACTTTATGACTTTTGGTAGCTGGTCGCGTTCCATGTGCTAACAGGCGTAGCCATAGCCTAAACTTAGCTCTGCTGCTATTAACAGCTCGAAGCTTTCATTCGTTTGCATTTCATAGGCGAATCGAGCGTTTACATCCCATAAATCTTGTGACTGGTATCTGAAAGCTAAAACATGTGCCATTTTATTTTGCATAGTGCACACGGTGGAAATTTTTGCGTGCGAAGGCCTTGGATCGTGTTTCCTCGTTCTCTCTCTCTCTCTCTCTCAGCTCTTCTCTCTCTCTCTCTTCTCTCTTCTATCTCTCTCTCTCTCTCTCTCTCTCTCTCTCTCTCTCGTCTCTCTCTCTCTCTCTCTTCTCTCTCTCCTCTCTCCTCTCTATCTCTCTCTCTCTCTCTCTCTCTCTCTCTCACTCTCTCTCTCTCCTCTCTCTCTCTCTCTCGCTCTCTCTCTCTCTCTCCCTCTCTCTCTCTCTCTCTCTCTCTTCTCCTCTCTCTCTCTCTCTCTCTCTATCTCTCTCTCTCTCTCTCTCTCTCTTTCCTCTCTCTTCTTCTCTCTCTCTTCTCTCTCTCTTCTCTCTCTCCTCTCGCTCTCTCTGCTATACTCTCTCCTCTCTCTTCTCTATCTCTCTTCTCCTCTCTCTCTCTCTCTCTCTCTCTCTCTTCTCTCTCTCTCGCTCTCTCTCTCTCTCTCTCTCTCTATCTCTATCTCTCTCTATCTCTCTATCTCTCTCTCTCTCTATCTCTTCTCTCTCTCTCTCTCTCTCTCTCTCTCTCTCTCTCTCTCTCTCTCTCTCTCTCTCTCTCTCTCTCTTCTCTCTCTCTCTCTCTCTCTCTCTCTCTCTCTCTCTCTCTCTCTCTCTCTCTCTCTCTCTCTCTCTCTCTCTCTCCTCTCCTCTCTCTCTCTCTCTCTCTCTCTCTCTCTCATCTATATCTCTGTCATCTCCTATCTCCCTTTCTCACCCTCACGCTCTCACACGCACTCCTATCTCCCTTTCTCACCCTCACTCACCCTCTTGCTCTAACTGCCGTCCTCCTTTCCTCCTTCCTTCGCTTTATCTTTCCCTCACGGACGTGTGCAATATGCGTAGTAGTTCTGCACGCCTTCAAGTGCGATGCCCTGCTCATTTGCACAGTCGTGAAGAAGTCGCATTGCGGTTTCCCTTACCACACCAGCTTTGATGGAAATTAACATAACATAAGCATTCTCCGAGTACATATTCGTCTGGTAGCATCAAAGCTGATTCATACAGCAAGGGAACAGGCTTTTGGCCGTGCCGTGTCGTTCGGACACACTGGCACAGGAACGAGTTCGCGCATGGCACTCCACACACAAACTCGGCGGTTGCCAGCGTAAGCAGGCGGTAGTTCTCCCTGGCTGTGGAGTATTCCATTCAAAAACAGCTTGACAGTGTGTCCTTACCAATGGCGGCAGATCCATGTGATCTAGGGATTCTTGGCATGTGCACGTTCTTGCTCGTGCCATCTGATGCTCAAACAGGCCATGCGTTACATGCTTCATCGCAAATGGCGCACGTACAGCTTGATACGGTGTGATTCAAAGGCGGCTTACTTGCGTCTAGTTTTGCATTACGACAGTCGCCACAGAGATGTTTTTGCATTGGCTCTCAAAGTATGTTGTGTTTGTAAACTGAACTTTGCGTTACACCGATGTTGGCTGCCAGTGGAGGTTTCGGTCAGACATCTGTTGAAGTCATCCCTGTTACCTATAGACTATGGCAATGGAACGCGTCAGCTTTGCATCATAAGATTCTGATGAAAAATGTTATGAAACGTTTAAGCTGTCATGGAGGTACCGATCAGTGCTCCATGGGGTATGCAATCAGTTAAGTCTCAAAGATAACTTTTCTTGAGACCATCGTCTCAGACGATACTCTGCATTGATGGATTCATACATAACGCACTTGATGCAATGATAGAACAGTCAATTGGTGTATGTGTTTCCAGTACTACTGCTCATTGTGCACATAGGCACACGTGCACATGATTTATGCACGTTAGTAAATGGGACGATCGAGGCAGTGCATTAGATCGGAGGCGAATGGTCTTTTGCTTCAAGACAGATATGCTCGAGTTCAACTTCACTGTAGATCATCGAGCTAAGAGTAGAGTTTCGCTTAGTTCCACAGTAAAAATGACGACTCTTGTCAAGCGGACGCTTTTTTATCATTGATGTACTTATGAAAAACCACTGCCAAATGTTGCAATGCACAGGTGAACGAGTTATTCCTGAATGTGGTTACAAGTGGAAGTTACCAAACTATCCTTTGTAGCACAAACAAGGTTTAAACCAAAATACATAACTCTATCCCGGCTGAGTTTGCTTTTATCTGCGCAGCAAGATTGAGATGCTGCATCAATGTACAGCTCATACGACGTACACGCAGAGCAAGATGGGTTGCGACTAGCGTGTGCGAAAAGTTCATTTCAAAGTCATCATTGGAAAACGTTGCCTCACTGTAGAACAATGCGGTATGTGCAGAGATGTCGGTTTTTCAAGTCAGCCGCCGGAAAGGTTTATCTGGCCTTCCCCAAAACCTGCTGTTTTTCCTGGACTTTGGCGACTCCCACGTCTGCGTTGTCGATGTCAAGGTCAAGCTTTTTTACTCGCCTGCGGCTCACTTGATTTTTTTCCTGGCCGTGCTTCCTCCCGCGATTATGAAGTCCTGCGTGCGCCCCTGTTTGACAATGCATCAGGTCCGCGGAGAGGCCATAGAAAGGTGAAAGATACAAATTATCTATATGTGTAACTTCCGTGTATAGATGGCGCCCTGCGCAGTCAGGTGAATGTGACCCGACACCTTTTACTTGAGAGCTGCCGCATATCGCAGTGCTTTCTGTCCCGAGCCAGGTGTTATCGGATGAAAACCTGCCAATACCTGAGGATTGACTTCATGTATAAATGCATTGGAATGACAGCAGCATACAAGGTCCCTTCAAAATACCATGTGGTGCATATTTAATATAAAACTAATATGTATTCCCCTATAATTGGATTGCGCAATGTATATGGTGTTTTCGATAGCGAACATCCATGGTATGCCAAATATTGAAATGTTGGTGCCATACATACATTGGCTCCCGATGCATTCACTTCATCAATGTCTACCAGGCTATCGCTGACGATCTGCGGGACTGCTGTTAGATGGTCTCGGAGCTGATGACCAACCACTGTTTTCAAATCAAACGCACCAGTATGGCTCAGTTCTTCCTGCGCACATTGACTTGTCCAACGTACAGTTTTAAAGGTTTGCCATCTGTTATCTGCTAGCTTTCACAATATTAGCCAAATTAATTGTGTTCCCAAGGCACATGAATTGTATAATGGCCTGTCCCACGCAAATGCGTGATGTTAAATGTGCGATTTTCTGAGTGTTGGATTCTGGAACGTCGAAAATATTGTCAAAACATCCGGATTTCAATAAAAAGTAGATTCGGATCAGCAACGATAGTCATATACTCCTGGAGTTGGTAACAAGGTAGTCGTTCGAGGCCTTAGCTTGCAACGGTGGCTCGCGATTGGCTAAGTGCATGTGCAACACCTTCTGAACATTTCAGGGGACCTGGATTGTGCAAGAATGAAGGACCTGTGCATCCTTCCCTTCGATAACGGCGATTAACTTGAGCAGACTGATTTTTGAATTTTTTGACGAAGAGCTGCAATAGAGTAGGTTGAGCTGACAACTTACGACAGTGCGAGTATGGTGTAAGGTAGTTAGTTTTCCGTTCACACAAATCGTTTTAAAACACTCGTATTTGAGAATATAATCGGTGGTCGATACATGCAAAAATCAATACATGCACCATTACGCGTTGTCTTCGTGCAACTATTGCATGTACCACCGAAATGAACGCCCAGGAGCACGGGTGTAGCCAGCGCCTAATGGCTGGTAGGCAGCCAATCACAGAGTAATCAGCCGATAAAAATAACTAAAGCTGTTTGAATAGTGGGATCATCGCTCCTGCATGGGCGAAAAGCAGTCTTAAAATATAATGCCTACAACGCCTGTCTCCACCCCACTGGCGATGTCGGTGGCAAAGAGTCGGCGAAAAGGAAAAATAACATCGTCGTTCACACCAAATTTTTCAGAGAATACCTTACAGGTTTCTTTTCGATACAGCCCTGAGAACTAATTGTGTCATTCAAAAAAAAAAATATATATATATATATATATATATATATATGCATGTATGCATATATATGAATATGCATATACTTGGGAAGCTGGTTCTCTTCTGCGCAATAGTTGATGTAAATGATAGCATACGTGTTGTGCAGTATTTTCTTCAAATTTTCGATCATACGAACACACTTTCTGCTATGTGAGTCAGTGATATGTATTAAATATCCGATGCTCGCAACGTTTCGTCCGACACATTACATCATCGGCAATTACAGGAAAGCACAATATGCGAATGACACTTTACAATGGTGTAATCTATACAACGCTCATCAGATCAGTTAGATCAAACCCTTGTAAACCATTATGAACCAAACCATTACCGAACCATCATAAGTGTTATTTTTATCATTATGATCACTTTTCCTTGTCTAATGATGTCCTATGTCGGGCGAAACATTGCAAACATCTGGAGATCTTATGCATCTCATCGAGCCACAGCAAAGAAAGTGTGGTCGTAAAATAATGAATTTAAAAGAAGATATTGCACTGTGTGCTTCAATGTCAATGTGCTGTAATTTGCAATAACTTTGGGTATACCTAATTTTGTAAATATGTATACGCATATATATATATATATATATATATATATATATATATATGGGGTTGAGTGTGGGTTATGGGTATAGGTGTGGGTGGATGTCGCCATCTCAGTATTGGTAGGTAAATGTAGAATTGTATTGCAAGGGAATAACATTGTTAGTTGATGTGTAGAACTACAGTTAGACAACCAAGCAACCGCAATGTTGTGCCATGGTCAATCAATTTTATCCCAAGTCTTAGCAATTTCTTGTGTTCCAAATGCCTGTGAGAGATGCACTACGCATCTTTCGATCCATTTCCGAGCACAACCTTCAGTTTTACTTAAGGTGTTTCGGAGGACGTATGTGAAAGAGGCTCTGGTCCTAATGTACAAACCACGATTGGCCAAACAGGAAACAGTTCTACCGTTTTACAGCCAGGCACACATTCCACTGCCGGTATGTATTTGTTTATTTTGCTCCAGATTCAGACATAACCAGCTTCACAACTCAATTCAGTTCAATGGATTATTTGGCGCTGGCTTCTCATAAAAGCATACTCAGCAATGATGAAAGCCTGACAAAAAGCCTTCCAAACCCTGGAACTAGGTGACAATTGGCCCTCATCTGGTGGTCTGCCTTCAGACTGACGGCTGCCAAGGCTCGTTTCAAGCTTGGAAACGATCAGCATGCGTGCACATCATTTATCGATGATGTTTCTCCCACCACAATGGGTGCTCCCGACCGCACTGCTCGCTGGCCACCCTGAGAGAGCTGGAGCCGCCCCTGTCCGCCCACCTCCCCCCTGAGGTCCGCTGACAACGCCTCTGGCCGTGTATGTGCCGTCCACCCCACCGGGCCATAAACAGAGCGGCGGCGGCGCCGGGCCGCCGGTGCAGGCGGCCAGAGGCGGGACGACGCTCCTGCAAGGCCTCCTCGGCGCCCGGCGGGTCGCGACCGGCAGCGCGGCGACACGCCCGCACCAGCCACACGCGTCAGCTGATCCGCGGCAGGGGTGACTCGTGGGAATGTCAGGGCCGGGGCACGGGTGGTGCGGGAGCTTGCGAACTGGCGGCTGCTCGAGGGTGTTCTTACTCAGTGGATGCCCTCCTGTGGTTATCTTTGCAGTTGTGCGGTATTTTGTGGAACTTGTCTATTCCCGTTTGATCTGCTAAAATCTCATTCTGCTGCCACGTCTGGTCAGGCTGGTCGGACCGGGTTGCATGCTGCTTCATTCGTGACACATGCAGGGCGCATGCAGAAGGAAAACCAAGATGACGAAAGTGGTCTTCTCTCACTGGGTGAAGGGGTTATATAATCAGCTACGACACCTCAAACTGCAGACTCCTGGGACTACACACGATGGGACCATATGCTCTCGGATAGAACAGGATTCTGTTATGACCAGGGAAAACATTAACATTGTGCGTCATGTTGTGCTTGGCGGCCCATGTTTCATTCGCAACTTACCGCCTTCACTTTATTTACACTATAAGTGCACGTAGTAGTAATACGAAACATGCAGTAAGAATGTTTCGTTGTTTCATTTTCCAACCTCGAGGGCTTCTGGTAAGAAGATAATTGTTAATGGATCCCCGGGCAAGCTGAACTTAGTGCATGACCCGTACATGTCTTGCATCAGTTTGATACTGTCAGCCTCATTGTGGCTGCAAGGCAGCATGCTTTCGCTGTGAAGTGAGAGGCTTCACAACTTATCAATTCATCTAAAGCAGATTTGCCTTATCTGAAATATAGATGATTATTCTCGAAGGTTTTCTTTGAAGTCCGCAAAGCAGCTAAACATGTTTTTCTTGGCTTGAACATATTTTCAATTTAAATGGGGATTTTGGTATAGCTGCAATCAGCGCTTGGTGCGCCCGTAAAGAAATTCTCGCCCACAGTGAATCACACTGTCGTTTTACTCTGGGAGTTGAAAATGATCTCAGGAGAAGGCGATGCGCTGAAGACATCTCTATTTTGTGGGACCGTGGATTCCATTTAGATGTACGCCTCCGTTTCCTCGAGACAAGCTCCGCGTTAAATGCAAGAGCACTAACAGATAGCGAACATATGAGAGATAATTTCATTTCAGCTCGTGCACTTTCCTTTCACGTCTTCGGTGCGATGTTAATGGAGCCTGACACATATATGTCCCATTTTGCTATAGGCGGGAATGAAATTTAACGGACGATAGCCACACTGTATTTTCTCAACACCTTAATCAATACTGAACGCAGCAAGACTCGCACATGTTACGTACGAGATATGCAGTGTGAGGTAAATTGAAACGTTCCCGCCATCCGCAGATCACAGTACGCACTGCGTTACCCCGCCTCTGAAAGCTGTAGCTAATAGCAGGTGCTAAATCGGGAGAGGTCGGGAGAGATCGGGAGCTAAATCGGGAAAAATCCGCATAGCTGTCGCTCTTAAGCGAGCCGCCGATGCCTCAGCCATGATCGAGTTATTTGTGAGATTTCGCGACTCGCGTCGTCCTGTTACGGATCCGTGCCTGGTGAGTTGTACTGAGTGTTCCATCCCGGCCTCTTTGTAATTATTTTACATCATGAGAAGGAATGGGAGTTGTTTCTCACGTTGTGGTCAGGCGGATCTAGACGATTTTTTATTACATCTAAAATTGAAAATAGAGCCCGTCGTCCGATTAGTTTTTGCACGCGTTTTTTTGACAAAGTTATGTCTGCTGCACTTCTCTACCCTTGCAAGTGTTTGTTGCGGCACTCTGAACAGGTTCAGCGATCAATGTCACTGCGCAATATTGAAACCTGCTTCACGAATGCGTGTGCATTAACTGTGGCTTCCCGTTACATGCTTAGTAGTGAACGATACAGGTTTCTCAACATCATCTTGATTTATGTCTATTTGCTATTGAATTGCTGCTTTGTTCTTTGCGCATACACAATGCGCGAAATACACTCCGTGCGCCTTTCTTGTTTACATGTGTACACACATGCATACATTGGCCTATGTACTCGTGTGTGCGTGCTTGGGCCCGGGAGAATGCACACGGATGCATGCGTGCTGTTGTGGTGTTCATTGCTAGGTACGGAGTGCAGCGCTTGAAACTGGAAACTGAACTCGAAATATCCCTACTAGAAACAGGTGATTAGGTGGAGGGTCCTTTTACACGAAGGGTGTCGCGCATATGTTATATTCCTGCGTAATTTGTTTCGATGACATTGCCAGGGCTCCTGACCATCACCCGTCAACACACCCAATCCTGGCCGCGCATGAGCCTCCGCCTCGTCGTCTCGGCCCCCACCGTGCGCCGCTGCGGCCTGCGCGATCCATTTCGCCACGCGGCCCGGATGAATGACCAGGGCCCTGTGACCGTCGCCTGTGAGCTCGTTCGGCGATGCGTCGTGCCGGCGACACTGCAGGAGCGGAGACGAACGGGCACGCGTCGCCCAACGTGTACAGTATAAACAAACACTGGAGCTGGCGTTTTCGTCGGGTCCGGGTCTTGCTGACCTACATGTCTGCTCGACTCGCTTTCGATCGGCTTCCGCAGCGATCGCCGGCGGTGATCACGCGAGGTCCCGACAACAAAGTGTATAAGGGACAGCGGACTGAAAGACTAGTACCAGCTGTCTTTTCGTGCATTAGTATTGGTAGTACACAGAGCTATACATGGAATGCAATGGGCAAATAAGATAATGAATTATTAAATTACCGATAGACGATAATGTTTGTCCTAAATATTTCACATCATGCTCTGAAGTCATTCATCAAGAGCCACCGAATCATTCTATCGAGCCACGGTACATTTTTACAGGTGTTTGTGGTGCAGGCCGGGTTCAGCCTTACCACAAAAGTAGTTTGCAGTCCTGGGACCCTGCAATTAGTTCCAATTGTATGAGTTCCCACACTACAAAACTGCATAGGGGAGCACCTGGTGCGCGGGATAAGCAGTGTATACTGTTACACGCTGGCGAGCTTTTCAAACCGTCAACTGCATGATCGACGTACGAATCAATCAAACCATTCTACAAAGTCATGTCGCATAGTTTCGCAGCCCCGCACAGCGCAGGCCGGGCCCAGTTCATCACAAAAGGAAGCCACCTGCAGGCCTGGGCTTCCACATTGCTTGTCTACGTTGCACGTCCCTGTACATATGTCCTGCAGCCCTGCACTGTCATCGTGGGAGGCCACTCACAACGTCTCCTTGGTGTTCCAGATGGTCTGCACCCGTGTCTCTGGTGTGCTGTCTGCTTTTGGCCAGCTTGCAGATAGCTTCAGCACGTGAGTACTCACCAGAGGCGCCTATTTGTGTGGATTATTGTGGGGCAGGAGCCAAAGTCCCGACAGCCTAACCTCCCCCATTTGTGGGCTCGACCAACTAAGCTCAGTTTTTTCGGCGAGTGACTATTGTCTTTGTTTTTCATCGCTTGTCAAATGATACTTTATTTCAGTAGCACAGAAGCTATGGTCGTAAAAAGTGTAAAAATAGTTAAACCTTTTGGATATTTTACTTTGTCCTCATATCTTCTCAACATTGCAGCGACAATAATAGGCTGCATCACAGTCATTGCCCAAATCAGGCAAAGGGAGCAAGCTAACATTGGGCGAATGGACGGGACCCTTTAAATGGAAATAGACGGCCTTAGCAGCCACCTAAATCGCTCGTGGCTAGATTAGCCCGCTTCTCATTTAATACCGCTCGGTGGCTAGATATGGACAGAAAAGTGCAGCTGTGCCCCATTCACAGAATTGTGTTCGCCAGTTGGCTCACCCTTCACCACCTACTCAAACGGCTTAATCCCAGTACATTTTCCACCACTGAGGCGTTGTTTTTATTTCAGAAAACGAGCAGCCCCCGGATGAGAGGGTGGACTACGCCTACTACTACTACGACTATGACGAGGAGGGCGATACAGATGGCAAGTACTACCGTCGCTAACGGATGGTGGTCAGCAATAGCGACGCAACCAGTCGGCTTGAAACGCTAACAACGTTTGTCTAATCGTGTCCCATGAGGATCTTCCCGTGTGGATTTGCGCCGGAGAGTTCCGTTTCCCTCTCACCTCGGTATTCGAGAAGGCGTTGACTACATGATAAACATGCAGGTATATGCATGTATACGCATGTATCGTGCACGTTAGAATGACTCCTAGCTATGTATCCACAGTTCTGCCGATGTCACGCGAAGAATCTTTAGAACGAAATAATTGATTTACATTTAAACAAAAATGTTTAGAAATTATTACCGTCTCCGCCTGGTCTCTCAGGCTGGCAAAATTACCAGGCACCAGGGAACATTGCCCCGATCAAATCGTCAACTGAGACGTATTTTGTGATTTGATCACTACCAAAACGTCGTCTCCGTGTGAACGCTCTGTTACCTTTCGGCCGACAGTGTGTGAGTATGCCATTGCGGCGCAGTATGTCACCTGGTACATGACGATGCAGCGCGCCCCGCACTGTGCGGCGGCGCAGCATTCGTCAGTCAGCAGGCGGCCGCCACCGCAGCAAAATAAATGGACCACGCGTTTTCGAGATCCATCACGAAGGAATCTCATTCTAAACTGACCTTTGAGCAGGGTGTATGTCAGTAAGGATTTTGTCATGCAGCGCGACAGAAAGCAAGCTTACAACGCATGACGCGTGGGTATTGATTTTGACGGATAGTTCGTCACCAGCGAAAGACAGCAGAGAGTCTCTAAAATCCCCAGATATATCACAAATCTGGCCTTCAACTCTTTCAATTTTTGAATAATAACTAGAACACTGTACGCTAAATATCACCTTTGTGTGTCATCGAAGCGGAGCGTCATCTTTATCTGTCTAGCACTTATTCGGTATCTGATCATTTATCCCGCTTGTTTTTTCGTCGCAGTGTCTCCCGTGGGGGTCAGCGCCGTACGCCTCTGATCCAGGTTTCTCTCCCTCCAGGCCAAGCCGCGGGCAGAGGGCCAGAGCCAGGAGTGGCGCCGGGTGGCGGCGCAGGGCCCGGACTTGGCTCTCCCGATTACGGTGCAGGTGGGGATGCTGTTCCCAGTGACGTCATGGGGGCCTGCTTCATCAACTCTCTCTCCCCTACTAATGCCCGGGACAACAGCTGTGCACTGAGACGAACGGATTCTTGTATTTCTTTACCGGTAAATATATTGCGCGGTGCAAGGGCAAGAAGACAAGTCACAATGTCAATGCACCCGTCATTTGTCCATGGCTACATGACTGTCTACATGGCTACATGAGCTACACATTTACGACTATGATCATTTAATGGGCTGCATGCAAAACATACGCTGCACTGAGCGCTTGTCACGGCTGAGTCCGCACCACTGCTGTGTGTCCTACGCGGGCCTTCCTCGTTTTCTTGCACAAACACTCACGGACTACACAGTCATTCTATCTCATGCACAGGCACTTCCACCTCACAGATTTTCCCGATGTATCCGTACATAGAATCATTCCACTTCACAGGTTTGCCCGATGTATCGGTCTCGCTGCCCTGCTCCGACTATCGTCCGGGTGAGGACGACCTCCAGGCCTTCGACTTTATCCGCCGCTTCAAGCTGGACGTGCTGGAGAAGAGGTTTCCGGGCGTCAGCAAAGTGCGCGGCTCGAACCGGGTGCAGGTGGCCTACCGTCTGGATGCCTCCGCCGACCTCAGCATGGCCACCAGGTGAGGCCTTCTGGGCTCCTGATCGGCCTCAGTGGCGTCACCGGGCAAGTCCTACGATGCCTCCAACAGGCACCAATGCTGCAGCTGCCGCTCCTTGCTATATGGCCCCTGGTGACAGGGATCAGACAGGAAGACACCGATTGAGTTGCATTGAGCACGGTCAAGTTCTGTCTTGGGCGCTAATGGGAATGCTCCACATCTTTGTGGGGCCTTTGAATGAAATAGCCATCTTGGTGATCATTTGGTACGGTTCACTGTCCTGCTCTTCGTAAGACCTAAAACCCTCCAGTTTCTGAGCTACACGTCCGCAAAGATATGCAGACTATTTCTTGCAGACTTTTCACCCGTGCATGGCGCCATAGAAACGTCATTCAGAACCTGCCATCCCATTGGCCATGTGCCGTTTAAGTTCAAGAAGAATAAAATCGTCGAGTCGTTCATATCTGGCGTTCGTGAGCACATTTTCCGGTTATAGCGAATGCCAATTGGCTCGCAGTCAATGTTGCGCAGGCTGTGCAAGTTTCAATCACGAGTCACGTTTTGTTTTACCTAATACAAGAAGTTGGGCATGGACATTAGTCATTACAGAAATAAGACTTGTAATCGAATAAATTCAAAATGGCGCCATAACACAACTTAACACTATAAATCACAAATGAATATTCAATGACACCGTGAAAAGGGCCAGCACACAAGCATATGCAAATTATCCTGTTCGGCAAACACTTCCAGCACCGCCACGGCCACTTCACGGGCTTTCGGAAGTACTACAGGCGAGTGCTAGGGTGGCGATTCCGCGCGGCCAGTTTAGCGGCACCCTTGGTGTCATACAGACGTTTCATGACCTGTAGCCATACAATAACGTATTGAGGAGCATATCTACTAAATTTGAAATTGTGTTTTGTAGAGCATTCTTTTGGACTTAGAAGTATAACAATACTTCTAAGATAGCTTACTTCATCATATCTGACGCTTGGCTCAATACCTTCACATGTGAGCCATTCTAATGGTTGTTCCACCACTATTCGGTGATCTGACTTCCCCACAGACGAACAGAAATGCTGAGCTTGTCAAGCCAAATCCATTCTCATCCGATGCGTCAACAATACCACGGGCTCTGGCCTCCACCGCTCCCCATGCAGGCGCTGACTTCCACCGGCTCCCAAATCGGCACTCACCAACCACCGCTCCCCGGGTCGACGCTGACGTCCACCGCTCCCCGGGTCGGTACTGACGTCTACCGCTCCCCGGGTCAGAGCTGACATCCACCGCTCCCCGGATCGGTGCTGACTTCCACCGCTCCCCGGGTCGGTGCTGACGTCCGCCACTCCCCAGGACGGTGTTCCCGCTGGGCCTGCCGGCCGAGTTCAGCTTCATCTCCACCTTCCGCGCACGCAAGCTGTTCCAACGGCCGTGGGACGTGCTGCGCATCAGCGACCTGCGCGGCCGGCCTCAGTTTGCCGTCACGCTGAACCCGCAGGAGCAGCTGGTGCAGTTCATGCTGCCCGACCTCAGCGGAGGAACGCAGCAGATCGACTTCGCCGGGCTCAATGTGAGGCGCTGTGCAGTCTGCTGATGGCGCTGGCGGCAGCGGCGGCCGGTCCATAGCTTGCGTTGACAGTGCGACGCTGGTGGGATGCCGGGTTGACCGAAGCACCCAAGCTGAGCTAGAAAATATTTGAGTTGTGATAACAAATTTTAGATGAGGTGGATGCAATTTTCGTGTGTGCGCTTAACTGTTTTAGTCTAATACACACTCCAGCAATGCAACTAGTATACGCTAGCATGTCAGCCCGATGCCGACAACATCGTGGTTTTTTGGTGTTATATAACGCTACTTATTCATATCTCCCCAGCCCACTGACATTTTGAGTAACGCTCGATGAGACCCGCAAACACGGCGCGGGCTCACGACGGTCCAAACCAAGCTTCCTCCTTCGCTGCAGATATTCGACCGTAACTGGCACTAAGCTGCACTTCGGCGTGTCGCGGACGGAGGTCATGCTGTACGTGGACTGCCAGCTGGTCAGCTCGTTCCCGCTGTCGCCGGTCGGGCCCATCGACGTCAATGGCGACATCGTCATCGGCAAGTCCACCAACTCGGCGAAGACGGTGCCGGTGGGTGAAGCGGACGCGGCAGGGGATGTGGGAGTCGTCGGCACGCTTGCTGCCGTCTTCGTTGGTTACCAGAGAAGGTGCCGTTTACCTATCGTGTCATTCTGGTGTGATACCGAAGTGCGAGACTGTAGGTGAAGACCACTTTTTGCCCGGTTGGTTACATTAGGCCCTTCATGTTAGCGATCCGTCAAACAAAACAAATTTCTAAGCTATGGCAGCCAGGGCAACACCACCATATACCAACATTCTTCAAAATCAAGACATCCTCAGTATTTAAAATTGAATGACGCTCGGCCAGACCTCTTTGCGCCGCCAAAGTCTCTCAGCATTATCCGCGGCCATTTTCATAGGTCCGTGGAAGCAACCGCAATGAAATGTACAAAGCTATGGTAAATCGTCTTTAAGAAGAATGTGTTCGATGGCTACATTCAATCGTTATTGGCAACAATTCACCTATTATGCAAATCGGGAGTTCTCAGCGGACGCACTGACCTGTCGTTGACTTTCCAGATTGACCTGCAGTGGATGGTGATGAACTGTGACCCGACCCGGCCAGAGAGGGAAGAGTGCAGCGAGCTTCCGGTCTGTATCATACTCATCACCATTCGTGCATACGCGACGTCATCGCTGTAGCAACGGTAGCGCTTGTGTAGGTGCCCACACCTCAGGCAGCAACTGTCCATCTTCATGTATATATATATATATATATATATATATATATATATACATATATATAGTTTATATATATTATATGTCCGGGTAGCTGACCCGCCCATGAATAACTGCTTACTTGGTGTATTCATCAGGACATCAGTTTATGTTAATTTCTCAGCTATTCATCGCACCTGCTCACCGAACATGCTAACGCGGTTACATATTTCAGAGTCCTGCGGAGCCCCAGATTGGGCCGACCCCCTGCGAGACCGTGTGCCCTCAGGGCCCACCCGGCTTTAACGGCACCAAGGTTAGGAGTCAGCATGGGGTGACATCACCTAGGGAGCAGACACTGTTGATCGTTTCCTTTTGCGATAGGCGTGTGTTGTGCGCCTTAGACCCTGCTGAAGTGGCCTCAGGGTAAGCCTGGCCTCAGAGTCTAGTGTAACGAGCCATCCAGGTCTACGGAATTGCTCGGTATGCAGGAAAACCAACGACTGTATTATTTACAGTTGCATTGCAATGACAGCTTGTGCATTCCAGTATCGGTCCGATATTTTATATCAATGAGCTAACCTACATGAACTCGATATTGATTGTCGATTCTCCTTTTGGTGCTGTAAGTCGTACCACAAATTCGAATTCTGTGAGTGGTGAACACACAACGCTCGCCCCACAACCACCGATCCCGCAGCGTCGTGACTGTCCCCGCAAGCTGAGAGCCAGGGGGAATACTGACGTTACATCCGTCGCTCTGCCGGCAGGGCGAACCTGGGCCGCCCGGGCCCCGCGGCGCCATCGGCTCGATCGGCGAGCCCGGCGTGCCCGGCTTCCCCGGCTCCCCGGGCCCACCGGGCCTGACTGGACAAGCCGTGAGTGTGTCCGGCCGTGTCCATGGTCGGGTCTGGTCCGGTCGACAGCCACGGACCTGGTCCAGTCAGCGGTCACGGGTCTGGTCCGGCCGACGATCACAGACCTGGTCCGACCGACGGTCACGGGTCCGCTCCGGACGGCGATCAGGCCTGGTCCGGCCGACGGTCAAGGGTCTGGTTCCGTCGGCGGTCAGGCCTGGTCCGGCCGACGGTCAAGGGTCTGGTTCCGTCGGCGGTCAGGCCTGGTCCGGCCGACGGCCAAGGGTCTGGTTCCGTCGGCGGTCAGGTCTAGTCGGGTCGACAGTCGCGGGTCTGGTGCGCACGGTGGCGAGGCAGTCGTAGGGGGTCTCTTTATGCGTCTTTAACACCAGACAATGTATATCTATGATGTGCACTTGTTTCCCAACCATTGCACAACGTTGAATGCTCTCAAAGCCTGCTCTCCCGTTCTCGCAAGCATAAATCATTTTTGTGATCTACCAGGCTTTCGTGATCTACCAGGAGTGCCAGGAGTTTTCCAATGAACTAACGAAATTAGCCCCGTGATCAACTAACCCAGCGAACTATGCCTGCCTCTCCGATCAATCGCCGAAGTTTGTTAGTTGCTAAGCTGACCCCTGTTCTATGCCGCCGGTGATTTCAGGGTCTGCAGGGGCCGCCAGGACTGACCGGGCAGTCTGGACGCTCAGGTCCCAAGGGGGACAGGGGCGACCAGGGGCCGCCGGGACCGAGGGGAGAACGGGGCCTCCAGGTATCACTCAGTTACGCTCGCCGTCGGAGAACGGCAGAGAGTCTTTCTCGAGCAGCCGTTGACCTTGTTCTGCGGCCATAGTTGCTTGTGCGATTCATCAGCTGATGATATTCGCACTTGGTGATGCGTACGCCTATGTGTTGACACACCTGCACATGCTTAATGGAATCAGGAGCAAGCGGCACCGAGCCCTATGTGGCGTACTGTCCAGCATTAAGTGCGGCGCTATGCCCTATGCATAGCTTAATGTGTACTTATTGCGTTAGACGCATGCCCTGACACAACGTAGTCAAATGTGTGCCCATTTCACGTAGCGCTCACAGCGTAAGACCTGTCACCGCCCTTCATCGCTCTCGTCCGTGATGTGACCTCGCTCTCACCCGCGACATGCCCCCGCTCTCACCCGCGATATAACCTCGTCCTCACCCGCGACATGACCTTGCCCTCACCCACGGCATCACCTCGCCCTCACCGGCGTATAACCCATCGCCCCGCCGCCAGGGCGTGTCCGGCCAGCGGGGCCTCAAGGGCGAGGAGGGCCTGCGCGGCACGGACGGCCGGCCGGGCGTGGACGGCCTGCCGGGCGCGCAGGGCCCGCCCGGCGACATCACCCGCGTGGTGGGCCCTATCGGCCCGCCGGGGCCGCCCGGCGTCGGCGGCACACCGGTGCGTGCGACGCGCCGGCAGGAGCGGTGCTGCCCGAGGCGTGGGGAGGGGAGCGCGGGGGCGATTATGTTAGCGCCGGCTTAGAATGGAAAGACGCTTCCAATAACGTCAGCGTGATTATGTGGAAATGATCAGAATGATGGCGCGTTAGTGCTGCACTGATGCAGTGCTGGTAACGTTGTGGTATTTGTAGTAGTGGCATTGCGTAACAAGCGCATGCTTTCAAATAAGGGGGCAAGTTCATGGTTGAATTAACGAGTAGGGCTGTAGCACTGTACCCTTTACGACCATACGAACGGTTGACAATGAGTCCCTGTCACACCCGGCGTCCGCCCCGCTGATTGGTTGTGTCGGCTCCGCCGCTGACCGGTGATTGGTGCTCAGGGCGTGTCTGGGCAGGACGGTGTGCCCGGCCGTCCGGGGCCGCCCGGCGAGCCCGGGACGAGAGGCTCACCCGGCGTGGACGGCAGGCCCGGCACCACGGGTGCGATAGGCTCCAAGGGCCAGCCCGGTCAGCCGGGCCCTGTCGGCCAGCAGGGACTACCCGTGAGTGACCACCCGCGTTGAGACGGCGGTGACGCCGTGTTTTGTGGTGACGCAGGTATGGCGTGGTGACATTGCTTAGTCAGCTCGTGTTGCGGCTGGGAAATGTTGAACTGCTCACCATGCGCGCCGACGCACCCACCCGAGTTCCACTTTTAGCGATAGGTTCTTCCTTTCGATGGCATTCTTGCTCGCGCCTGATGTGAACACACGAAAACAAAATCTAGCATGCCGGGCGTGAACCACATAGATGTCATAATGACTGTCGCTGCTAAACAACACAGCCTGTGTCCCAGCATGTGGTCGTGGCACAATGGGCAGAGATCAGACCCAAGCCATACCACGTCACTTTTGAGATGCACGAACTGGGAGCGAGCCGCCCCCTGACTGTCTGCTATGCGCAGGGGCCGCCGGGGCCGTACGGTCCGCCCGGTAGCCAGGTGGCGGGCGAGACGGTACCGGGACCGGCCGGGGTACCGGGCCAGCCCGGCTCGCCAGGCCTGACGGGCCCCGAGGGACCCGCCGGACCGCCGGGCCCGCCCGGAGAGGTCGGCCGGCAGGGACCCAGAGGAGACAAGGGTGAGTCGTGGTAGGGATCTGTGGAGGACTCGGCTGGGTGTGACGGCGATTGAGGAGAGGGGGAGAAGGTCTGTGTGATGTGGCAGGGAGAGAAACGACCTAGGCGACGCAGTGGTAAGATGCGGCTGTAAAGCTGTCGCCACCCAGCAAACATGACGGAGCTTGTACTTGACTGTGATGCAATGACGTTTTCAGTCGTTTTAGACTGCATCCGACACTGGCGGCGCTTTTCAAGAACCAGCTTCACCGATCAAAGGTCTCGATCTTGGGGATTTCCAACCCGGCTGGCTCGTACGAAATCAAATTTTTAAAAGAATGTCGTAACTTCGCCCGCAAACGTGAAAATCTTCGGTAGCACGCGATCGGCGTCCCAGTGACGCGCCCGTACGCCGGTCCGGTACCCCAGTGGCGCGCTCGTACGCTGGTCCGGTACCCCAGTGGCGCGCTCGTACGCTGGTCTGGTACCCCAGTGACGCGCTCGTACGCCGGTCCGGTAGGTGAGCGAGGGCCGTCCGGGGTGCCTGGCCAGGACGGTCTGCGCGGTTTCGCCGGCTCGCCCGGTCTGGACGGTGGACCGGGCGCGAAGGGCGAGCCGGGTCTGTCCGGTCTGCTCGGACCACAGGGGCCGCCCGGCGCGCCCGGACTGTCGGTGGGTGCACCGCTGCCCTCCCCTCCTGGCGCGAATGACACTGCCAACTTGCTGTGTGTCTGGGACGAGATGTCCCGTGCCAACGTTCGTGTTATTATGTGAGCCTTTTGCTATACTTTCTTAATCTTAAACCGCCCTCTGATCTACTGCTGACGTACCCTGTGCGTCTTTTGCCATGTTTGATGTCCTTGGCGTTACGCTCGATGTCCGCATCGCTTTTCCTCATGTCCTCATCGCAAAGCTCCAGAACTGCATGGCTTGGTCTGTGACGAGCAAGAGTGTCGTAATCACGCTCCGTCCTGGGTTTAGTGCTGGTGGCCTTGGTCGGTTTGCTGAATGATTTGGAATCTATGCACACGCATAAGGCGAGGCAAACTACTTGCCTTGTGCACGCTGACTTGATCGTGACCCAGCTGTCTGCACGACAATACCGCGTCGTTTTACATCCGTCTGGAGCAGCGGCAGCCCGCACTAACCGGCCTCCGCCGCAGGGACCGTCGGGCCCAGCCGGCGGCGTGGGCCTGCCCGGCCAGAAGGGCGACAGAGGCGAGGCAGGCCGAGACGGCGCCGTTGGGCCGCAGGGGCCCCCCGGACCGTCCGGTCTGCCCGGCGAGCGAGGCGAGACGGGCCAGGCAGGCCTCGACGGTCAGCCGGGACCTCGTGGCGAGGCCGGCCTCCAAGGCCCGCCGGGCCCGCTAGGGCTGCAGGGTCTCAAGGGCCACCCGGGCCGCCAGGGCGCCGAGGGCGAGCCGGGGCCGAAGGGCCAGCGTGGTGAGCCTGGCCTCACCGGCAAGGACGGAACTCCGGTGAGAAGGATCAGCACGCGCTGAAGCTCGTCTTCTGACGGCTCGCCAGAAATACACTCTATTTAAAGCAAATTTTCGCGCAGAAATTCTTTCATTTTTTGCAGATGCTCGCCCAGAAATTCGTTTGATTTTGTACACACGCTCGTCTAGAAATGCGCTCTGTTATGTGCAACAGATTATCCTGAGATCGCGCTTTCATATTTGTTTGCCTCAGGTAAGCAGCTCGATCGACCAGTACCAGCGAAACTGACCACAGATTTGGCGTGTACCTGTTCCAACATTTTAACGTCACGCTTCCCTAACTTGCTTTGCCGTTTCTGCTTAAAGCTCAAAAGTGATAGCACACTGTTGTGAAACTGTGATACGTATCATGAACAGTTGTGACCCCACTTGCGTGTAATATATTGTAAAGCTGTCACTTTCAAGCAGTGTGTTTGAAAGTGAAAAAACCTAAAAAATTATGTTTCACTTTGGCGTGCTGGGCAATGCGTCTGTACCGCATGTTAACGGACTATTAGTCAGATCTATACTATAATAAAACGTCTCCTTTGTATGGCAAAATAGTTTATTGTCTAGCTCCTTCGCCTTTTAGTTCAAACGATTTTTTTCCTCTCACTTGAGGGTTTTGTTTGCAAGTCAAAAGAGATAGGTTTTTGTCATGGACAAAAACGCCTGGGAAACCCTCACCCGGCCTTCTTGTGTGTGCTCGACAAGGTGGCGAAGATCGACAAACATATGCATTTGTTCCAAAGCATACTCAAGTCCTAGAGTTCGGTAGCTGCCGCTCTCTTGTGAGGCTTCTGCCATATCTACGTGTGCAATTTTCCAATACCAATTATGTATTGCATTACGTTTCAAGCACTCAGTTATTACCGATTTTCGTGGCTGTGTTGTCATAATTCAAATCTTATGAGGCAGAACACATTCGCTGCTTGAAGCGACTGTTGTGATCACCATTAACCCGCACTGCTCCTGCCCCAGCGGCGCTCCGTCACCGGCGCCCAGTGACACGCTCCGCCCGGTGACACGCGCCGCCCAGTGACACGCTCCGCCCGGTGACACGCGCCGCCCAGTGACACGCTCCGCCCGGTGACACGCGCCTCTCCCCCAGGGTGAGATCGGCGCGCCGGGTCGCCCTGGTCGCCGCGGTAGGATCGGCTTCAAGGGCGACCAGGGCGCCGCCGGCGAGGCGGGCCCGGTGGGCCCCCGTGGCCTGCAGGGCCCACAGGGCAGCACCGGTTCGCCCGGTGAGCTGGGCCCGCAAGGACTGCCCGGCCTGCCCGGCCACAAGGGGCCGCCGGGCGCGCCCGGCCCGCCGGGCCCGCCCGGCGAGGTGCAGTACCTGGCTGCGTCGACAGAGGGCAGGCCGGTCGGCATGCCTGGCGCTCGCGGGCCGCCGGGCGAACCCGGAATGGTACGTGCTGCTGCCGTGTTTACTATTGTGGGTCATCAGTGGTGGCAGCGGATCGAAATGGCACGCATTGGCTAACAGGAAATGATTGTGCATTGAGTGTCTGTGTAACCGTTTCACATATTATGAAGACCCGCATCGAAAGTACACGAAAACGAGTGAATGAATGAATGACGGAAGAATAAGGGCAGCATTAATTTCGTGATTGTACTTTGATATATGCTAGGTGAAATCTGACTCTGCTGACTTAGATAGGTGGTGGAAATGAGTTCCTACTGGGTCGCTGAAGTGGCAGCAAAAATCTTGTAAAGAGGTATCAAATCAAAAAAAGGTATCTTGTTTCGTTGTATTTCACTTGCTATTACCACATAGTGCGCGTATGATGGGATTTCACAGGACACAATGTCCCCCACAAGCTATCAGTATCGCTCTGTTATTGCACCGACCGCCGAGGTAGAAACCCTTTGCCTTCACTAGTCTGATACCTTACCCACCGGCCTGGTCCACCCAGCTGTGACCTCACCGCACCTCCCACGCCGCGAGCCAATCCGGTCTCGTTGACCAACAACCGCAAACGGACCAGCGCTCCTTCACTGCCACGTGGCTGCGTCTCCACGCATTGTCCATCCTGCCGAGAGGTCATCCTTCGCGCCACCCGCACCTGCCGCTACTTCTTGGGCGCGATGATGCCCTCTAGCTGCGTCTTGAGCTGCTGGTTGGTGCGCTTCAGGAACTGGATTTCCTCAGCGTGTTTCCGCTCCTCAGCCTGGCGCTGCTCCTGCGCCCGCTTTTCGATCTGGTCACACTTGGCGCGCAGCTCAGTGACCTGCCGCGAGTCAAACCCCGAGCCAAACCCCGAGTCAAACCCCGAGTCAAACCCCCAGTCAAACCCCCAGTCAAACCCCCAGTCAAATCCTGAGTTAAACGGCGTGTTGAACCCAGGGTCAAATCCAGAGTCAAACCCCGCTCATCCCAGTGCTGGTCACGCTCACGCTCACACTCACTCGGCGCTCATGCTTGGCACTTACGTAAGCATGACTAAAAATCGAGGTTGTGTACGTGACGGATTGCTGGAAATTCAGAGAACTACACCTCGTGTAAAACAACACACACCTTTGACACAAAATTCATGGTGTTTGCTGCCGAGTTCATTAGAGTTCCTTAGCCCTTCGAGTGCCACGAGCTTAGTCCGAGTAATTTTCATGAAAATTTACAGCAAGACAGTTCTAATAACAATGCTCTGAAAAAATCGCTTTCTGCCAGAAATAATTGTTTTTCAAGTTCCCTGAATCATGCATATTCCTGCTGATAACCTCGAAACATTGTGGTACGTATCTTACAGTCTGTCTTTGCGCAAACGTTGACTCGCTTTCCTCACCTGTCTGAGCAACTCCTCCTTGTCCACCTCGAGCTGTGCGATGCTGGCCTCCAGCTCCTCCTTGCCCTGCTCGGCCTGCAGGGCCTTGCGCATGCCGAACGCGCAGCTACTCTCGTAGAGTGTCTGGTAGGCGGAGAGTGTCATGCGTAGCTCATCCCGGATCCGCAGCAGTAGCAGGCCTCGTTCCGCGCAGTTGATGGTCACCTGAGGTCAAGGTCACCTGAGGTCACCTGAGATCACTTGAGGTCAGAGTGCACACAAGGGCTCACTCATGTGAGGGCGATTAGCTGGAGCAGTTTGGTAAGCGAGAAAACATAAGTGTGGTGTTCTGCTTATTTCGTTGGGGTTGCTGAAACTAGCTTACGGGTAGATCATTAGCTTTGTTGTTGTGAGGTGACTGTGTCGTGCCTAATGCACTTCGCTCTTTGCTTCAACGCGTCCTCTGTAGGGCTGCTGTTAAACGTGTGTAGATATGTTGGTGTAAATCAATGTTGTATAGTTGAGCCATTGTTTTATAGTTGAGAGGGCCCTGAATGACTTGAACCACGTTTGATGCTTTAACTAGCAACTCAACTAATTTTTGTGTTTTGCAACGCTTTACATTATTTGGTCAAAGTCACTAATTTATAGTTTTTTCAGTTTTGCTCATGCTGTTAAAGCCTAGCCTAAGATGTTTGAGGCACTGTGTTGTTCTGCGGGTCAGCAGCCTTACTCTTTTTATTGACATTTCACGTCTGCAGACATTTTATCGCCGTGGCTTGTTGTTAGATAAATAGGTGCAGAGCGCCTGCGCAATGACGTCGGTGCTCCTTCCACATATGAGAAGCAAACCAGGGAAAAGACATCGGACGAGAAATTATAGACTTCTGCACTTAGGTGTTGAAAAAGCGATACTTAAAGAGCGCAAGCTCCAGAAAAGAGGGCGGGCAAAAATCTCTGCTTTCTTCCGCAAAATGGCAACCTTTACGTTGACAGGTGACATGTCCAACATCCACACCTAATGTTTTACAATCTATGAATTGCTTCCGCGCTTACCTGTCGGATTACTTCGTCGAAAGCTTGTGAATACAGTTCGCGCCGCACTGGGCAGATACCCGTCTCCCTAGCCTGTCGCTGCTGCAGCTTCATGTCCAGCTGCTCTTGCAGGTTCAGCACGTCCAACCGAGTGGCCGGGGTGGTAGAGACCTGCTGCCGCCATAGCTGACCCCCTTCCTCTTCCCATTCGCGAGGCGGAATGATAGAGTTCAGCACTTCCTCGGTGTCCTGTTTCGAATCGCCATGTCCAGTCCGTTTAGGCGCGGCGCCCTGGGCAGCCGTGGGCACCGGTCCTAAGCCTTCGGGCGGTACTGGAGCAGTTGTCTTGTCTTTGGCACTAGGCGTTTTCTTCTCCGTGTGTTTTGTCACTAGCACGGGGTTATCATATCTCACAAGTGACACATTTGCCGGTATCACATTTGCAGCCATGGTGACTGAAAGGTCTTCTCCCCTTCAGTTACAGATGTCCTTCTTGGCCTTTGTGGTACAACAAGGCAGCGGAATTATCACCTGTCACGGATCCCGTTTTAACATGAGACTCAAGTACTGACACAATTTGTCCACCGTGCTTTCCACTAGGAATTATTTTGACGTTGCGCGTCGCCACGAAGCAAATGCATTTTACGATAGCTTTATTTTCAACGTCTTTGCTCAATCACGTGCGTAGTTGAAACAAGCCACTCCATAAATTTTGGAAACTTGGCCGTACGGCTCGCAACTCACCTGTGGTCCTCAGCTTGCTCGCGGTCTTCAGTGCTCATGGGTCGACTCGGCTGAATCAATGTTCGGTTGCTACGAGACGGTGCCGGGCGCCGCCGCCTGGCGTGGCCCGGGGACGCAACAGGTGGCTCGCATTCCATAAGTGTCGGCTAAAGCACAGTTGCAAGAGTTACAAGACGTCCAGACTGTTCAACTGTGTTTGTGTGGCAAAAACTGCGTCCAGTTTCGTGTTCCGTGACGCAGCGTCATGGTATCTTTTTTAAAGCAATGGTATTAGGAATGAGAGCCCATCTGAGATAAGACTAAAACAATGGCATAGATGCGTCTTATTCTTCCCATCTCTGCGGCATCACAGAAAGTAATTTTGAGCAATTAGCAGTAATTATCTACGCTGCGTAGATAATTACTGCTAATTACTGAAAACTACTGATTGAGTTCGGATTGGCCAAACGGCGTCCAGATCTGGCGCCCGCTCGGGCCGGTCTACCCATACCTGTACTAACGGACCGCCCCCTTCGCTGACAGACTCCTGCCCGTCCCAACTACCCCGTGTCCGTTCCTGCCGCCTGACCGGTCTGACCCCTGGCTGACTCCTCCCTCAGCCGGGAGAGCGGGGAGCAGACGGCAGGTCCGGCGGGATGGGCCACAAGGGACCGGTGGGCGAGCCAGGCCAGCAGGGCTACCCTGGCGTGGCCGGACCAGCAGGACAGCGCGGCCCGCCCGGTCCCAGCGGAACACCGGGCGTGCCGGTATGTGCACAGCAGCGCCATCCGGAAATGTTGCACACCAGCAGGATCTGGAAATGTTGCGCAACAGCTTTGTTGAAAACCTCGGCTGGTTCTCTGGAAAACGTCTGCATCTATGCCAGTAATGGCGCGTGGTACTTATTTTCAAGGTATACGTGCTCGCCAGGGCATTGACACGGGTCAAAACCGTATCGTTTAGATCACACTCGCTTAGTCAGCGGGGAACTGTAACGTAAAACCTTCCTTATGGACGTATGGAACATATCAATCGCAATCAACGTTATGCGCAGAACATAAGTTCTGTTGTTCCACGCCTGCACGTTCCGGCGTTCACATCTGAGCCGCGTGTTGTCCGTGTCTGAGGGCGCACAAATCTGACACTCTTGGCCCAGTCCTCCGCCCCACCGCTGACGCTGCGCCCGCGGCGCCGACAGGGCCGCACATTCTCGGAGGAGGAGGTACGCGACATCTGCGCCACCGTGCTGCGCGACAGGCTGGAGGAGCTGACGGCGCGCCTGCAGGGGCCGGCCGGCCGGCCGGGCCGCTCGCGGCGCGGGCCGCGTGGTTTCCCTGGCGACCCGGGCCCGCCGGGCGACCGCGGCTTCCGTGGCCCGCCCGGCGACCGCGGCATGCCGGGCCTGAACGGCGCCAGCGGCCTGCCGGGCCCGCACGGCCCGCCCGGCGAACGCGGTGACCAGGGCCCGCCAGGACCGGAGGGCGTCGGCATCGAGGGACCCATGGGACCCAGCGGCACGCCAGGTCTGTGCCCGGCTTGACAGGGAGAGATGACGTGCTGCCGGTGGAGCGGGAGGGGTGGGGGATGCGGTGTGCTCAGGTGCTGTCGCGCCCAGCGGATATTTGATCGTGACGGACGGCCATCACGAATGAAAGTGTTCGAACTATCATCCTCGTCTGGGGTGTTGGTATGCACACGACGTCTCGGCCAGTAAGTCATCGGCCGTCGCCAGGTGTCACAAAGTCCTGGAGCCCGGATGGAGTTATGTAATCCTTCTCGAGACTCCATAACACATGAAGACGTCCGGAGAGTCAGATAGTGGAAACGCTGTATGCTTTGTAACATACCAAACGAAGACGATAACCCGAACACTTATTCCGCCCGTTATACTGCTGTCGCATATAAATTCCTCCTTAAAACCGTGGACGGTCGCAATAGCGCTCGATGAATGTTACTTTTTCAAGAAACATCCGATTGTCGAGCTTTGTGTTTTAACTCGTACCCATAACGGATGCAGTAATGCTGAGCTATTCCTCTCAGGACAATGCCATCCCACATATTTTACGACACCAGACTACGTCCCCACAAAACAGTACCTGACCGTTCACGTCTTCACGAAACGCTGCTTACCTCTGCAGGCAGATGACCGCCGTCGAAGCACTCCAGCCATCCCGCGCAGCGCCCGTCCTGGCTTCCGTACTGACCGGCGGTCGTGTTTCACAGGTCCTCCCGGACCGCCGGGTGTGGGCCTTCCGGGCCGCGTCGGGGAGCGGGGCGAACAGGGTCGGCCCGGCCTGCCGGGCGTCCAGGGGCCGCCCGGCACCGCCGGCCAGCCCGGCTTCTGCGAGTTCTGCAACTATCCGCAGGCGTATGCGCAGCAGGCGTACGTCCAGGCCGGTAGCAAGGGCCCTGACTTCAAGGGGTGAGGCGGCCGGCGACGCGGGCGCTGACTGGCGGCGGCGACAGGAAGCTTGCCTCTTCGAAATGGGGTTGCGCGAGAGAGTGAGAACTGAGGCGGGCGCGTACATGATGCGGGGACTGCCCTTGAATTATGCACGGATGCTTTGTCGGAGAGAAATCGCTACAAGCGTCTTAATTTAGGATCGTTTAAGTGATAATTACAGCCATTTTGGCCCATGGAGGCTGAAAGGTTGTTTGCAATAAGTACTTGCAGATTGCCTTTAGATATTATTTTTTAAGGTTCATATAATTTGTCTGATGTGCACATCACTGCCAATTATGTACGCTTCTCTGTACGCATGTGCCAGGTGCCTAGAGTATGCTGTCAGCCGTGTGAATGACGAATTGCACTGCGTTGTGGGCTTTTGGGTTACTTCGACTTGCCTCCCAGGTCACTGACGTGATTTATTGAGCTATAAGCGCACTGCCTCCCGTTTGATTAGAAATCAGGAGTGCTGTGAATCCAGTGTCTTTAAAAAATGTATCCAACCAGGCATTCGGGCAATAAAACCTGCGCGGACAGCCCATTTGTTTGTAAATGCACGGATCGTGGAAACGCAGTTGGCTGCGGTGAACATCGCTCGCTGTCTCTTTCCTACCGTCTCTCGCCCGATTCATGCAACGCGCACTCAACTCGGTAGTCACTCTTTTGATGCAATATTCGTTGACTGTCTTAAATGCATCTGATTTATCGACATCGTTTTCAGCATTGTGATGCGTTTTTCTGCTGTGTTCCCTCGATTTTTTCAAACGTTTTTTTTCAACTGGCCGCGGCAACTGAAAACGAAAGGGTGCCGCACCTAAGAAGGGAATCTTAGAGCAAGAACAATAACAACACAAATGCAGGAAAAACGCTGAAGACCTTAGCCGCGGGAAGTCCATGATGGAGGCGAAGTACGGTAAAGCCAAGGAAGAAAGCAAAAAAAGACACGGGGAAGAGGCTGGAATATTCGAGAGTGAAGACGACGATCTATTTTACGTAGTTTGGATGGAGCGTTCTGAAAACTGTCAATCGAGGGGAAAGTGAATGCGTTATCAGAAAGGCACGCTGTAGGCCCCACCAGGCCTGCACAGCAGTGCGCAAAAGCGTGCACCGTCTGTGAAGGCTGTGACTCAGAATGCAGTTGCTCGCACACTTCTGACTGTCGTGGCAGATGCAGGACTGAACATGCGACATGGCGCGTCTAATAGACTGAGGAGCACGCCTTTCAATGCGTGTGTGTTGTTGCTACAACCTCAGTTGTTTTTGATGGCAGTTACCCCTGCGGGCTGCCATATTTATCTCGTATACGTCATGACATGTTTCAACGGATGATACTTTTTTGAACAAGGTTTTCAGCTTTGACAACAGAATTATTCATCCTTTCCTGCGCTCCATTTGCAGACAAATATTAACGATCAGCACGAAGGTTTAGGGATGAACCCAACACCAAAGGTTTCCAGCACATCACCCTAAATGTTAAATTTCTACACTTGTCTGTCGTCCCCTATGCATAAAGGTATAAGCTTTCGTGTGTGATTCAAGCAGCACAACGCAAAAAAAGAGCTGCATGCATGTACTTTATTATAGCTCGAAACATTTAAGAGCACGTTGCCAAGAGGCAACGAATGTGTTTTAGACATACATATTTTATGGGTTATTAAACCAATAAGACCCCTTCAGCGACTTGGAGCGAGCGAGGCGATAATAGATGCAAGAGCTTCGAGTTGAAAATGGTAGGCTGTTGGTCTGGTAGGCTTTTTTCGAAATCGGTTTCCTCTTTCTGAGTTTTGGCAACTCCTCCGAGATCCCACACCACATCCGCTCTTTGATGGCTGATAGTTGTGGCGACTGGGCAAGCCACGCCGTCCTCCTACAATTTTCTTCAGGGTCGAGAGAGGCGTCCCAGTCGCGATGCACAGACCAGAAATCTCGCGGGATGAGCTTTGCGGGGATGATGAGCCGAGAGATGTTTTCGAGAGGCCAAGTGGATCATAGCTTGAACCCACCACGCGTAGGATTGGACGCTTATTTTTGGCTCTTCTGCAGCAGCTGAAGGTACTCTGGCGCGCGCCTTTTTTATGTGGGCCTGTCACATGAGGCCCAGCACTTTCTCCGTGGGCAACGACCGCCACAGGTCGGCGGCACTCGGCGCGTTCTCTTCAACCGGGGTAGCGTCTGGCACCCTTTCGATCGCTTAGCTAGCTGCGGAGGTAAAACCAGCCTCTCGAGACGAGCGCCGACACCTCTGTAGTAGTTAGCAGTGCAGTCACATCGTCTTTCTCAGACGTCGCCGTTCGTCCATGTAGAAGCTGTCTCGGACGTCGGCCATCGCACCAGGGCATTGACCGAGCCCGGCCGCCGAGTCCGGACACTTTTATTGAGCTGTCTGATTACCCACGCAGCCGGCCGAATCTGGTGACGAGCGTGTCTCGAATATTACCCGGTTCACCTGAGAGGTGTCTCGGAGCCGAAAGTCTTCCAGACTGCGCCAGAAAAAAAAACTCCGCGCCGGATGGTCCGCTGCTATCACCGACACCTGCAGGGACGTCTTCTCTATGTTGGCGTTCAGGGCTACTGTATCCTGTCGGAATCGCCTCATGACACTTGGAGTGGTTTGTGGTAAATCCGGGGCAGTCGGGAGGTTTTCATCTGACGATTTTTGCCGTAATTTGTATCAGCGCCAAAGACGACTCGCGCTTACCCCGGTTTAGTCTGGTTAGTGACGGCATGGTGAGGCAGATGCCAGCACCGGTCCTGTGACTGCCGCTGCGCATGGGTTTTCTGGTGCTCTCCTCAGCAGCCCCTTTTCCGTGGTCACCAGTCGACGTGGCGTCATTCTGCAGCTATTGGGCCGCTTGATGTCGGCTTGCCAGATAATCCCAGTCTCGTAGCAGCCACCTCTCCAGCGAGGGTCACCTCCCGGAGCCGTACTGCATGCAGGTCCTCAGCTGAATGGTGCGCTTTAGAGATGAAGTTGGTGTCGAAAGTCTCTTCTGACCATCAACTCTCCATCATTTCTGACGGTTCGTGCTCCGCTGAGCGATTTCTTCGGATGTGTAGCACGTCGTGAGCCCTTACTGGGAGCATCTGTCTTAGGCTGCCCGTTAGGCACCATCCAAAACGCGTTCTGATCGTCGCGTGTTGTCCTAGAGGAACGCCCGAGCTTCCTTCTGGAGCATCGCTTCCATATCGTTTGCACCGAACAGCAGCTCCACAGGACGGTCGTTTGTGTCGGGGACTGGGACCCCAGCCAGATGCTTCCAGCTACTTCTCTCCATCCAATTGATGTTCTGTGTTTGACTTTTGGACCGAGAACAACCACCCACCACTTGGGCGGCCTTCTCTGCCGCGTGCGGTACCGCTGCTGGCGTGTGGAGCAGACAGTCGTGTTTTCCGCGGCAGCCGTCCTTACGGCAAGATGAGTTGCTGCGGCACTGTTTGGTCCAGTGTCCCTCACCAAGGTACCTAAAGCAGTGCCTGCTGTCTCGCGTTAGTGTGAGTCTGTCACCGGGGGACGTGTCCTGGAAAACTGCT